>NC_052056.1:47651002-47957391 GCF_903992535.2 Arvicola amphibius | reverse complement strand
CAATTGTAAAACTGTAAAAGTCTTTTTAATGAGGGCTGAGGTTCTACTTTTGTGAGAAAAATTAAGGCAGAAAGATATGCATTAACATTAACACACTTTATGTAAATGAGCCTATTCTATTTTCAAGTATGAGTCTCAAATTTTCCTCCAAAGAGAAAAGACTCTAGCAGCCCTAGTGCCATGAGTTTGGAAGTGAATGAAGAGGTCACAGCACAAATGGGCAATCCGGGCGATAGGAAAGAAAGAAGAACATGAGAAGTAGACAAAGGCTTTCACTGAAGAATCTCTTTTCCCACATCACACTTTGCAGCCAGTGTTTATATCCAGAAGGAGCAGCAAATTTTGCTCATTAAATCGCCTACCAGAGCGTGTATGCTACTTCAAATAGAAAAAAGAAAGAACAGTTGTACTGAAAGGAAGAATTGGATTCGTGAGAGGCAACGAGCTTACCTGAGATGCTTTCCAAGATGCAGGCAAAAAAGAAGAAGGAGCCTGGCAGAGTTAAAGTACATGAACCATTCAATAATTCATGACTTGAAAACTAAAAAAACAAAGTTTCCAGTTAGTGCCTGAATATGAGCCTACCTGGGAAGGTAAGTTCTGTGATATCTTTACTGGAAGATGGCAACCCTAGTAGAAGTTTCTCCTCTGCTCCTACTGTGTTTGCCTGAACACCTAACCTTTCCCACCTAACTGGAACCATGACATGAGTTCATCTAGCAAAGCATCCTCATTGTCTAGTTAGAATCCCCCACCCAATGATACTTGTTAAAAACACAGCTTCCTCAACTCTCTTCCAATGATAGTCCAGTCCAGCAAACACTTCTCCAAAGAAGATCTAATGCCCAGACACATTTAATGATCAGGAAATTGATGTTAATGTCTATAGATTTCTGTCATATTTCCCAATCTTGACCCTATACCCTGTTGTCCTTTCTTCTAACATATACAGTGAATATCTAGTAATAATGTAATCAGTGTTACTTCCTGCTGCCTAATGTCTCTCTTCCATATCTCAATGTTTACCTAAGTCTTTTTCTATTGCACAGGCATAGAAGTTTGAGAAGTCAGCCTAAAATCATAAAGGGGTCTAGGCCAAGACTACCACTATTTAATTACTGAACTTCGAAATGCTTCAGAGTTAGTATTCTAGGACCCCCATATCAGAAATTTTAATATAAAATAAATACACAATTTCCTACAGGTTACTGGATTTGTTATTTGGACAGATTTCCCATATATGACTGATTAAGAAGGATTTCAAGAGAAAGAACCACAGTTAGCTACCAAGCCCAACTACCCATCTGCCTTCCTCTCGTTATAACAGTTCTGCAAGTAATAGTTATCTTTGGCTCAAATGTTTCCAACACAACACGATGTTCATCTGTTGCCACTCTTATTAGAATGCTCTTTCTTGTCTGAAATTGAACAAGCCCCCCTCCTCCTTCTATAGTCACGGAGGTCATCTAATGATTCTGTTCTTCATTTCACCTGAACTCTTTTAACAACTCTTGCAGCTGTAGAGCGGCTGGCTAAATTTTGCTGGTAGTTTTATTCCATATGTGTGCCAATGTATTTGCTGCTTGAAGCTCTGTGACTTTTCTCACAAATTGTGAAAACTCCAAGCAACCTAAGAGACCAAACACCATGGCATTCTTCATCATTTGTATTATGCATCAACAAAATAGCCTGAGAACTGTAATTGTTTTGTGGCAGTTCCATCCCACTTTTACCCAGTATGCATTTGCTGCAATGCACGGTGCCTGCTTTTATATGTCTTTGTGAAATAAATACCTCCCATGAGATGTGCTTGTCAGAGGACTGTGAGGTTCTGAAATAGTCCCTTCGACATTTGCAAATTAAGGTTCATTTGGATGAATATTGTCTATTATTTTGGACTAGAAAGTGATTCTGCCACCTAGTACATTCACCATCATCCCTAGCTTTGAACCACCTATAAATTTAACAAATTATCATATATATATATGATAATTTGTTAAATTATATATATCTGATTTTATTTTATATATATATATATATATATATATATATATATATATATACTAAAAACTAACAACATAGGGCTAAAGGGTCCCAGAAGTCTCACTGAGCATAATTCATAACTGAGAAGCCATTGAGCATAACGCCTTGTGGAGTCCTTCAAGAATTGGACAGAGTCTCAGAACATGGTTGTGCTCTCACCTAGCATGTGCCAAACCCTAGGTCCTCCAGGATCACCCAAACAAAATAAAATTACACTAGCATTAAAGAGGTAACCCACTATTCATTCTGTGTTTCTCTGTCATATTTAGGAGAACATCATAAAGTCTTTATTCAGAGGAACAGAATCAGGCAGTAAAAAAAAATAATAATTGGATAGAAACTTCTAAGTTTCTTAGTATCTTTTTCAGGGAGAAATTTCAGACGGACAGTCAGTGTTTACTCAACTTCTTTGTACTGCTGTACATCTTTTGAAGAATAAATATTAATTCAATGCCATTTGTTAATCAAAGAAGTAGGCAGCTCTCTCTAAGAGAACACAGTAGATGCCCCAACACAGGCATAATGCATAAAGAACAGCAACGAAATATGGCTGAGTACTATTAGTAGATCAAAGATTTCTGAAAGCAATGTGATGTGTTTCTAAACCCATACCAAGACTGTGCATTATCAGATAACTAAAAACAGGTTGGCTAGACCCAAGTATTACTTAGGATCAGGCATTTCACCATTTTCACACGTGACAACCTCATTTGTTTTTCTGACTGAAGGAACAAATCCAGTTGGCAGCTAGTAGAGCGCCAAGCAGGTGGACAGACTAACCATTCCCTCAGATGGGTCCTGGCTCATGAGTTCACAAATTCCAGCTGGCTTTGAAGATTTCTCAAGTTCCCCAGAATCTGGGACTCCAATTCTGAAAGCTGTTCATCCATTATTCATCATCCCTTCACACCACGCTTCTAAATTAGCATCTGACCTGGAAAGAGGAACGACCGGCCCCTTTAAATATGAGGAGCGGTGCTGTGACGTTATAGAAGGTAACACAATGAGACAGTTCAAAGAGAGAATCCAATGGAGAGTTTGAAACTCAGTTTGAGAGTTTTCTCTCCTGCACATTAAGAAGAAAATCTAGTTGTCAACCATTTCTAAATGCCCTCATCTTCAAATATCAAAATATGAATTGTCAAGGGGGAAATGCATTGGATATTGTTGTGATTCCCACTTTGTGCTTTCCAGTACAGAGTGTAACATTCTCTCTCCTGACCATTTCTTGTGGACAAGAATTGACCTCCTATAATTTCAGTTTACGAAGGAGCGTTTGTTGACAGAAATGAAAAATAAGATTAAACAAGATAATCCCATGGTGCAAATATCCTAGTTCTTTCCTTTGGTCTTCCAAAGTATGTTTTTATGGAAATGTAATAGTCCTCTAAGCAGCGTCATTAAGTAGTTTTCAGTTAGACCCGATTTTATGACAGGGTCATGCTCTGCCTGTAGCAGCACAAATAATGAATGAAATGCAAATGTCCCAAGTATGTGCTGTTGGGAGTCAAAGAGAACCTATTTGGAAAGAAGAGAGCTGGCCTATAGAATCGGAGGGGATGCGGGGGTATAACCAGGAGACAGTGAAACCTAAGATTGCTGCTATCACTTTAAATAATAGGATCGCACAGGGCTGTGCTAATTGCCAGGAGGCAGGTCTGAGGGTTTTCTTAATTAGGATGAATAGATTTCTGCTGAAATTTCAGTTGACTGCGAGGGTTTCCATTGTCCTCTTTAAAGCTGATTCACATAGAAGCCAGGTTTGAATGCTGTGTGCCGGGAATATAAATGATGGCAAACTGAGAGACCTCTGCAGACGAACCCAGGTAGTCTTATTACCAATGCTAATAACACTCTGCTTGTCAGGAGCTGGGCTGCTTCTGTCCCAGGTTTTGACATCTCTGCATTTCTGCATGCTGTATACAGATGTGCTAAGGATCTTGACTTGCAGGGAAAATAGCAACATCCTAATAGCAGACTATAAAGTGATGTCCACTGTGCAACAAATGGCAGTGTGTGCTCAGAAGCACAGGGGGGATAATCACTGCACCCCATCTGCCATGCTAGGGTCTACGTGAACAGATTAATCACAGGGATTCAGATGGAAAATCAGCTAAGAAATTAAATATTTTTTAAACAATCTAGTCATAATGACAAAAGTAAAGCAAGCCCAATGAAATTGCTGCAGTAAGAGATTGCCATATTCTTCAAATAAATGAATGTAGGCAGTATGGATCTGTTTCCTTTAAGAGACAAATTAAGATACAAATAATAGAATGAGATTTTGGCATACAATAGAATGAGATTTTGGCATACGTGCTCGGAAACATCAGCTTCTCCAGAATTTCTATCTGTTCTACTGTGACCGTCATGAAGGAGAATCTAGCTGAGAATGATGGGTGGTGCCCAGAAACATGAAATAGGAGCTTTGCCTTCGAAGGACTTGCAAACTTCATTTAGACTTCACATAGTGAATTGAGGGGAAAGTGACTCCTGAGCTCAGGACTATATTTAAAAGGAAAGTAAAAGATTAGAGAAATGTTCCCCTTAGTGTCATTGATAGACCACAGATAGGAACTCTTTACGGAGTTGGACTGAAGTCAATGAAGGGAGGCGTCTTTTGGGCCTTGGATGTTTCTTTCTGAAAACCACACTTGGGTCAGGACACTACTGCCTGTTCCCTGAATGTCATTCAGGTTGTTTTGAGGACATGGAAAATTCATATCAGTAAAGCATTAAGCAGAGAACCTCTTCATGGTGTTGGCACTGTAATGAGTTTGTTACATTAGTCAGAGCACTAGAAAAGGTGATATATAGAAAGAACTCCATGATACAAAGTGATGCTAACTGTCAAGAGAAGATATGATACAAGAAATAATTATTTTTTTCAGTCAGCGACATATTTTTGAAACGTTGTAAGTTGAAATCTTTATCTACCTTCTATTCTATCTTACTCAAAAGGGCTAATGTAGAAGTTTTGAATAAGCTTATAGTATTATTCTGTTTCTTATCTATGTTTAATAAACAAAGAGACAAATCAAAATGCCCCATCTCTAACAGTAAGGAATGTGGCAACTAGGACTGCCCAACACTATATCCCAGAACTAACCCCGAATTCATCTAGACTATGCTGGGAATTTACAGCAAAGAACAAAAAGTGTGCTACCTGAAAACAAGTTGCTTCTCCCAGGAGAAAGGAAGACACAGACTGAATGGCACAACTTCAACCTTACAGACAGCAGTCATTCCTTACCTAGAAATAGTAAACGAGGGGGCAGAAGGAACTCAAGAACTATGCACCACGGCACTAGAAATGTGGTCCCCAAGTCAGTCACTTCTGCAAAACCACAAAACAAGGCTGTTTTCAAAATAACACTAAGATGCTATTTGTCTCTTTCCGACATATTCTCTAGCAGGGCAAAGATCCTCTAGAAGTGCAGGGTAGAATTTTCCAGAGGATAGATGGTGTGCATCTGACAGCACAATGGTTTTCAGGAGACAAGGAGTCTGCAGCTGTGCCCATTAAACCTGACCTTAAGAGATTTGAGGAATTTGAGCAAGCCCAACTTTCTTCCAAATACCTTTTGATTTTGGAACATATGGTTCTTTTGAAAAAATAGAGGGAGAAATAGAAGAGTAAGTGACTTACATTGTTACTTTGAATAAATAAATTTACAAAACATCCCAATAATTTTTGCCTGTTCTTTTGAGATAAGATCTCAACAAAAATTCAAAGCTTACCTAGAACCCTAGATCACCTTGCATTGTCCTCCTAGTTGCTGAGGTTAAAGGCATGTACAACCATAATTTGTCTCCAAATTATTTTTGACATGGTAAATATACAAACATAAAACTTAAATCAACAAAAGTTATGTGAGCCCAAAGACATTGCATTAAGTGAAATAAACTAAAGAGAGGCAAACACTGTATGTGTCATTTATCTGTAGAATATATTAAAAACAAATTAATGGGGGTAGAGAACAAAATGGGGTTCTTAGAAACTTTGGAGATTGGAAAGATGTCTGTAAAAGAACACATTTTTATTTAGCAAGAAAAATCTTTACACATTTAGGGTCTGTCATGGGACTGTCACCAATGCTATATGATACACCCAAGAATATAGGTAAAAATCCATTAAACATAAGCATGTATCTCCTTGAGACTTTCTAAAAATTTTTATTTTTCTTATTTTTATTCTGGTACAAGTACTATTGCATCTTAATATGGAGGCTTAAACAGAATGCCGCTCCTCTCTGTTCTTTCACAAGGTGTTAAATTTTCTGTCCTTTCCTTATTTATTTCTTCTGGGGCCTTGTATTTCTAAGAAAAAAAGTTACATTGTCTGACCAATTCTACTGCAGAAAAAGAGCTTGCAGTAACTGTCCTCATGCTTTGAACCAAGAACTAAATAAGACCAATCTACCTTCCAATTAGCAACAGATAGATAAAATACAAGATAATTATTTTCAAGATAGAGAACATCAAACAATATAGGGCAATGAGCCCAAAGAAATCACTGAAAATAAGTGGTGTGATCACTAAACTGCCAAGCTGGTTACTCTCAAATAATGTTCAGGCTACAATTTAAGGAGAGAACTGAAGCAGACCAGGATTCACCTGCCTTAGCTCAGGAAATGAAGTTGGGAGTCAAACACAAATGCAATGGGTATGGCAGAGTCCTGGAGAGTTCTGAGAGCTATGGAGGGTTCCCCTCGATTCTCCATGTGTCACTTGCCAAAGTTAAAAAAAATGTCTTGGGACATTTTTTATGAAAGATAAAGCAGAACAATTCTCAGATTTTATATTTGGATGATAGTAATCCCTCTCCACTCCAGCTATGCCAGAAGAGATTCATGAAGATATTATATAGAACAGTCAGAAAGGTCTGGTTTCAATAGTGAACCATAATTAGCCCTAGACTGAATGCTGTTCCGGTCAACTAAATACATCTTGAAAGCAAGAGTACAGGAGTGAGCTTTCAAGAGACCCAGTGCGTTGATCATCAGCCTTCCTCACAGTGCACACACACTACTCTGCCAGTGCTGAGTGACGTCTTTCATGTAATTAATGACTGCACGTTTCTGCTTGAGTTCGGAAAAACCACATGGAAGCCAAACACACCCTGTGTTGTTTTTCTCTTTCGAAAGTAATCATTTCTGCAGTTTGTCACTCATCTATATTGTCAGTTGTATGTATGTTCTATATTATGCATGTGTTTGTGCATGTGAAGCAGAGGAAGTCTTGAGTGACTGACTTCTGAGTGCATTTTGTTAATGGCACAGGCATGGCCATATCAAGGACAATAACCTCAGATTTATGGGGAAATGGCAAAGTTCCCCACCTCCAACCCCCTAGGATAAAGCTCCAGGGAATGACAAAGTCTTCCTATCTATCGTCCGTATTTGGATGCTGACAGTATGTGTAGAAAATGTCCACTGTAGTATTTTTCCTTCCATGTGTCACAGCTTGATGACTGTTTCCCTACAGAGAGAGACTGCTCCTAGGAATATTAGCTAATATCTCTGTGATCCAGATGTACCCCATAAGCCCTGTCTCATTTTTTAGCTGTATGCAATAACCCAAATTCTTTGTTCAACTGTATATAGTAAATGCTTTGAGCTTCCAGATGCTGTTTTCCCTATCAGAGAGAGCCTAGTCCACCCAACCCCAGCTTCTCTGTGTCTGTGTGTCCACGTGTCTATTCATTCTCTTGCCACCTCAATCCGGTAAAGTCAGGAAGTCTGGCAAGGACTCTGCATTTGTTTTTTTAATATAGTTATAGAGTTAATGTCCTTACATCTCTCCAGATTTTAATAAAATCAATGATACACTGAAGTATAGCTATTCCCTATATATTTTAAATTTGTGAAAACTAAACATGTTTGGTATCAAGCTGCCTCAGAGGACTGATGTTTTTGTGGTATCTTTGAGCTGAAGTTTTATACATTAAGTATACATAGTATTTAGTTATAACTTGGTGGCCTTGTATACTTTCGGTTATTCATTCACAAATATTTATTATCAATCACAAGGATTAGGGATTAATAGTGCTTATTTTTAAGCATAATTATTTCTTATCCTAATGTCAGAATATATTTCTAGATACATGCTAATAAAATAGTGCCAGATAATAAAAGGGGCGGGAATATTAATATTGTATGGTCTGAGAAGATCTCTCTGAATGGATTAACTACAGCTAATTCCTGGGTCTTAATGACAAGGCAAAAATAGCTATGAGAAAAATCCTGACTACTTTCTCATTTTTGGCAATATCAGAATTTTAAATTGAATGATTCTCTACAGTAGAGAGAAAGGTTTTGTATAGCTCAGTCATCAACTTCCTCTACCAAAATTATGTCAATAGGCTTCTACACCCACCCTCAATGGAGCAACTGAAAAGTCTAAAAATATTACCAAATGCCCACAGAAAGCACCATAATCTCCAGTTAAGAATTTCTAATCTAGGGAAAGAGAGACAGCTAAGCCTTTAAGAATGCTTGGTGCTCTTCCACAAGTCATAAGTTCAGGCCCTCACACCCAACTCATAACTATCTGTAAATTCAGTTCCAAGGGCTTCAACAGCCTTTAATGGCTTCTTCCCTCACCCTCATACACTCAGGCACATAAACAAAAGTAAAAATAATTTTACAAGCTGAAACCTGAAATAAAAGATTAGTAGTTAAGGGCATTTGCTGCTCCCACAGAAGATCTGAATTAAATTCCCAGTACCCACATCAGGCAGCTCACAGTTAGTTACCTGTAACTCTAGCTCTGTGGTGATCTAGGGTCTGATAGTTATGGCTTCTATGGGCATGTACCAACATGCATGTGTGAAGGCCCATGCAGGCACACAGGACATATACATACTTAAAAATAATGAAGACAAATTTTTAAAGTGAGAAGGGAGGATATTGAATCAAGGACAAATGAACAAATTGTCTTTCCTGCTCTTACAGAGGACTAGACTGAGTTTCCAGCACCCATGCAATAGCTCCATCTGTAACTCCAGTTCCAGGGAACTAGTACCCTGTACTATTCTATGCTCTTTAGGTCTCTAACACACAGGTGGCACCTATATGCAGGCAAAACACTCGTGCACATAAAATAAATAAATCTTTTTTAAAAAATTAAGTTGTTAGCTTAGTGACCTTTCTTGTCTGTGTTTCTAACATGGGAGCCAGAGGCAGGAGGATTGCTCTAAGTTCAAGATCAATATAGATAAAAGAGTCAGTTGTAGGCCAACCTGGAACTGTGTGAGACCCTGTCTCAAACAACAGACAAACACAGACATACACACACACACACACACACACACACACACACACACACACATTGATTTAGATGACAAAGACTCAAAGCATGAGTTGTACAAAAAAGAAAATTTTATTATATGTAGCAGCAAAGTCACCAAGCTCAAAAATAGAAAAATCTGGTGTGTGTGGGACAGTGGGGGGGGGGGGGTAAAGGCAGTAAAGTTGACAGCTTGTAGATGAAGACAAACATGGTCAAGACAGGCCCAGAATAAAGAAGGTGGGTCATACGGACTACACTTTACCAAATACAGTACATCAGTACATTTAACTGATTTTTAGGAAATGTTTTTCCATTAATATTGCTCTTAGATAGCTGTTGACGTAACAATCACCATGACCAAAAGTATGTTGAGGAAGACAGGTTTATTTCATCTTGACTCCCATGTCAGTCTATCACTGCGAGAAATCATGTCAGAAACTTTAAGCAGGGCAGGAACCTGGAGGCAGAAATGGAAGCAGAGAACATTGAAGAATGTTGTTTACTGGCTTGCTCTCCAGGGCTAGTTCAGTCTGCTTTTATGTATGTATGTATGTATGTATGAATGTATGAATTTTTACTTTGTCCTTTTTTAGAGAGCAAAATCAGGACACTTGTGTATTAGATTTTGTTCTTATCATCATCTCTAAGCTTATAATTCTAATTCTTTCTTTTATTTCTTTGGTTTTTTTTGTTGTTGGTTGGTTGTTTTTTTTTTGTTGTTTTTTTTTTTTTTTTTTTTTTTTTTTAATACAGGGTTTATCTGTGTGGTCCCGGTTTTTCTGAACCAGGCTGGCCTCTAACTCTGAGATCCACGTGGCTTTCCCTCTCCAGTAATTGGACTAAAGTTGTGGGCCACCATCACACAGCATGATTTAATAATGCTTCTCAATTGTATTTATTCATTTGTTTTTACATCCCAACTGCAATTTCTCCTCCCTCCTCTCCTCTCAGTCCCATCTCCACTTCTGTCCTCCACATCACTCCTCCTCCTTTTCTCTTCAAATAAAGACAGGCCTCCCATGGGTATCAATCAGCCATCAACCTGCTTTCGTATACACCTGGGTCACTTGCTCTGAGTTAGTACCACCCACAGTGAGCTGGGCCCTCCCACGTCATTAATCAGGAAAATGTCCCACAGACTTGCTGAGAGATCATCTGATAGGAGCACTTTTTTTTCAATTGAGGTTTCCTCTTCACAGATCACTCTAGCTTTTGTCAAGTTGAGAAAAAAAACTAACCAAGACACATGAATTGGCATTTATAAGGCAAAATAAAGTCTTTGGTGATTCCTTTAGAACACAAGAAAATCTAGATTGGAGATATGCAGTGACAGACAGTACGGAATTCAGGATACTGGTGTTTGGGCATCAGCCTTGTCTTCTATAGTAGGCTCGTGTTTACCATTGAGGATTCTATATGGAGTTATTCAGAGCAACACAGGATGGCAAAGTCTCCATAGCCAGCTTCCTAAGGGGCATGTCTTTGACTAAAATCAGAGTCACACCTAAAAACATAAAGGCAGATGCATAATGAAATTCTAATGCAAAAAAAAACTTTTTTGTGGGCTTTGTCTCAAAATCTGTTTTTTTTTTCTTATGAAATGTTTAAGGAAGGAGAATAAGAGGAGTGAAAAGAAAGAAATAATACTTGTTTCTTAATCTAAAAAAAATTTCAAATTTAATTTACTCATAGAAAAGTAATGTCCCAGCATGCTGCCTTTTCCCTTTTGCTGACAACTGGCTTTCAAGACAGAATTTGTTTTAAAAGAGATTGTAAGACATTATTTTTGGTTAGCCAACTCGGTAATAAAACTTCCCTCATTGCCTCTATGTTGATTTCTCAAGTACAGCTAATCCATATCAGGACATCTTCTGATCTGTTAAGTGTAAGGCGTTTGGGTTAGAAGGCTGCAGTGATGTCATAGCAATTCCACAGGTGTGCCCTGGCATGTAGAATAAAAAGATACCCTTTCCAACCTCTTTATCTTCTGTAGAGCATGACATGGTTTTTCCACGTCTGCCGTAGCATTAAGATGTCAATGAGCAGCAAATGCTATTTTCGGTCTCTGGTATCTGTTCTCTGTGGTGAATTCCTTGAATGTTGCACATTTAGGTTGCACCTGAATATCTTCTAATCTTATAAGCCTATGGCAGACTGCAGAGCAATGCCACAACTTATATATAGCTTTATGTAGTCGGACGAAATGAAAATAGAAAACACAAAAGTAATGATATCCATGTAGTGAAGTCGGAGACTATGCTCATAGCAGACATTTCCACATGTGCCAATCAAGGAATGATGAATACCTCACAGCTGCAAGGGATTGTGATGCCCATCTGTCATTACCCTTTCAATTTATCAAAGAATAGTGCTCGAGGTCCAAACATTTGATCAAATGAAAATACATTTCCCACAGCCTTATTAATAAAGAAAAGCCAAAGAATAGTTATGATGGCCCTCTCTGGCTGCTTTTTCCTCACATCAATTATATTACCATAATTATATCAAACTACTCATCCAAGTCACTCAGAAGGTGATGTATTTGCTTTCAAAGAAAAAAAGAAATCAGTGGCCGTCGCCTAAGTACAAAGCATGGCCCTAGATGCTGTTCATATAGAGAGGAATTCAGCTCCATTTTTATGCTTCGGGAACTCAGACTAAGACAAAGAAATTTATGCCAGAACCAATTAAAGGGTACTAAGGCATGCTATGGCAGAGGCAGCTTTATGAAAATCCGGAAGGATACATTGGTTCTTTCTAGAAAATCTCTCCATTATACCTTAGGAAGGGTTAAGTTTTTGTTGGATCTCCAGCTTAAATAAGAGAACACTGGGTTTGAAGCAGAAGAACCTCCCCTTTAGAAGGATGTGCACACGCGAAGTTCCAGTTGTGAAACCTCAGGATATGTTCATATAACATGGAGCTCATGCTGTAGAGCAGAGACTAGTGAGGATAAACATGGGCATCAAAGCCAGGAAAGAAACCTGTCAGGAGCCAGATGTTAGAAGGAGTGGTAACTTCAAAGGCTTCTCCAGGAGCCAAAGACAGATCAAGGGTTTGAAAGTCATCAGCTGGCAGAAAGAAAAATGGGTTTGAGATAGCAGAGGGCGGCAGGCTGAGGAAAGAGTTAGGAGGTCAGTGAGAGGGTGCAGATGGCAGACCTTGAGAGTGTGGACCAACGGGGTCTCACACAGAGGAAGGGAACACTGGGGCACTCCCCTCCTTCCCTCTCTCCTTCCTTCCTCCCTTCCTCCCTTCCCTCCTTCCCTCCCTTCCTTTCTTCCTTCCTTCCCTCCCTTCCTTTCTTCCTTCCTTCCCTCCTTCTTTCCTTTCTTCCTTCTTTCTCTCCTGTCCTTCCCTCACTGATGTTCATCAGCTATTGAACACATTTTCAGGCTTTTGCTATAATTTTTTGAAACGATTTTAAACTAATTATTAAAACCTAAAGTCACAAGCCTAAGAATTTTTTACAAGGACTTCATGATATGGGGACCTTTGCCTTTTTGACCCAGTCTCCTGCAATTAATCCTTCCTTTCTACTTAGCTCCTGGCAGCAATATTGACCTACTTCCTGTCATTAGAAATGTAAGGCTCCCTCTGTCTTTGGACTTTGTTGGCCTAGCTGCTTCCAATGGCAGCACTCTCCTTCACTGTTGCAACCTTTATCTATCCCCTGCCTTATGATTATCTTTCTATAAGGCACTTCTTAACTATGGTAAGAGGTGTGTGTGTGTGTGTGTGTGTGTGTGTGTGCGCGCGCGCGCGCGCGCGATGAAGGATTCCTCTCTCTATGCTGTGGATATGATTGGTTAATAAAGAATCTGCTTTGGGCCTATTGCAGCACAAAATAGGGCAAGGCAGGAATTCCAAGCAGAAAGAGGAG
Organism: Arvicola amphibius; assembly: GCF_903992535.2. Taxonomy (NCBI): domain Eukaryota; kingdom Metazoa; phylum Chordata; class Mammalia; order Rodentia; family Cricetidae; genus Arvicola; species Arvicola amphibius. The sequence goes on along the minus strand of NC_052056.1, from coordinate 47,944,172 downwards.
AGAGTAGGCAGAGTAAAAGAGACACCACGTAGCTACTAGAGAAAAAATACACCCGAGCAAAGTACTGGTAATCCCCGAGCCTCGTGGTAAAAAATAAAATAATAGAAATAGTTTAATTTAAGATGTAAGAGCTACACTTAAGCTATTGACCAAACAGTACTGCAATTAATATGTAGACCCAGTAGATGATCAGTAGATATTTGTTGACTAAAGTAATGCCTTCATGCCATGCATGTGGAGTGAGTCTACTGATAATATTTTAAACAGAAAAATTCATGTGGTAAAGCCTCATAAGCAATTTTTTCTAAGAATAACAATTTAAATGTCTTTTTGATAGGAAAAATCTAGAAAAGGGGAACAAATTGTCTTCGCACTTTTTCTGCTCTAGATAATAGTTTAATGAAGATTTTTCTCAAGATTTCTTCCTCTGTCTCTTAAAATATGATCAATGTTGATGAGGCTTATACTATTCATATTAAAGGATTTTGTTTTTCATTGTTGCCAAGTTTACTTAAAACCATTACCCTCCACCATGTAATTAAAATTCTACCTAGGACTAAATATAAATTCATGCCTGTGTTGATCCCAGGGAGTTTTTAGGCATTTATTTCTCTTCTGTTTCTTCTTTACTCCTCTACCTACTCCCTGGATATTTCACATGTACTAGCCCTTCTCTGTGCTCGCACTAGTCTCCTAGACTCCTATTATTTCAAAATTGCTTTTGAATCATTAGAATAGAGACAGTAGAAGAGCGGCATTCTGCAACTTGTGAAACTTATATAACTTCATTTAGATACCTCATTGTCTTAGTTAGAGTTTTATTGCTGTTGTAAATACCATGAGGTAGGAAGGAACTGATTTCATTTTATAATTCTCAAGTAACATTCTGTCACTGTGGGAAGGCAGGTCTGGAACTCAAGACAGAGACCTGGAGGCTAAAACTGAAGAAGAGGCTATGGAAGAACACTGCTTATAGGCTTGCTCCTCCTAGATTTCTTCGTTTGCTTTCTTATAAATTCAGTGAGCACATGCTTAGGGATGGTACCACCTACACTGGGCTGGACCTCCTTTATCCCCACATCAATTCCGAATTCAGCACCGTGAGGGAACCTCCACCTGGCGATAGATGAAGAAAATGACTGAGCCCCACATTGGAGCACTGGACTGAGCTCCCAAGGTCCTGATGAGGAGCAGAAGGAGAGAGAACATGAGAAAGAAAGTCAGGACGGTGAGGGGTGCGTTCACCCATGGAGACGGTGGGACAGAACTAATGGGAGATCACCAACTCCAGTTGGAATGGGACTGATGGAACACGCGACCAAACCAGACTCTCTGAATGTGGCCGACAGTGGGGGATGACTGAGAAGCAAAGGACAATGGCGCTGGGCTCTGATTCTTCTGCATGGACGGGCTCTGTGGGAGCCTTCTCAGCTTGGTCGATCACCTTCCTGGACCTGGGGGCAGTTGGAAGGACCTTGGTCTTAACATAGAGTAGGGAACCCTGATGGCTCCTTGGCTTGGAGAGGGCGGGGAGGGGGGTATGGGTGGAGGGGAGGGGAGGGAAGGGGGAGGAGGAGGAGAGGAGATGGAAATTTTTAAATATAAAAAAATAAACCATGAAAAACATAAAAAAAGAAGATGCTATACAAACTTGCCTACAGACAATCTAGATAGAGATATTGTATTAATTAAGACGACCTCTTTCTAGATATGTCTAGGTTTGTATTCAACCAGGACACTTATGATACACACCATTTTCATCTAAAATTGTAGCGCCACCACGTATTTGTTAGAGAATTAGAAAGAAGAAAACATTATTACTCAGCTAAGTAAGATTCTTGTCAGGCTGTGGAAATGAGTACATTGGGACATACTAGTACTTTACATAGATCATGTGATTTAAGGCAGGTTTAAATGATTCCTTTTTTAGCATGAGGATTTTCATGCTAAGAAAATTCCACATTGGCTTGACAATGATTGTATAGCTATTATGTGACAAGTCAACACTTTGAATCTAATTCTGATGCTAAGAACCAACAGGTTTTGTAGTTTCCTGATAAAGGAACTAGGATAATTTAAACCTAAAATTTTACTAAGCATCAGTATTCTAAAAACATAAGGAGTGTTATTATAATATAAGAATATAATAACTTCAAAACAACTACAAATTAATATTCTCTGTAGTCTGGTGACTAAGAGGAAGCAAGTGTGCAAAGTCATCTGCGAACCTCTGTGGGGAAAGCAGAACTATGGTTCTGTGGCTGGAAAAGTAAAAGTAAAATCATAACAATCTTTCCATCACATTTCAAGTCTACTCATGGGCAAGTGCTTAGGTTTGAAGTGACAACTTTTAAACAAATGGAGCAGCCCGGGTTAAACTTAATATCAGATCAAATATCAACAGTACACATTGTATAAACTTGGGCGCTCACAGCCTACCATGTCATCAGAGAAGCATGCTATTATTACCAAATTAAGAGGCATAAGTATGCCTGTTTGTTTCAAAGCAGAGTCTCTGAGGATCAAAACACCAGCATTACAGCCCTTGGTAAGCCCTGGTTAACTTGGACCTCCAGTGTGCTCTCCATATATGGCCAAGGCATGTCCTGTGATTCACAGTCAAGGGGCTCTCCAGAGAATGCAGGCTCTTGGAGGCATGCTAGTCACAGGGGCTGAGCTCTGCTCAGCAAATGGCCCATTCTTCTCATTTGTCAAATGTACCTCTCATGAAGTAAGGGGTAAAGTTCCCTCTGGAGTAATCCCTACCCCATTACCATTGCTTGCAGAGAATCAGGAATGCCTGGTTTGAGGAACAGTTGAACTCACTAATAGAGTCTCCCAGATTCGTGTGTCCATCAAGAGTGGGTGAGTTTGGAATCTGTCACTTTTTCCGTGGGTTTCTAAGTCTGGTACCGCAGAGTGACTAAGAGCTCTGAGTTATACTGTGACTATTCCTTGAACCCTGCCCCTATTTGTTAATGGCACACACGAGTCTGGGTGATCTGACTTCCATCTTGCTGGTAAAGATGAGCTAGCATACTTGAAAGGGGTTGTTTCTACCAGGCCTAACAAAGGTCATGTTTTTATTGCCTCTGATTATATTAATATCATTATCAATTGTAATACGACTTCTGATCAGTGACAAGGAGAAAAGGAAGAATGGACTTTTTCTCCTTAATACTTTTGTTCTTTTGGAGAACCATTTTTACCTGGAAGGAAACTCCTAGGAACCGCCAGGGTGACTACAGGTCAGCACTGTGTCACTCACTACTCCGACTGCTGTGATTAAATGTGATTAAATCACACTAATCTCTCGAAACATCTTCATCTAGTGGTGATTTTAAATCGCACTAACATTACCACCAGGATCAGTAATCATAAGGACGCAGTGTTTCTGTTGTAACCTGGCGTCACTTCCCCAATGGCTTCAGACTTACCAGTGTAAGAGAGTGTTAGCAACCTTAATAGCCAACAGAAACTAACCAATTTTAATTTCAGTAAAAACTAAATTTTAACTTCAAATAAAGTTGAAGTCAAAACGACAGACATACGTTGATAAAATGCAGGGAAACAGATTCATGAAGCCCTGCAAGTAGCACAATTTACCAGAGGGACCCTTTACCACTGGTCCTAGTAAGGTTAACAAATGTTAACCTTCTCTTTCCTCTCCTAAAACTTTGTTTTCAGGCCCAGATGGTCCTCCTCCTAAGAGCACTCAAAACTTCCCCAGACTAAATCTCAAACTTTTTTTTTTCAACAAAAGTTTGGATGCCTGAAGAGGAGCTTTAGACTTGCTTTTTGTGAGAATTCATAACAGAATGACTTCCGAGCCATTGAAGGAACATGCACATTAAAGAGACGTGGAGAGTTCAGTAAAGAAATTGTCATGAGAAGAAGACTTTGAAATTGCTAAAAACAAAACAAAAAAAAAAAACAAAAACAAAAAAAGAATACTTCACTTTCTTTCTTTCATTCATTTTCAGCCTCCCAGTCTCATCCCAAACACTGTAGGAGAACACCTCAAAGGTCCATCCATTCTCTCTCCTTCCATTCCAAGGGTACTGTGCAAATCTTCTGGTTGGATCTAGCCACTCTACGTCACCTCATCCTTTTGTGTTAGATAAAGCAAGTCTCAACAGATACAGGAAAATTGTAATAACACCTGACTCCTTGCAAACACACAGAAGCTGAAAATACTACAAAATGGAAATAATGAGTATGAAATAAAAAACCTTTTAGAATTGAATAAAAAATTTAAACACACCATACCCCAAACTGTGGAATGCAATGAAGGTATGTCAAAGAGGCAAGTTCATAGCTTTGGTACCTATATTTAAAACAAATGGAGAAGTCACATACTAGTAGCTTAACAGCACACATGAAAGCTCTAGAACAAAAAGAAACGAAAAGGAGTAAGCAAGAAGAAATAGCAAAACTCTAAAATCAATGATTAAAGCAAACAACAAAATAATATAAATAATCAATAAGATTAAGAGTCGGTTCTTTGAGAAAATCAACAAGTTTGATAAACTCTTACCCACATAAACTAAAAGATGGAGAGAGAAGATCCAAATTAATAAAATTAGAGATGAAAAAAAACAGACAACAAGGAAATTCCAAGATCATAAGGATATACTTTAAAACACTTTACTCCAACAAATTAAAAATCTAAAGGCAGCAGACAAATTTCTTTGTAAATATAACCTAACAAAATAAAGCAAGATTAGATAAGCAAGTTAAACAGACGTATAGCCCCTAGTGAAATAGAAGCAGTAATCATGACTCCCCTGCCCCCCCAAAAAAGTCCTAGAGTCTGGATTCATCTCAGAATTCTACTAGAAATTTAAAAATGAAGTAATGCCAATACTCTCCTAGTTATTCCACAAATATAAACAATAAACAGCATTACCCTTATACCCAAACCACACAAATACCCAATAAAAAAGAGAATTACAAACTAATTTCCCTTATGAATATCAATGCAAACATTCTCAATAAAATACTTACAAATTGAATCCAAGCAAACACACACACACACACACACACACACACACACACACAAAATCATCTACCGTAATCAAGTAGGCTCCATTTCAGAGATGAAGGGATGGTTCAACAAAAATAAATCAATAAATATAACCTACCATACAAGCAGACTGAAAGACCAGAGCAACATGATCATCTCATTAGATGCAGAAAATCAGAGACATCAACACTCTTTCACAATAAAAGTCCTAGAGAAATTAGAGATACAAGGAACATACCTCACCATGATAAGGGCAGTGTACAGAAAGCCCAGGGCTAACATCAACTTATAAGGAAAGAAACTTAAAGCATATCCACTAAAATCAGGAGCAAGGCAAGGTTGTCCACTTTTCCTTATCTATTCAATATAGTCTTTGTATTAGCTACAGCCATAAGACAACTGAAGGAGATCAGGGGGGATACAAATAGGAAAGTAATAAGTCAAAGTATCTTTATTTGTAGAAGATAAGACTGCATCGATAAATGATCCTATTCTACCAAAACACTCCTACAAACACTTAAAAAAAACTCTTATCGCTTTCCACAATGTACAGGGATATAAAATTAACCAAAAAATCTATATACAAGTGACAAAGAGATGAAAAAGAAGTCAGGAAAAAATATCTCTCACGATAGCTGCAAAAATACAACCACGCACACAAAAGAAAACCTTCATGACTTTGAAGAAAGAAATGGAAAAAATATATCTAAAGATAGGAAGATCTTCTATGCTCATGTATAGGTTGATTAATATTGTAAAAATGGCTTTACTACCAAAAGCAATCTATGGTTTAAATGCAATCATCATCAAAATTTTTAACACAATCCTTGACAAAATTTGAAAAGACAATTTCCAGCTTCTTATAGAAATACAAAAAATAGGATAAAAAGTTAATAAAAGAATTGCTAGAGAAATCATCATTTCTGTTCTCAAAATATACTATAAAACTATAGATAAGCACAGCATAATATTGATATGAAAGCAGATATATATTGATCAATGAAATCTAATTGAAAATGCAGATATAAATCAACATACCTATTGACAGCTGATTTTTTTAAAATAAATAATTTTTAAAGCCACACTGGAAAAAAGACAGCATTTTCAACAAATTAATCATCACTCTGTACAAAACTTATCTTCAAATGGATCAAGGATCTTAACATAAGGTCAGATATAATGAACCTGATAGAAAAGAAAGAAATAGTTTTGAACTCATTGACATGTAAAGTCAATTTTTGAACAGGCACTATGAACAACAGTTAATGAATGGTCCCTCATGAAACTGAGAAACTTCTGTAGAGCAAAGAACACTATTTTTCAGACAAAGTAAAAAAAAGGATTTTTAGTAACTGTATGTGTGATAGAGGCATAATATTTAAAATATATAAATTACTTAAAGCAAATGACACCATAAAACAAGTAACTCAACTAAAAATGAATTACTGATCTCAATATAGAGTTCTCAAAAGAGGAAAACAAATGTCTGAGAAATTCTTAAAGAAATGTTCAACATCCTTAGTCTTGAGAGAAATGAAAATCTAAACTAATTTGAGATTTCATCTTACACCAGTCAGAATGGCCAAACTTAGGCTGTCAAAGACATGAAGTAAGAGAAACACTCATCAATTGCTGGTGAGTGTACAAACTCACCATGAAAATTACTGTGGCAGCTCCCCTGGAAGATGGAAAATGATCTATCTCAAGATTCAGTATACCACTTTTACTCATTACCCAAAAGATGCTTCATACTAGCAGAGACATTTGTCCAAACATGTTCATTGTTTTTCTATTCTTAATAGAAAAATGGAACAGACTAAATGTTCATCAAAGAATGAACAGATAAATAAAATATGGTACATTTACATAGCTGAGTATTACTCTGCTATTGATAAAAGTCATGAAATTCACAGGTAAATAGATAGAACAAGAACCATCCCGAGTCAGGCAACCCAAACCCAGAGAGACAAATATTTTGTGTTTGTTCTTATATGGATGCTAGCTGTTCAGTCAACAATCAGGCTAGAATTCACATAACCATATAGGTTAGGAATAGAGTAAGGGACGATGGGGAAAGGAAGGATCTCCTAACAGGGTTAGGGAATGCTGGAACAGGAAGATCAAACAGGAGGAAGAGGGAAGAGGGTATAAAGGAGGGGTTATGGGTAAGGAAAACTATAACTAAAGGTCATGTGAAGGGTCATATGGAAACCTACTACAGTAGGAGCTTCTTCAAAATATGTGCAGATAAAAAGAAATCTAACTGGAATGATCAAATAAGGGGAGAGAAAGAACCAACCAGACATCTCTTGCCACCGAGGGACACCTCCAATGCCAGTGCCAGAAATAGGTTGTATCTAATTGACTCATTAGCCAACGGGTCCCACTGAAAGCCACAAACAATGCATGCTATGGGCAAAGCTCTTGGCTACTCTCCACAAACTGCTGGGAAGACATTATAGTTGGAGAAAATGCCTACATAACTCATTGAACATTGAGAAGTCAGTCTGGTGACACACAGCCAGACAACTTCCAGAGAGTGAGGGGCCTTGAAACAACATGGTCTTCTAGACCCAAGAGGGTCGATGCACATATGAACTCACAGATCTGTGACATGCCCTAGGCCTGCACAAACCTCAGACAGATGGAGCTCCCGTTCCGAGAGCGAAAGTGGACACAAGGCCACTTCCCTAACCTAGAAGCCATCTCCAACTGATAACCAGTCACAAAGAATTAGTTTTCTGCCAGGGAGTTTCACTGGGTATACAAACCGCTTTTAAGGCAGGCCCCATGCCCAGCAGTACATCAGTACATCATCATCACAAAACAAACTCAGTTGCATTTTTGAAGTTTTTGTTTGTTTCCTTGGTGTCTTTTCCGCTTTCTGGCTTTTACATTCTTTCCACCTCGTCTTCTGAAAGGTTCACTTAGCCCTTATGGGAGCGATTTGATGGAGACCATTTAGGACTGAGTATTCAAAGTAGGAGAGAGAGAGAGAGAGAGAGAGAGAGAGAGAGAGAGAGAGAGAGAGAGAGAGAGAGAGAGAGAGAGAGAGAGAGAGAGAGAGAGAGACTGAGAAACCTCAAACAACTGGAGACCAAGCATTTAAATATATGAGCCTATGGGGACCATTCTCATTCAAACCACCACAGTACCCAACACCTTACTCAACTATACTCTGTTCAAGCCTGCCCTCCTCATTAGATGAGATATGTCTCTACTGTAGAACTGTTTTCGAGACCTTTCTATATGCCAAAGAGCTTACACAGAACCTAGTCCATAGCAAAAGCCTTTTAACACCAGACACTGCCCCCCCCCAATCCCAATGTTAAGGGCATATCTGCCTGTGACTGATACAAAGGTACAATAGACTGAATTCTCTGTGATAAAAAAGTCACTTCCAAATAAATACACCAGTTTCTGTAATGCAGAACTTGGGCCATAAGTGGAATTGGTCACATATTATCAATCATCAATGTGTTTTATGACAAAATTTGACTCATATTGCTAATCAGTGTTTTCCTAATTTGTAAAGTAATATTTAAAATCATATAATAATATAAAACTTCATTAAGCACATGAGTCAGTGCTGTTTCCTGAGGTTGGGGCCTGCTATGAAATATAACACCAAGTTCAATAAAGCAATACCTTACAATTAGTTAGTAATTTTAGTTATTTCACTGTTAATGAAATTGATATTACTAGATCTAAAGACGGTAGTCTTTTAAAAATAATTTAAATCTATAAATTTGGATAATCTCTGTGGTTTTTCACTTGGATTATAAATATTTCCAGGAACATGTATTTCATTATTTTAAATCTTTCAATTAGGGAAGTTGACCTTTCTCCCCCAGCATCTATGAGTAGCGTGGCAATGAGTTCACACACTTTCCCTGTTTGGAATGCCAGTATGGTCGTGCCAAACAACCTCACACCCTATAACCTCTGAGATTTGCAGTTTCTCCCCTGCCTCCTTCTACCAACAACTCTCTCGTTAAAACACAATCTAAGCTGTGTTTATTTAAAAGATCATTTCCTTAAAAGGTAATAAACCCTCTTTGAATTTGTAAGAAGAAAGAAGTCTTCTTTTAAACTGACAATTTAATAGAGTCTAAAGTGAACAGATTCTTGGAGTGCATAAAGATGTATCAAGTTTCCAATGAAGCAATATGTATCTCACTTCCACAATGTACACAATATCTCTTGTGATTATTGGTTACTGTTTTAAATGGAGCATTCCTTTCACCCAGTGGACTTGAAAGCACATGTTTCCTTGATTTTTTTTTTCTTTTTAAGATTCATTTTGATGTTAAAATGAAATACAATTTCTTTTGAACACACTTCAAAGAACACTGGTGTTGTAGGGGAAATTACTGCCTCCAATTACATGTGGAAATATCTGCCCCTTATTGTATGAATCAGTGACTCAGGTTTGCTTTGCTCCGGCAAAGGCAGCAATCGCTGTGCTGTGTAGTAATGCTAAGGAGATGCTTGCAGATAGCATAACTAGGAAATCAGTTCCTATTCGTGTTTCTGTGAGTATTGTTTTCCTTCATCTCTGGCTTGGGTCATTCATTTTCTCATGATGAAATTTGGGTTGAGAGGTTTTGGCATCAACAGAGTTTGAGACCAGCCTAGGCTATATAAGAACCAGTCTCAAAAAAAGGGGAGAGCTCCTATCCCTCATGCATATATTAATAGAGCAGCATAGCACATGCCTTTGTTCCCTTGTCTGTAAGAGGATGCCAGAACAGAACCAGATCCTCAAGCACTGGTTACCTGAAAATGCCACACCAAGAACATAGTAGGAGCTTAATAAATGTCAAAAAAAGCTTCTCCTGAATGTGGTGCTATGGAGTAACTACTTTGTTACATAATCTGAGTTAAGATGAGGGATTTGGGGAAATTCAAGACTAGAGCCTCTGACACATAAACCAAGCTCATTCATTCTCTTACCATCAGGAGATGGTAACTGGGTGTTTAAGGACAACGATATAGAAGAAGGGTACATGTGACCCATACCTGGCTTCAGCCTCCTGCCAGGTGGCATCAATGCTGTCTTCTCCTGGGCCCACAATGACAGTACTTATTTATTTAAGGGCCAGCTGTTTTGATATTGTGTTGACCACACATGGTGCATGGTCCCTGGGTATCTTAAGCTTCTGAGCCATCTTATAGGCACATTTGATATTTTGGGGCACTAATCAAGTTGGATTCTAAAATTAAGACTTTCCTGGAAAGTTGGTGAATCTGATTTAAGAACGCCACCACAGAAAAATAAATACAAAATACTTCGTAGGGAAATATACAGTTGACACAATAGCCCAGAATGGCCACTAAGCTGAAACTCACTTTTCAGAGACAGCACATCTCCTTGAATAATAATTAATTTCCATAATTACTGCTTATATGCCAATGCTGTTAACTGCTGTTAACTGAATATGCTATTTTAGGGGGAGCAAATGACTTTTATCAAAGTATGAATTTTCTAATTTTTTATAGAGGGGAAATTCTCATATGACTGTTATGGTAAGACATACCGAGACTAGCTACAATCACTTCCATCCAAGTCCTGAAATGATAGATGGTGAAACCGTACATGAGGTTGTTCCTCCTTAAGTGCTCATCATGTGACTGGGAATAGGATGTATTTTTTTTTCTTTTTAGTCTGTTTTCTATTGCTGAAACAGAGAACCTGAAACTAAGTAAGTTATAAAGGCAGGCCTATTTTAATCAAGGGTTCAGAAATCTGAGAGTGATCCAAGATTTGCCTTGCTGTTAGTGAGCAGGCTGTGCTGGAAGCCTGTATATGAAAGGTGACCAAATAACTGCTTGCTTTTTATGACAACTATCACAAGGAATACCAGACTCAGATGGGAAACACACTACATGAGAGCATAACCCCATGACTTAATTATCTCTTAAGTGTTCTATCACTTCTTGGCGCTGTCATGTGAGGACCAAGTGTCAACATGAGTTAAATTGGGAACAACCTATATTAAACTATAGCCATAGTGAAGTCTTTGTGATAGAGTGTGCTAAAAATTTATGGTTCCTGGTTCCATAATCGAAATAAGGAAACTTGACAAGCTCCTTGCTGCAAATATAATAAACTTCCCCCAGGTGGGTATAGTTCCCTTGCTATCAACAAAGGTCTGTGGGGAACTGGGAGACAAGAGGAATCCTGTTTAGTGATTACCAAGCCTTCTGGACTTTACTGGAAACACATAATTTCTGCTTCCCTTGCCTCCAGCATTTTTTTTCTACCTAAACTACAAATTATCACAAATCTGACTGGTGAGTTTGTTTTCCTTTTTATTCATAGCTGTGCATACAAATGACAGATAATAAAATTTTAATATAAGGGGGTACATTGAAAAAAATCATATTGATAAACCACTAAATATTCAGCACCCACTCCATCCCCCAATATCTCTAGATCATTAGAACTAAAGTTCATGTTGAATACATGCAAATTTCATAAAAAGTTAGTAATACTTATTAGGAGCATCTCAGATACCCTCAAGAGATATCAAAAGTAATGTGGAATTTAGGGTTCAAAAATGAATCAAGACTTAGCCATTTGGTGAAGGGGTCATATTAAAAGAAGCAGACTTAAAAGCCCAGAGCATGCTGGGTTACATTAGAATTATTCTAATTTGTAAGACTCAAATGTTCTCTCAATTTCTTCCACCAGACATAATAGAACCAAAAGTCAGGAGTGATATGGGATTCCCCTCTGTATGTTGTGAATTTCATTGGTTAATAAAAGAACTGCTTTCAGCCTATAGCAGAGCTATAGGGGAACAGAGCTAAGCCGGGGGTGAGGAGAACTAAACTGAATGCTGGGAGAAAAAATGTAGAGTCAGAGAGAAGCCATGTAGCCCCACCTGAGCTTACCCCATAAGCCACTGACATGTGGCAATACACAGATTAATGGGAATGGGTTAAATTAAGATGTAAGAGTTAGCCAATAAGAAGTTAGACTAATGGGCCAAGCAGTTATTTAAATAATATGGATTCTGTGTGATTATTCCAGAGCTAACAGCCAGGAAACTAACAAGTGACCTCCCTTCAACACAGGAGACTTGGTTTTACTCTGACTTCTACCATCAGCTTCCTTTAAAATCTTTTTTTTTATCGGTACATCCAATTTATTTATTTTATTTTTTTCTCATTTTTTTTATTAAAGATTTCCATCTCCTCCCCTCCTCCTCCCCCTTCCCTCACCTCCCTTACACCCATACCCCCACTCCACCCCTCTCCAAAGACAGAGAGCCATCAGGGTTCCCTTCACTATGTTCAGTCCATGGTCCTCCCAGCTCCCCCTAAGTCCAGGAAGTGAGCAACCAAACTGACAAGGCTCACAGTGAGCCCGTCCATGCTGTAGAGTTCATGTTCATTGCCATTGTCCTTGGTTTCTCAGTCCTCCTCCACCATCAGCCACATTCGGAGAGTCCGGTTTGGTCCCCTGTTCCATCAGTCCCATTCCAACTGGACTTGGTGGTCTCCCGTTAGATCTGTCCCACCGTCTCAATGGGTAAAAGCACTCCTCGCCGGTCCTGGCTTCCTTGCTCATGATCTCCCTCCTCCTTTTGCTCCTCATCAGGACCTTGAGAGCTCAGTCCGGTGCTCCTATGTGGGGCTCTGTCATTTTCTCCATCCAATGCCAGGTGAAGGTTCTATGGTGACATGCAAGATATTCATGAGTATGGCAATAGGATCTGGACATTTCTGGCACCCTCTCCTCAGCTGCCCTTAATTTATTTCACAATCATCTGTGGGGCACAAACCCTGTGCCATACATATACTATCATTACTAACTTTAGAGTCAAACAAGTTAGAATGTGTCCACCTTTATGAACCCTGTAATCCTATATCAGTGAAAATAACATCACAATGTTTGCAAATAAATCCTATAAGCAGAGGAAAATCACGTATGGATGCTAACCAGAGCCTGCAGAGGTAGGAAATGCAGCATTGAACCCAGGCATTCTGAGTCTCACGTGTTAGAATCACCTGGGAGCTTCAACAGTGTGAACAGATGATCCTATAGCAGATTCCAGAAGCTGACTCTAATAATAACAACAATAATAGTATTTATAACATTAATATAATTTATAATAATCCAAGCATAGTATTTATGAAAAATCCAAATTATTATTTAAAGTCTGTAATGGGGTCTCTGTTTTCAGCTGATCTCAGCAGACAGGAAGGAATTTAGTCCAAAGCAGAGGGAGGTGTTTTCCAGCTGAGAGGATTACCTGTGCTATGCATGAGGCTGAGGTTTTCACATTTTAGAAAAAAAAAAAAAAAAATGGAGGCCGCCAGAATGGGTTGGCTCAGGCACCAAGTCTTCCCTGAGTAAAGCTTGTTGTAGACCCTGGATTTTTATCCTATGACTAATGGAGAGGTGTTACATAGTTAACGGGAAACTGACATGGCCAGGTGTTGCAAGTCTCTCTAGCCCATCTGGAGACAAGTCAATGGAGGATCGGAAGAAGACAGAAATGAAAGAGGGTGACAATGAATTGCACAGGGAGAGACGTCAGTTTTACAAATGTCAGAAGTGGGCATGATGATCACTGAATTGCATAAAGGAGATTCTTTTTTTTTTTCTCATGGTTTATTTTTTTTTATATTTAAAAATTTCCATCTCCTTCCCTCCTCCTCCCTCCTCCCTCCTCCCTCCCCTCCTCCTCCCCCTTCCCTCCCCTCCTTCTCCCCCTTCCCTCCCCTTCCCTCCACCCATACCTCCCCTCCCTCCCTCTCAAGGCCAAGGAGCCATCAGGGTTCCCCACTCTATGCTAAGACCAAGGACCTCCCAACTCCCCCCAGGTCCAGGAAGGTGATCGACCAAGCTGAGAAGGCTCCCACAGAGCCCGTCCATGCAGAAGAATCAGAGCCCAGCACCATTGTCCTTTGCTTCTCAGTCAGCCCCCGCTGTTGGCCACATTCAGAGAGACGGGTTTGGTCGCATGATCCATCAGTCCCATTCCAACTGGAATTGGTGATCTCCCTTTAGGTGGGACAGAAATAAAGGAGATTCTGTGAACAGCGCAGGGTGGAAAGGTTCCTGGTTTTGTGGTTGGAATAATTGACAAAAGGATACACATTTGCTGAGATGTTTAACACCAGAGAAGAGGATGCCAGGTTGATTTGTACCTGTAACTGTGAGGTACCTGTGAAACACCCAGCTGGAGATGTCAAGTAGGCAGTTGGATAAATGGGTCTTAGGACAAGGTCTAGAAATACTGATTTAGAAGGTGGCAGAAGATTGAGAGAATGTGAAGCTGTGTGTGATTTGAGAGCATAGAATTGGATAGCCCCATTAATTCTAGAGCCAATATTATTACATTAAAACAAAATGATGAGACGTGATCAGCAAGTTTCAAACTTCAGGGGTCTGCAGCATCACAGCATTCCTTACCAGTCTTTACAGCATTCCTTACCAGGCCCCACATCCAGGACTTTCTGGGGGCTATGAATTTACATCTTTAACAAGTTACCAAATGGCACGAATGCTGCCCACAGGGGTTACATTTGAGAACTTAATGATCTGAGATCTCCCTTCCATCTTTAATATTCTATGGTAACAGAATGATGCCATCTGTAAAAAGTCAAAAGAAAACCTGTTCAAATGTCAAGTACAAATTTTATTTTTGTTGGATGAAAAGGTTTTAGTGAAAAGAGAGATACAGTCATAGAAAAGGTTGAGAATTATTTTATGTCTTCATGTTTTTTTATATTAATGTCAGACAAATAGGACAAATTGACAAATATTCATCAAGCACCTTATTCAGGTAAAGTATTTTTCCACAAGATTAACCTGTTGCTCTCTCAAAGTTAATCTATTGTGCTGGTGGGGTTGCAGCTGTGTTTGTAGAACCTAATGAAATTTACAGATTTTGGTTCTGAGAGCATCATTTTTCTCACGTAGCAAAGGAAGCCTTGGGGTATGGCAGTAAGAGAGATGAGCAACGCAGAACACACAACAATAGAGAAACATTCTGCTCAGCACACAATCATGTGGACATGAGTCTTAGCCCTGTGAGAATACCATTCTGCTTTACTCATTATGTTATCTCATTCAGGCATGATGTGAAGAAAATAAATAGTTCATTAATTAAAGGAAAGTTTAATGTATATAATCAGCTTTGTAAAGTGATGCAGTTTTCTGTGGCACACTGTCACCGTTACATCACTAAAGTTGGATTTCACATTTCTTCATAGAATTGTCAAGAAAAATGAAGTATTCAATTTCAGTTCTCTTTGGATGGTTTTGTGAACCAAAAACAACCTGATACTTCAAAAAGAGACAACAAACGTTTCAAACCAACTGGAAAAAATATGGTAATTCACCCACTTTCTAAACTATTCATGTGCCATTATCTATTCAGAAACACCACTTCTTCTGATGTCCTAATTTTTTAACATGATATGTTTGTATTCAAAAATAATATCTATAAAGTTCCTGGAAGAAATGATGGACTTATTCTGTGGGGGAGAAATGATTACAGCATTAAAAAAAACTTACCAAAGTAAATAGTTATCTCTTGTTTTAGTCTAGGTATTGACTCTGAAATTGAAAGTACTAACAATTAAAGTTCCAGGCTGCCATTAGATTAAAAATGGAATTATCTTCCTATTCTTTTTCCACTGTACAAATCCACAAAAATATTTAATGACCAGTCCTAATGTCCAAGGTCATTAAGTTGGTGAACTGCTTGGTCAGTAATGATATACACCTTTGCTGCACTGGACATGGTTTGATTCACATCTGAATATACTAACCACAGCTGAGATATCGAAGAGAACTGATCTTTATTCTCTAGTGATGGAGGAGGGTCATCTGTCTATGTGTTACTTTCAATGGTTAATAAAGAAACTACCTTGGCCCTTTAATAGGACAGAAAATTAGGTAGGCACTTGATATCCTGTTTGTTAAATGAGAGTGAAATAATATCGTCTTCGCTACATTACATACCTTTTCTTTGATAATTAAATAGCATAGTTTGTGTAAAATATATACCGAGGAGGAACTTGGGAGAAACTCAAGTTGTTTTATTTATTAACTCAGCTAAAAATTTCTTTTCATCTAAAATACAGTATTATGTAAATATAAAATAATTATACTTAGATTATAAGTATACAAGAATTGGGGTTAGGGAGAGAAATGAGAACCTTTCAATTTATGTTTTCTTTTAAGGGATATCAAGTTACATAATTTACCCAAGAGTTATAAGGAGTAATTTAAGGTGAGTCTAGGCTAGGTCATCGAGTTATCCTATCCCATTTTCTTGAAATCCTCCTCAAATCAATTAAAAAGAATCACAGTCTATAAATGAGTACTTTCAGTGCCTACTGTGTGTTCGTGCTGTAGACAACATTGGAGAACCAAAAACTAGTCTATGACCTCAGGATGTAAGAAAGCAGCCACAAAACAAAACAAAACAAAAAAATGTTACAAGTAAGCTGCATGAGGCTATGTGTGATTACCTAAGAAATCCTGTGACTCAGAGACCTATGGGAATATCTAAAGAAAGATGGTGAGTTCTAAAGAGAAGTAGCACAGAACCCCTCAGGAAATGGGATTTGAGCTGCCCTTCAGATCATGCCTTTACATCTGGAGAAAAGCGCAGGCGGACAGTGTAAAGGCATGATGGGAACAAACGCTGAACAGAAATAGAAGCAGGAATGAGGGATTGAAAGTCGTGAGACAGGGAACCCACCTACTCAACCACCGAAGAATGTGCATGTGGGAAATATACTCCTCCATAGACACCCGAGAGTTCATGGATGCACAGGTCAGTGTAGGACAGTGGCAGCCCTTCTGCTGAAACAGTAAGAACCACCACTAATCAAATGAGATTCTCTTCAAGTTCAGTTTCTTCCACCTCCCTTTCTCTAATCTTTAAGATTACTGATAAAAATACATTGTTATAGCAGAAAAGGTAGAAATAGAAAAACATAGTTTCTAATTAGATTCACTCCAAAACACATCTTTGAAATCGAGACACGCATAATCTGAATAAAAAATAGGCTACTTTAGTTGTTCATTTCTCTGTAAATTTTAATAAGAAAACTAAAATTCGCTAACAGTGTCCCTTCAGGGAAGTGTGAGGCACTTAGAGGAGAAAACTGAAAAGCATGTTTTCCTCTGAAAACGACAGCTGAACATCTAAGCATTTTAAATACACAGAGAAACATTTCCCAGACACAGATAGGAAGTCAATGGTAACACAGTATATCAATTTACAGTTTCTAACATGAAGTTTTGTTCCGGGATTGAAGGGATTGAGGTCAGCCTCCCTCTTTCTCTATCAAGTAATAGATCATTCAGTGACAAGGCCTATGAAAAGATATACCATCTTCAGATTCCTAAAGTTGCAGAAAGGTCAGCATGAGGCATGGTGCTCTGCTTCCTATCTCCAGTGAAGCTTAGAATGTTCTTCTCGAAACACTGTTGGGGGTGGGGTGCTTTAAAATTACCTTTGCCATGAGGCAAACAAAACAACAATAACAAAAGAAAGAAACAAACAAAGACAGACAGAAAAAACAAAGACACACACACACACACACACAGAGAGAGAGAGAGAGAGAGAGAGAGAGAGAGAGAGAGAGAGAGAGAGATATTTCCTGAATTTTTAACACAATCATTACCATTTCAATTTACACTATTTATTTGCTAACTGTCCACGGGCATATGACGCACTCAGCTAAATTGACACAGGTAAAAAGAAATTATAACCCAAACTCTCCCTATCTTCCGAGTTTAGACACTGGGACCCTCAACTAAGGTGTGTCTCTATCAACAATGATGCTCTTAACAAAAGGGAACCATGCCCACTTAAAATCCTTCTAAAGATAGAGGAGTTCAAATTTATTTCCTACTATAAAGGCTCCGATGGTTATTTAGATTGATGGAAGGTCTTATTAAAAATGATACCTCCCCAAGTGTGTTAAATTAAACATCACTTCCATGAGCTGCTCACCAGCTGTGACAGGAAGAAATGTTCCTAGGATTACTAAAATCTGGGGGATATGAACTCTTCACCACGGGATGCTGTGAGCCCTTCCAATGAAGATGAGCATCTTTAATGCCTTGGGGGAGGACAGCATGTGACATTACTTAAAGTACCAGACAGAACCTAACTGTAATGTCACACTGAATAAACTCCCAGGTAAACTGATTTAGACAAGATCTTAGCAGATGGGGTAAAGAAGGATATGAGATCCCTAAAGATTGTTTTGAGCCCCTCAAAACAATGTTGTTTGTTTAACTGAAACTGGAAGATTTTTTTAGTGCTAAAGAATATTTGAATTGGGGGGAAAATGTGATTTTTAAGACACTGCAACTTTCTTGATTTCTTTTCAGTCTCCCTAAACATTCTTCAAGAAGAAAAATGATTCACTGAAAGTAGAATTTTATGGGTAAGTTTACATTTTAGAAAAATTTAAGTGGTAGATTTTTTTTAATTCAATTCTTCAGAAAGGAAGTGCAGAATACAAAAAAGTACCATAAGATAGGAATACATAAGAATCTGAAAAAAAAAGCATAGGTATTTTGAGATACTTAAATTTCTATTAGCATTCTAAATAGAAGCAATCACTTGAAATAAATTAAAATTAATAAAAATTCTTTTCCAACAGCTATAAAGAGTAGAAATTAAACTGTGATTGAATATGATCAATTGCTGATGTTTGCTATACTTTGACAATGCCACCTTCAAATCTGAAGCATCATATTCTATCTATAAAGTGGGATGCAAATGAAACTATGGGTGCACGGATTACAACACTGACTTTCAATTTTATCAGATAATTTTTGTGAGGATTTATTTTTTAAAAAGTTCAATATTTTACAATAACATTCAAAAATGATAAACTATTTAAGAAAGCAATATTCAAAACATGACTTTATAAGTGAAAATACAAACCAGGTGGTAGTGGTGCATGCCTTTAATCCCAGTGCTAAGAAGAAAGATACAGGCAGATCTCTGTGAGTTTGAGGCCAGTCTGGTCTACAGAGTTAGTTTCAGCACTAAAAAACAAAAAAAAAAAAAAAAGGAAAAAAATGAAGAGAGAAAATGAGAAAAAAAATATACACTTAAAAGAATGAAATGGGAAATGTGGAAATAGATGAGAAATGTAATAAAGGGCTGTGAAGAGAGAGACAGAGAAAGTAGACCTGTGGGAGGAGAGATGAGCATCTGTCAGAAATTCTTGGCAGCATCTTGCAGAAGGACAGAGGCACCCTACAGTGTGGTCTGAGAAACTGTGGACCATGCATTTTCTAAGTCAACAGCAGTTAATTTTGTAGTATTTTATGCCTGATATATTTCCAAAATCTTCATTTGTATTCAAAGAGTAAATATCTATTTTGTAAAGCACAAACATTTAAAATGAAGAGCAAGGAATGAATGCTGCCAATGAATGTTTTGTCTTTATTTTCTTGTTCAAATAGTTAAGAAAATGTTTGGATCTAGATGCCTTCACCGGAAATGCAGATGAAAACACCTTTTTAGTCTTTGCCTGGAAAGCACACACTAAGTGCTCACAACTCCTCACACTGATCCTTGCCCCCTCCCTTCTTGGTCTTATATTCAGTAAACAAATGCATCTTTTAGAAAGTGTTTGTCTAATAAATAAAATATATTGTTAGGTAATATCGCATTTGCCTATACATTAAGATGGTGATTAGTATAAAATATTGACAGGTGTAAGGAATTGTTTGAAACTAACTGAGTCATGAGAATATTTATCTTACATAACAAAGGTATAAATGTAGATTAAAGGGTAGGTTGGTTTGGTAGATATCAACAATAATCTCAGAATCCCATGATTCCTCTTATCAGTTCAGGCACCCTTAACTTTGGAATCATTCTTAGACAACACCATGGCACTACAACAGTTTCTGAAAACAATTTAAATTGTGATACCCTGTAACTGTTCCTGCTTCTACAATTTCCTCTTTCCAAGAGATCATCCTTGTATTTCCCCAGCCAAAGATGACAAATCTCCTTATTTCTCAGAGACTTACCAGGATGGTCATTCTTTTAATGAATCAACCACAGAAGCTACAAGCAGGAAGCACATAGCCTTGACAAGGATTTTCAAAGGAAGACAGCTGGTTTAGGAAAAGGTAAATTGTTTTAAATAATCTTTTAGAGATTCTCTGAGGACAAAGAAAGAATGAAAGCTAGAAGGAAAGCAAGGAAGTCTTTCACATAGCATATCTACATGATGTCTAGCTTTTTCTATAATATTAAATATTTTATGATATATACATATTATATATAAAATTCCTGGAACTTACATAGTAATACTAAAGGAAGTTTATTATAAATTGAATACCTGAATAAATAGCATGTATTTACATAATTTTTCTCTTCTGAGAAAGTCAGTAAACCCTTAAGAGCTCTGTTTCTGGTAACCTCATTTCTTAAACAATTCCTGGGACATCCTGGTTCTTTCTTACAAATGGCCTGTCTGCAGCGAGCCTTGCAACAATCCACTTAAGAATAATGGCAAAGCTCTTAGGCAGTTAATCTCATCAGCATCCAAGCATCCAACAAAAGGGAACTCCGATGGAAATGCAGGTGGCTTTCAGGGCTCTATCATGGTACTATCCCCTGTGTGCATTTGAGAACCCACATAAATAATGATCATCCAGCACCCCATCCTTGAAGGGACAATTTGGTTTTTGCTTCTATTAACAAAGCCCTGTTACAATACTTATGGATAATTGATGTGTTCATGGGAAACACACTGTTGGGAGTGACATTTACAGGATATCATTCTCTATAATAGTCACTTTAAAAATGACAGAAATGAATCATTTTATTTCCACACAGCATGAGAACGGAGAGGCCACAAAGGTTTGCTGGGATCAGAATTGACACTGAGTGGCAAAGACAAACTACTATTTGAACATGAAGTGACTGTCTTATCTGCCCAAGAGATAAGAAGGCAATGACTGCTGAGGTCTCTGCCTGCTTTAACTTTCTTGTCTCACCCTAGCCTAGTGCAGGGAATTTCTTTTAAATCAAAACCTCACCAAAGTTTTTTGATTGATTTTAGAATGGGAAAACAGAGGTATGGCGTGTGGTCTAATAACCTTGCCATTCTAAAAAGTTCAAGGATCTATATGAAACAGAGGTTGCCAGCTGACTCAAGCAGCATTATGGTAAGGTGACATAGAAGCAAAGAAGTCAACAAAAAGAAACTGGGAGGAGACTTTTAATAGCCATAAGAAGTTTGTGTGCCACAGAAAAACAGACGTTGAGGTGAATGATAAAGAAATGTTCATATCTTGCTTTTGATCTCTAGTCAACTGTAAGAAAGATTTGAATATTTCTATGATGAATGTCATAGAAAAAATGGGTCATGGCCTATTACTGATTTCAAGACCCACATACTCAAAATTTCTCTTCTAGCTCCAACATTAGGGGTAGTATGAGCAACTGGTTTCCCCTCCACACAGAGAAAGAATTCACTCTGCCTTGCCTTCCAAGAGTTAAGTAAATAATGAGGATGATTGCATTCCTTTAGAGGAAAAAAAAAAGCCTCAAAAGTTGGTTATCTTCACAGGGTTTTAGGAGCTTGACTTGGTTTTAGAGCCATTGACCTATGGCAGCTTTAGGGCTAAACAAGCCATATGCTATCAGCCCCAAACATTTTTATCCACCATTGAAAGAGAAGCTCTCAGTGTCTTGTTATTAATAATGACTGACAGAAGGGCTTTTGAAAGCCCAAATTTATTGCCATACTGTAGAAGAGGTTAGGTGTCAGGATCTAACTGCAATAATGTCTTGACTATAAATAGCATTGCAACTTCAAATGATTGCCAGAACAGAGGTGAGCTTGGTTTCCTAAGAAACTCTCATTGGCACACCTGTGGTGAGCGCGCTTTCCAATGGCTAAGCCATCAGTTAATCTCACCATTACCTACCAGTTGCTCCACAGTAGAGCAATGAAAACCAAAATGAAAAACACCTTCTATTTCTAATCAAAATTTATATTTAATTAGAATTTTCTAGAAATAGTGAAGCTATTCCTTTAGTTCTTAAATTCCAGTCCTTCTAATGGAACATTTTCAGTGCTTCTGTTTTCAGATATAACGCTTAAATGCCATGGGTCATTTTTGTCATCAACCATTTTTTTCTCTCTAGTGAGGTTCCATTTTGACAGAGTGAACTACTCCAAAGAGGCACTTTAGTAACAAGAAGTGTTTGTAGTTCACTTTTTTAAGTGGAAGCTTATTTTTTTTTCCAAAACGACTACAAGACAAAGCTATTTTTAGCTCCTTAATTTGATTGTATTTTACCTTGCATTATATTTTTATTTGTCTCGTTAAAATGGGAGTGTTTCATTGTGCTTACCTTTACAGAGTTCCCCAGAGTTCTTCTGAATGTCTTCCCTTGTATATTTTCTGGATAATAAAATCAGATTCAAGGTAATGTGCAAATTAAATTATAGAAGTTGGCATTTATCCACAGCTCAGATTTTACTACATCTTTGCAATTATTAACAAGAGAAATTATTAATTATAAATAATGATTAGGTCAGGAAGATATTTTTGTTGGATATATTCATAGCAGAGGAATTGCTGGCTCATGTGAAAGGTTTATTTATTTATTTTTGTTTCTTTAGGATTCTCTATTCCATGTTTTCCTAGTGGCTGCATCAATTTGCATCCACACCAAGCCTCACCAGCATTCCGTTTTCTCCACAGCCTGAAACTAGTTATCTCTTGTCTCCTTGATAGTAGCCATCCACGTGGGTGACAGCCTCTCTGGTTTTGATTTGCATCTCCACAGTGATGAGTGATACTGGATTTTCAACATTTTTTCTTATACATTTTGGCTATTCTCATGCCTCTCATCATCTTACAAAGATATATACATATATATATATATATATATATATATATATATATATATATATATGTATATCTTATGGAACATTTATACTGGAACATTACAGGTAAAATTTTCAATTGAAGAATTCAGGGAGACCCCAATTTCTTCAAAGTTCCTCAAGTCTGCAACTCACACAGAACATTGTCTGAAATCTTCTGACTGGTAGAGCCAATAGGGGTTTGGGTTTATTGTCTGAAACTAGAGATCTAAATAAGAGCAGAGTAGGGTGGTAGGATGAAAATGAATTTCTTCTTAAGTCAAACTTCCTCTAGGATGTTTGCAAAATCAAATGCAAAATGAGAAAGTCTGATATATTAGTTCAAAGTCTATTACTTTTTTCAATAAAATAAACATGTACTTTTAAAAAATGTTAATTCAAGTCCTTTGCCTTTATTTTTTAAACTGTGTCTAATCCTAGATTCCCCTATATTTGACATTTTGCTTATTCAGAATTTAATAGATGTCTATACAGATCATGACCAGCAACTTCCAGAAAGGCAAAAAGTGGACTCTATGAGATCACAGATTATACTTCTAGGATTACAAATTATATAGAAAGCAAACATTTCATTGGTAAGGATATGCATATTTGTATATGTATGTATTTGTTATACTTTCCTGGCACCCAACATGATGGACTAAATCCACTTAAAAACCTGAGAGGACTTTAAAAAAAAAGAAAAAAGTTTAACACAGCTTTTTGCTGTTTGCTAGGACGTGCTGTAGAGAGATTTCAACAACAGTGACAAAAAAAAGCTGACTCATTTTACATCGTGGCCTCTTGGGGTTGTGCCGCCAATACAAACTCTGCCTTTAAAACATTTCAATGGCTTTTATGAGACTGGATGTTTGTGTGCCCACTCGGGATCAAAAAGAAAGTACTCTAAGACCATGCCAATGGCTCAGTGCTCCCCACCTACACCTGATCAGAAGGCCAAATCAGGCTTAGGTGAGCGGGAGAGCATGGTGGATTTCTGCTGCCATACAGAGAGATGTTTCCAGGCTGCGCAGTACTCAACATGGCGGATTTGGATGTGACTCAGATTAAAAGCTCATTCTCAGAGTTAAACTGCTACAGCTTGCTTGATGGCAATGTGGACTTGCTGTGTGCCTGGGGCTCAGAGGCACCAAATGGCTCTGAGGCAGGAGCAGCTCCACCATGCTGAACTGTGTCAGTCTCTGGCAGGAACTATCATAATTACCATAATAACAGCACAGTTAAGGTTTAGTCTGGGCAGGACACTAGCAGTACCGCATCACCTCTCCATGGTACAACTTAAGTTTTTAAAAAGTGCTTAGCATTTTAAGAAGTGTTCCTGGACAGTAAAAAATTCACAATAAGACAGTTTCAGACATAAAAGACCTTTAAATGGGTCACAATGTTGGATGAATGTACATAGGCTTGGGAGAGAGAAGAAAAAGAATACAGAAAATAAAGTTAATGCCTTAAAAAAGGGGGTGGGTAAAGTCTTTAAAGAGGCAGAGTACAGATAGTTATAGACTTAAAAAAGTAAAGAAAAATAAGCCACATAAAAATGGAAAATTCACAGATTCTGGATTATATATTGTATTGTGTTTTCTTTAAAACTTTTGACTGTAAAGGAGCTAAGTACAAAAAAGATTTCATTAAATGGGCTTCTAAGCTGAACCTGCATATATGTTCTAAAGGTATCTTGACTTCAAAATTTGGACCTAAGGATATCATGCTTTGGAAAAGAGGGTCTTCTTTTGTTTTCACAGAGGATGAGACCCTATGGATTGCTTCTATCCCAATATGGTATGATACACCATGGCCTCCTAAAAGGTTGCTGTGATCACCCTCAAAAAATTACTTCACTCAACTGTCAACTAAGATGAACCTGGCATACAGGTTACACCATAAAAGATCTGATTAATAGCGCCCCCATAAAACAGAAAACAGTTGGAGAGAAATAACTGTGCCCATATTCCCAAATATTGTTTATAAATGTTCTTTTACATTTAAAGGGGGATATGATATAGATATGAATAATTTACATTGGTATGGATTTTAAGGTCAATTTTGTTATATGTATATGTATTTCTGATCTTGATTAAGGTATTGTGATTGTGTAATTCATTTAAAAATGTAATGTATAATAAAGAAATATAGGTTAATAGATAATCATCTATAATAGTCAAGTTTGTAGTCATGTTAGTTAGATTGTTAGATTTTCTAGATGTACATAGATATATTTCAGATAAACATTCTTCATATCTTTCAAAGACTACAGAATATGTCATTTTAAATGTTTTAATAACTTAGGGCTTTTCATGACATTGAGACACATCTGCTCCTGGCAGCACCAATCCACTTCCAGAGGAAGATGGGCATCGAAGAGGTTCCTTATGGAGTTTGATAGCCATTTGGGCAAAAAATTGCTCTTGCCTGGACTGGTGCATAAATTGGACACAGAGAACCCACAGAGAGAGGACAGCTAAACTTGCCTAAAGGTGAGATGGTTTTTCAAGGTTCCTGATTCATGAAAGAGTCTGCGAGACATTCTGCAGGACACAGCAGAAAGTAACTGAACTGTCTTTGGAAATTCCTGCTTCATGGATATGTCTGCTGGATACTATGGGCCTGTAGGCCAAAGATGGATGCTCCAACAGTACAGAGGAACTTTTGGTGACTGTCCAGGCAGTGAAATGTCTCTGTCATTTCTAGAGT
Source organism: Arvicola amphibius (assembly GCF_903992535.2). Taxonomy (NCBI): domain Eukaryota; kingdom Metazoa; phylum Chordata; class Mammalia; order Rodentia; family Cricetidae; genus Arvicola; species Arvicola amphibius. Next base: position 47,918,533 of record NC_052056.1, on the reverse strand, counting down.
TTGAAAGTTGCTTATTTCTTGTTTGCTTAGGTAAATTTATATCCTTCTGGAGTCTTTGATGGAGTTAAAGAATAGATAGATGATAGTTATAGTTATAGTTTTCCATTATTATGATAAAAGATAAAATAGATGTAAATATTGTAACTGTAATTCTTGCTTGATAACTGTTTTGTTATATGTAATTTTACTATGTTAAAGTTAAAGCCTTTCTTTTGTGTTTAAACAGAAAAATGGGGAAATGATGGAGGAGGGTCATCTGTCTATGCGTTACTTTAATTGGTTAATAAAGAAACTGCCTTGGCCCTTTAATAGGACAGAAAATTAGGTAGAGGGAGTAGACAAAACAAAATTGTGGAAAAAAGAAAGCAGAGTCAGGCAGATGCCTCAAGCAGTTGCCATGCCTCTCCTCTCCAAGACAGACATAGGTTAAGATCTCTCCTGGTAAACCACCACCTTGTGGTGCTACACAGATTACTAAATATGGGTTAAAGCAAGATTTTAAAATTAGTCAATAAGAGGCTAAAACTAATGGGCCAGGCAGTGATTAAAAAAACACAGTTTCCTGGACACCTGGGAACCCCTCTAGAGTCAAGTCTCTGCCAACCCTAGAATGGCTCCCTTAATTAAGATATATAATTCCTTGTTCCCATATCCACCCTTCCTATATCCCAACTATCCTATTCCCCCAAGCTCTTCCCATCCTCCACTTCACACTTTTCTCTCCCCATCCTCCCATCCCCCCATCCCACCCACCCCCAAGTTCCCATTTTTTTTGTCCAGCAATCTTGTCTACTTCCAGTATCCAGGAGGATAACTATATGTTTTTCTTTGGATTCACCTTCTTATTTAGCTTCTCTAGGATCACGAATTATAGGCTCAATGTCCTTTATTTATGGCTAGAAACCAATTATGAGTGAGTAAATCCCATGTTCAACTTTTTGTGCCTGGGTTACCTCATTCAGGATGGTGTTTTCTATTTCCATCCATTTGCATGCAAAATTCAAGATGTCATTGTTTTTTATATGCCCCCAGCTAGTTCCTTGGGCAGCTGAGGAGAGGGTGCCAGAAATGTCCAGATCCTATTGCCATACTCATGAATATCTTGCATATCACCATAGAACCTACACCTGGCACTGGATGGAGAAAATGACAGAGCCCCACATAGGAGCACCGGACTGAGCTCCCAAGGTCCTGATGAGGAACAAAAGGAGGGAGATCATGAGCAAAGAAGTCAGGACCGCGAGGAGTGCGTTTACCCATTGAGACGGTGGGACTGATCTAACGGGAGACCACCAAGTCCAGTTGGAATGGGACCGAAGGAACAGGGGACCAAACCGAACGCTCTGAATGTGGCTGACGGTGGAGGAGGACTGAGAATCCAAGGACAACGGCGATGAGCATGAACTCTACAGCATGGACGGGCTCACTGTGAGCCTTGTCAGTTTGGTTGCTCACCTTCCTGGACTTAGGGGGAGCTGGGAGGACCTTGGACTTAACATAGTGAAGGGAACCCTGATGGCTCTTTGGCTTGGAGAGGGGCGGAGTGGGGGTATGGGTGTAAGGGAGGGGAGGGAAGGGGGAGGAGAATGGGAGGAGATGGAAATTTTTATTAAAAAAAAAAAGATTAAAAAAACCCACAGTTTCTGTGTAATTATTTCGGGTGTAAAGCTAGCCAGTTGGTGGGATGTAGCCCACTGCTCCTGATGGGGAACTCTCATTGGTTAATAAAGAAACTGCCTTGGCTTTTTGATAGGGCAGGATTTAGATAGGTGGAGTAGACAGAACAGAGTGCTGTGAAGAAGGGAAGTGAGGCAGATGCTTCAGGCAATCGCCATGCCTCTCTTTTGTGAGACAGTTGCCATGAAGCTAGCCACCAGGTCAGACATGCTGAATCTTTCCCAGTAAGCCAGCACCTTGTGGTGCTACATGCATTACTAAATATGGGTTAAAGCAAGATGTGAGAACTAGCTAATAAGAGGCTGAAACTAATGGGCCAGGCAGTATTTAATTGAGTACAGTTTCCATGTAATTATTTCGGGTGTAAAGCTAGCCGGGTGGGAGCTGGGCGGGACAAAAAGCAGGCTTGCTTGTTTCCTCACTACATGCTATTTCTACACTTCTTTCTCTATAACAATGTTATATTTCCCCTGTAAGACTGTGGAAAACAATGTGCAATTACTTGCTACCTGTACCATGAAAAAGTGTGTAGATAATATACCCATGAAAGCCCTACAGGTTTCTGCTGTGCCCAAAGTATTTTTTAATTTTTTATTCTTAAACAAAAAACCTAGTCTTAAAATGGAAAGAATTTGAATGTACTGTTCTTCTTATATTTTATTCTTATTTTTGTTGGAGTACATAAACATTCAATACAATTTTGTTTCCTTTTGTTGATAATAGATTCTTTGTTCATACAATACATCCTGATCAGTTTACCCACACTCCACTTCTTCCAGAGTCCGAACCCCACGTCTACTCTCACCCAAATCCATTACCTACCTCTCTATCCCCTTTCAAAACAGAGCAGGCCTCCAACAGATGACAACCAAATACCACAAAACAAAATACAATAAGACGAAGCAAAAGCCCTCACATCAAGGCTGGAGAAGGCAACACAATGGGAGGAAAAGAGTCCCAAAAGCAAGCAAAAGAGTCAGAGACACACCCATTTCCACTATTAGGAGTCCCACAAAATCACCAAGCTAATAACCATAACAGAAATGCAGAAGACCTGGTTAAGACTTTTGCAATCCCCATGTTTGATGTTTCAGTCTCTTTGAGCCCTGCTTTGTCCTGATTCTGTGGGCCATGTTCTCATGGTGTCCTCTATTCTCTCTGCTGCCTATAATTTTTCCTCCTTCTCCTCTTCGGGGTATCCCAAGTTTCAAGGGCATTCATCCTATAAAAATCTTCAATTTAGACTCTCCCCCATAGTTTCTGGCTCTGGGTCTCTGCACCCACTCCTAGCTGTTGCTAGAGGAAACTTCTCTGATAACAACTGGACAAGGCACCAATCTATGAGTACACATTTTCAAGAAAATTGAATAAGTAAGACTATAAGATCAGCATTCACAGTCAATCTTGGCTTGAGAGAACTCCAAAGAAATAGATTACACAGTAGGAGCTTTAGTGATAAAAGATAAGGACAGCATGTCACTAGAGAGGCCAAGAAGCAAGAAATGAGACCTGGCCTAGGAGAAGCCACTTCTAGAACTGTATTTACCATCAAAGTCATATGGGAAAGGTAAAATTTTTACACTGAAACATCTTTTTTATGGTTTATTTTTTTATATTTAAAAATTTCCATCTCCTTCCCTCCTCCTCCCCCTTCCCTCCCCTCCCCTACACCCATACCCCCCTCCCTCCCTCTCCAGGCCAAGGAGCCATCAGGGTTCCCTACTCTATGTTAAGACCAAGGTCCTCCCAACTCCCCCCAGGTCCAGGAAGGTGATCAAGCTGAGAAGGCTCCCACAGAGCCCGTCCATGCAGAAGAATCAAAGCCCAGCTCCATTGTCCTTGGCTTCTCAGTCAGCCCCCACTGTCGGCCACATTCAGAGAGTCCGGTTTGGTCGCATGTTCCATCAGTCCCATTCCAACTGGAGTTGGTGATCTCCCGTTAGTTCTGTCCCACCGTCTCCGTGGGTGAACGCACCCCTCACTGTCCTGACTTTCTTTCTCATGTTCTCCCTCCTTCTGCTCCTCATTAGGACCTTGGGAACTCAGTCCGGTGCTCCAATGTGGGGCTCAGTCATTTTCTTCATCTCTCGCCAGGTGCAGTGTGGTGGTTTCTCAGGAAATTTGGGATCAACCTACCCCAGGACCCAGTAATTCCACTCTTGGGAATTTACCCAAGAGATGCCCAATCATACTACAAAAGCATTTGATCAACTATGTTCATAGCAGCATTATTTGTAATAGCCAGATCCTGGAAACAACCTAGATGCCCTTCAGTGGAAGAATGGATGAAGAAACTGTGGAATATATACATGTTAGAATACTACTCAGCAGAAAAAAAAAAAAAAATGACACCTTGAATTTTGCATGCAAATGGATGGAAATAGAAAACACTATTCTGAGTGAGGTAACCCAGACCCAAAAAGATGAACATGGGATGTACTCACTCATAATTGGTTTCTAGCCATAATTAAAGGACATCGAGCCTATAATTCGGGATTCTTGAGAAGATAATAAGGTGAACCCAAAGAAAAACATATAGTAATCCTCCTGGATATTGGAAGTAGACACGATTGCCGGGCAAAAATTGAGAACTTGAGGGTGGGGCAAGATGGGACCAAGGGAAGATGGGGAGAGAAAAGCGTGAAAGGGAGTATGGGGGGAGCTCGGAGGAATGGGATGCTTGGGATACAGGACGGGTGGATATGGGAGCAGGGAAGCATATATCTTAATTAAGGGAGCCATCTGAGGGTTGTCAAGAGACTTGACTCTAGAGGGGTTCCCGGGCTTCCAGGGTGATGCCCCCAGCTAGTTCCTTGGGCAGCCTAAGAGAGGGAGCCCGAAAAGGCCAGTTCCTATAGCCATACTGATGAATTTCTTGCATAACACTGAAACATCTTAAACAAAGGATTGCACTCGCATTAAGGGTTTTATTTTTTGTTTACCTCTTTTGCCAATATTAGCTTATGAATAGCTGCAGTAAGCATTGTTTTATTATAAGTTAAAGAAGCAATTTGCTTATAAATATTTAAAACAGATCACCATATTATGCCTTATTATAGAAGCATACATATTAAAAAAAACTTATGTGATCACTAGTATAGAAAAGAAAATATGTTTAAATATGGCCTAATTCTTCAGCACTACAGAATTATTACAATGGCTTTAAATACAGTCTATAAATTTCTGAAACAAAAAACCTGAATATAAAACCACAAGCTATAGCCTTTCAAATAGAAATGTCACTTGAAGAAATGAGTGGCTTCTGGAGAGTTGCAAGATATAGTTAGGCACACACATGTGAATACACATCTCACTTACCCCAATACCACACAAATGTCAGCCCACTTGTAAACTACACATGTTTGTGAGTATAAGCAAGCATAGATACGGGGATCTATATTACATAAAGATTAAAGATAAAAGGATAAACATTTATTTTTTAATTCCATGTTAGTGTAGTGAAAACTAACATAGGCATTAGGACAATTTTCCTGAGAAAAGGCTATAGTAAACACTTGAGGCCATTTGTAACCAATATCCACAGTCACTGAATATACAGCCTTGCTCTTATAAAATTAAGACAAGTTTTTCTTAAAGTGGATCATTATCTGAAACTAATTGCTGAGCCCAGCATTTGTATAATTCTTATAAGTAGTTCTTATAAGTTTGTCATTTTTCTACTCTGTATAGTCATTTGATACATAAATGTTCAGGATTTCCATTCCTTTCTTAAAAAACTATTTACTAAAACAAAACCCCAGTCACTGTATGCTATAATTAAATGCTTGTGTGTGCTTTCAAGATAAAGCAATGTTTGTTGGTGTGGGAAGAACTTCTGTATATGTGTTGCTTTTATTGGTTAAAGAATAAAAGAATCTACATGGGAAGTAGAAAGTAGAAAAAGACAAGATCTCCTGAGTAATTTGGGAGCATGGGGACCTTGGAGGAGCATTGAAAGGGGAAGGGAGAGGCAGAGAGGGGAGCAGAGAAAAATGTAGAGCTCAATAAATAGCAATTAAAAAAAGAAAGGAGAAAGTGGGAAAAAAGAATAAAGAATCTGACTTAGCCTGTGATAGAGTAGCATTAGGCAGGGAAAACTTAGCTGAATGCTGGCAGGGAAAAGGTGGAGTTGTGAGATCATGCAAGCCGCCAGAGGGGAAAGATACGAGGTACTGGCTGGAAATTTGCTGGTAGGCCACAAACCTCATGGTAAAATATAACATAATGGAAATTGGTTAATTCTAGATGTAAGAGCTAGCTAGCAGTATGCTTAAGCTATTTGCCAAATAGTATTGCAAATGATATAGTTTTTGTCTGATTATTTCTGGCCAGCAGAGCTGGGAAAAGAACTAGTGGCCTCTTATTACATGTTTCCATGTGTGGAAAAATTTTCTTGCTGAGGAATAAAGACTGTACTTAACTGTGTATTTAAGGACGAGTACAGTGGGTAGACAGGGGATAGGTTCCTGTCGCCCATCTCATGTCACTCGTTCTAAAAAAATCACTATTCACATGGCATTTAGCGCCCAGGAGAAACCTATCTCTAATTCTCAAATGGAGCAATCAAAAAATATGTTGATACTAAGCAAAATTCCTTTCTCAGACTTAATAATCTGTATTTAAAAGGCTTTTTAATGTGTCATAAAAATATTTTTCCAAAGTTATAATTTTGTAAATTTGGAAATTATCACCTAAAAGGTATTTCTGTATATTAATATTCTACAAGCCAATAGGAAAGTACAGCCAAAAAATTATGGATGATTTAGAAATCTGTTTGTGGAATGTGAAGTATGTAATTTGATTACCAGATCATAAACCCAGTGCCATTAAGGCATAAAAACATGCTACTGCATACATTCTTTTTTTTAACTTTGAATTCTGAACCAAACTTTTCTGTGTAACCTTGTAAGGCCCTGGATTCTTTTGCCACCAAAAATAATTTTAGAAATATGAAAGTGGTTGTTCTCTGTAAATTCAATTCTGCTTCCTAAAAATAATATTTTCTCTTTTTCTGTATATAGATGACCTACAATAGCTGAAACACATAGAAAATCAGAGATGGAAAGTGAATGTGGATTTGATTCTATGCAAAGGATGCTGATTATCTGCAGAACAGAAGAGATGCTAATGTACAGAGGGGCGAATATGCATTATCCCAAGAGGTTAATTTCCTTTTGATACAAGGAAACCAGTCAGTACTGGGTTGGATGCCAGTATCAGTTCATGTTGTAATTCCTTTTAATAATCATGACAAGTCCTGTGAGAGAGGATATTTCTTCATTTATAGATGAAAGATTTTAGATCACATAAGACATCTAAGATCCTTTAGCAGGCACACTGAGAATGCCATCTACATTCATGTGATTCAAGAGCCTGCCTTCATTTCCTTCTGGGTGAGAGATCAGGGACCTGATAAAATATAGATTCTTCCAGAAAACAGGAAATATCTGGGTATTCATCTCAGGGCACTCTGAGAAAATCACAATTTTACTGTTTTTTCAATTGCTCATCAATATTTAAATTAAAATAATTCTGTTAATCTTTGCAGTGAGTTTGGGAACTTTCTCAATGTAAATAGTAGTAACTAATGAAGTTAGGAAGGTCTTGCTGGACTTGTATTGATGACCATTTCAGGAATGTTCACAGAGCTCCTTGGTCTAGCTGTAAAACACTTTTTACTATATAGAAAACTGATGCACTCATAGATAGGTTTTTCCTAGAGTTCTCTGAAAAAAAAAGTAGTTAAAATTTAAAATGACATCATCCCCATTTGATTAGATTTCTTGTTTTAGTTGGATATTTTGGGCTTGATAATTTTGTTAATCACTCGAAAAAATGAAGCCACACTTCAATGCCTGAGTTGGAAGAGAGATCATTTATACATTTAATTTCCACTTCTGAGCATTCTGGAACAAATTTTTAAGGGGTGTCTTCATTTCCACAGCTTTAGCATGTATAGCTTGGCCCTACAACATGGTATAAGATTTACTTAATAAGAATTCCAAATAGTGTGTAAGCAGCAGATTGTCCCAACAAAGAAGAGCTATCTCTTAAGAGTCAAGGGGGTAAAGAGGGAGTAGCAAAATTATTAAAGAACCCAGCAGTTTCCAAATGCTCATCATCATCTCCAAACACAGAAGGTGTCATTACTCTAGTGACCGGCAAGGCAAACACTCAGGGGAGTGTGCTGTCAGTCAATGGGCTATGAATGTATTAGAGACCATTTCTGGCATCACACTAGTTGAAATCTAAGCAGCATTTGAGATCAATATATGGTACTCTCTTCAGCAAATTTAATTATCACTTGCGGCACACAATGCCCATCTGCGCTCTATGTGCCACCATACTGTTCGTGAACCAGGCAAGGGGCTGGAGATTGAAACACACAAAGACTCACAGACAAAAAGACACAGGTCATCCTTGATTTCAGAATGCCCCAAGAATGCCCCTTTTATTGTGTTCAGAGACAGCTTATATAGGGATAGCCACGCCCCAGCCAAACGCACCAGAAACCATTCCCCTGCCATCAGGAATTCCTGAGGGTCTCATGCTCAGAGCAGCTGTAGGCACTCAGAGCAGGGGGAAACAAGTTGTTTATAAGAAATTCAGGATCTGGGGTTTACTGCTCCCATCATTCACTGGTGTTTCTAATTGCATTTTTCCTATCTTTGCCATCCACCTTTCACCTTAGTTTGCATATCGCACCAATGTTATCTGCCTTTCGCTTCTTTATGGTTTTCCTACAGCAACACTTAAAATTGATCAGAACAATTTTCCTTGGAGATAAGTTGTTTGTCCAACTAGATAATGTTCTGCTGGTTCTGATGCCTCCTTCCTCAGAGGTGCCATTACATGCACTGTGATCGTTTCTATCCATGTGAACCAGGGTTGTTTTTATCCACAGACAATTCACAAAGCCTAGCTCCCAAGCTGAGGTCTGTCTCACAATCTGTTCTCCTATAGTCACACAACTAAGAAGCTTCATCTAACCGCACGGTGTTCAGTTTATCTAAAACAATTCAGTATCTTCCTCCCTGTACTAGTTAAGGCTTCTGTTGCTGGGATAAAGCCAGGCCCAACAGCAACCTAGGAAGGAAATGATTTATTCCACCTTATACTTCTAGGTACAGTCTGTTGCTGAGGGAAGTCAGGACAGGAACTGATGCAGGAACCTGGAAGGAAGGGTGTTAACGCAGATATGGAGGAGTGTTACTTCTGATCTTGCTTTCTATGGCTTGCTCAGCCTGATTTTGTATACAACCCAAGAGCATCTGCCCAGAGATGGCACCATCCACAGTTGGCTGGATGCTCCTAAATCAATCATTATTCAAGAAAATGCTCCACAGTCTTGCCTATGGACAAATATGTTGGAAGATTTTCTCTACTGAGATTTCCTCTTCTCAAATGATCCTAGCTGTGTCAAGATGACAAAAAAGAAAAGAAAAAAATCCTAACCAGAGTAATTGACTCCCTGTCAACTTGACAAATAAATACACCAATATTAAACCATAACCTTTTCTTTTGTTTTTATTCCTGAAATCTTATGTTAATATTATACCATAAAATACAGTCCAATTTTTAAAATTCTAACAGTCTTTTTAAAATTCTAGCAACTTAAAGGTACAACTTTGTTTTTTTTTTAATTTAAAGTCTAACTATGTGTTCCTGTTAAAAAAAAATCCAAAATAAGTTGCATAGTTTCTATTTCTAAGAAGGAAGAATTGAGCACAATTGCAGTCCAACCAAAGACACACCCAAGTCTACTACTGTAAAAGCTCAATTTCTGGTGTCTCCAAAGGGCTTGGGCAGCCATGCTTCTCCGGCATCACTATCTTCACCACACACCTTGTCTGGTAAGCCCGGGATGGCATCAGACCACACCTACCTCTCTCCTTGGTGGTCATTCCACTGGATTGGAATCTCCAGTATTCTTGGATTTCCACTGTAATTGGAGCTTCAGTTTCTCCAGCAATTCTCCTGGCCTCGCAGAACAGCAACATCAGCAGTTCTCCAGACCCCTTCAAGTTTGAATTTTCCTTGCACTCCCAAACCAGTACCACTTAGGAGACTCTATACATTATCAAGTTCAAATGCTAACTTGTTGTGCAGCCTTGGCCCGCTCTGATGCACAGCTTCAGTATGCTGACGCTGAGAACATACTTCCCAGAAGATTTTACCTTCACGATGCTGGTCTCTTAGTAATCACAGTTGAATCCTCAATCCCAACTAAGAAGATAGATTTTACAGTAAAGCAAAGTTTCACAACAGTGATGTTGGTCTCTTGATAATCATAGCTGATCCTTCTGTGTCAGATGATTAGACAGAACAGCTTATTCATTCAAGGTATTACACAAGGAACCATGATAGAGCCTTTGCTTCTTTTGAAACTTCACAAGCCAAACCTCCGTCTTTAAGGGTTCCCTTCTTCCCAGTTCATACAACGCAGTTGTTAAGCTCTGAACACTCCAGCCTAAAGCTCTAAAACCCTTATAATCCTTTCAAAAAATAAAATGACGTGATTAGGTCACAGCAATAGCCCACTTTCTGTTTCCAAGTTCTGTTCTATTTTGTTTTTTAATTACTGAGATAAGCACCATGACCAAAAGTAACTCAAGGAGAAGTTCATTTGACAGGCTGAAATCTACCAGAAAGGGAACTGAAGCAAACACCATGGAAGAATCCTTTTGGCTTTCTCAGTCTTCTCACTTTGTACCACTCAGGATCACCTTCCTAGGGTGGTACTAAGTACAGAGAGTTAGCCCCTGTCACAGCGATCATTAATCAAGATAATGTCCCAAGACTTGCCTAGAGGCCAATCTCTTGGATGCATTTTTCTCATTTGAGGTCCCTCTTCTCAGATGACACAAGTTGAAAACAACCAACCAACCAACAAATAAAAGCTAACTTCCACACTGTCCAGTGAAAGGGAGCCCCATCCATTTTCTTTACCAGGCCAGAGATCAAAACACTCTTTTTTATTTCTCTGCAATACATAGCTCTAATATCGATTACTACATGCTGCCTAAATATTTCCTGAATCTATCCATTTGCCTCCATTTCATTGCATCTATCACAAGCCAAGCTGCATCTTTTGGGGGGGCTGCATTACTGCAATGCCTCCTAAACTTTCCATCCATGTTCACTTGACCTGGAATAATTTTGCTAGGCATAAATATAGTCCTGTCACTTACTCTTCCTTCTTGTTGCTCTTATAAAAAACATCCAGTTCTCCCAAACAACTTGTATTTCCCCCATTGGCATCATTTATCTCTCCTTGACCAAGCTGTTTGAAAGTGCCACTAAGATATTTTCTTTGTTGGAAACTTCAATGCTCTTTATTTAGACATTCTTGAGCATTTTTCTCTGAGATATTCACACACCCCCCATTTTTTCCTACAATGCAAGAAAGCATTTACAACCTTCAGCTCTCAGATTTATTTGTAGAAACCTTCCTTTTTATTTGTTTGTATAAGTTTAGGTCCTACATTTTTTCTAAATTATTAGTCATCAGTTTCTAATTCTTATATAATTGTCTATCTCTTTCAACAGAGCTCACCGTTTTTAGCAAACCATGTATCACCTTGATCTCACCCTATCTATATCTTCCAATTAAAGGATTTATATCATTGTTATATAAAACTTGTATCCAAAATAAAATGTGGCATCATTTACACATATAATTTTTCATTGTTAATAGTATCTTGTCCTTGTATAAAAATTATAGACTCAGTCATTCTGGATAGAGGAATCCAGGCCACACTTTGCAGAGAAATATGGCCATTAATGAATTAGTTAAGAACTGGAACTTTCAAAGGAAAACCTTTGAACATGGCTACCTGCATGAAGAGTAAAGAAGATGCACTAAGCTGAGCAAAGAGATCCTTGCTTTCTATAAGAGACTAGAGCAGTACTGACATACAAATACTGGGAACTCCAGATAACTACCACATAATACCAACTATTCATTCTCATCAGGATTCCCAATTTGTCAAAAAATAAAAATAAAAACTGCAAGGAAGGAAAAGAAAAGAAAGAAATATTTTGATATGGAATATTGTGTTTTAAGAAACTTAACATGAGAATGTTAAACACGAGATGGTGCTATAGCTGAAATATTCCGAATAAGCCAAAAACACAGGCACCATTTATTTTGTGAGAACAAGTCACCCCGACAGATCACTCCTCTGGTTGCTGAGCTGTGGAGAGGTACAGAAAATACCAAGCAAGGTGTCTATCTATTTAGGATACTAGGGGAGCATTAGCATTTGGGAGGCCTGAAATAATATTAATATTGTGATCCCAGTATGATTATATGTGAGTATCAGACCTTGTATAAATATATGGTGTGATGGCTTGTGGGAGTAGAGGAATCCCTGGGTGAGTATATGATTCAATGAAGTCCTGAGGGAATATGTGTTGTTGACGTGAACATGGCCACATCAAAGATACCAATGCTTCAGATCCATGGAAATGACAAAGCCTTGGAAAATGGCAAGCTTTCCTTTTGTCCCTGTGTAGATGTAAAGTATGTGCAGACTGTCAAATGCACTTCTTCTTCTTCTTCTTCTTCTTCTTCTTCTTCTTCTTCTTCTTCTTCTTCTTCTTCTTCTTCTTCTTCTTCTTCTCCTCCTCCTCCTCCTCCTCCTCACCCTCCCCCTCTCCCCTCTCCCTCCCCCCCTCCTCCTCCTCCTCCTTCTTCTTTTTCCTCCTTCTCCCTCCTCCTTCTTCTCCTTCTGTTCCTAATAGAAGTTCCCTATGAGATTAGTCGAACCTCCCTTCTCAGGTGTATACAATAATCCCACCTTCTGAATTCAGATGTGCAAAGTAAACAAGCTATGTTTCCAAGATGCTACTGCTGTATCTCCATTATTGGACATGGCCTACTTGATTCCAGCTTTTCTGCACATGTATCTGTGTGTCTGTCCTCTCTCTGTTCCCTTGTCACTTCAGTCAGGTCAACCCCAAAACCATGCAGTCACTACAATAGCTAATCTTCTTGTCAAGTAGCCAACTTGACACACCTAAAAAGAATGAACCTCAGTCGAAGAGTCGCCACTATCAGATGGCCTTTATTTGTGTCTGCAGATCATTGTTTTGATTTATAATTGACATATGAAAACACAGCTAACAGGGAGTGCTATCCTGGACAGGAGGACCTGGGATTTATAAGAAAAGAAGCTGAGAATGTTTTTCCACCATCTCTGCTTCAGTTCCTATCATCAGGTTCCTGTTTCAATTACTATCTTCAGTGATGGGCTGTAAACTAGGAATTTTTCAACAAAACAAAGCCTTCCCTTCCAAGGTTACAATGTTACATGTCTATCACAGTCACAGAAACAAAACAGAACATAAGAAATAGTTTATGAAACCCCCCTTTATTTCTGAAAGAATGGTTATTTTTTTTCTTTCTCATGGTTTATTTTTTTTTTATATTTAAAAATTTCCATCTCCTTCCCTCCTCCTCCCCCTCCCTCCGCTCCTCCTCCCCCTTCCCGCCCCTCCTTCTCCCCCTTCCCTCCCCTTCCCTCCACCCATACCTCCCCTCCCTCCCTCTCAAGGCCAAGGAGCCATCAGGGTTCCCCACTCTATGCTAAGTCCAAGGTCCTCCCAACTCACTTTACAATCACTTTCTCAATGCTGCCTATTTTGATTCATTCCCAGTTTCCACTAAAGAGTTTCACTACCAGTTGAAAAACACATACCATTATTCGTTAATGCCAAAGTCCTTAGCTTGGTAATCACAACACAAAACAAAAATTGTAGCACACTTTCCCACACCCCTAACCCAGAACTGGCCCAAGCACATATCTGTTGAACATTCACAGTTAATGCAGGGAGATGTTGCTTAACCTAGTAATAAATACAAATGTAATGGTTTCATGATCAAGAACTAGATGAGTCATTCCCTAAGCAGTTTGTGTTAATTATGTTCTCCAAATGTATACAAAACAGATTTACAAAAATGATTTTGACACAACTTATAATTAGAGAATGAGACACAAAGAAATGTTGAGATCATCTCATCGAGTCTGTTCGTCTCACAGATTAACAAGATTCAGGTGCAGGAGGCTGAACAAGCTCCTGACGGGTGTTTGGCTTGGTAGGTGTTCCTGCAAAACTCTCCGGCAGAAGCCTCAGACTGTGGATAGAGTCAGAGATTCTCTGATGTGGGTGGGAGGACTTCCGGGTCAGAAGTCATTCCTAGTTGGATACCCAAAGATGTAGTTTGCTTCCAAAGAGGCAAAGCATATGACCTCACACAACACAAACTTCTTACTGATGTGCTGAGACTTTCAGTTACCTACGATCAGATTGACAGTCACAGGAAACGCCTCTTGACCACAGACAGTTGAGCCCCAGAGTTTTTCAACTTAATCTCATTAATTTCTATCAACTTCCAAATTTCCTGCTGAGGTCACCTCCTCTCTTACACTTCTCTCCAGTATAAATCTCCAAGTACCTCTTGGTTTACTCCATTGGGATTGTGACTTCTTGCTACATTGCCCCCACCATATTCCAAATCATTGTTTTAATTGCTTTGTAAAATCCATTATCTGCTTGCTCTGTTGAAATCTGGACACCCTGTGGCAGAAATACTTTCCTCATGGGCTTCCAAGTGAGTTCTTTGCATTCTCCTCTCTGCCTCCCATTTTCCAGCTGAATCAGCCTAACCTAGGCTATTCTTGACTTAGCCTGGACTTCTGTCTTCCTGCCACCAAGAGCTGTGACCTGTTCTTCAGATCTCTAACTGCTGCTTTAGGTTCTGCATTCAGAGTTTCTAGTTAAATGACCATCAGTTCTTAAGCAATCCCCCTGTCTGCTTCCAATTTAGATCATCTCTTTATGATCACCAACATTTGCCATCTCAACCACAAAACTGATGAAGTCACTGCAGAGCCTATATCACGTCATTTCTATGGTAAAGTCAAAATGTCTTCCACTACGAAATACTCGATCTTGTGAATTACATGCTTTGCATATTTTGACAGTAAATTAATTCAGATGAATGTCTTCTACCCACCTCAATGATAACAGTAAATATAAATGGCCTAACACACCCTCCTGATTAGGATTTTTTTTTGTTTTCTTATTGGTTTGTTTGTTTTGTCCGCTTGGCATTTGGAAGATGGAAACTCAACTGGGAAAATGCTTCTTCCATAAGATTGGCCTATTGGCAAGTCTGTGGGCATTTACTTGATTAATTATTGATGTGGGAGAACTCAGGCTTCTAGGAGTGATGCTACTCTTGGTCATGTGGTCCTTGGGAGTGTAATAATAGTAGCTGGACATGAGTCTAGACAACAAACCAGTGAACAGCATTCCTCTATGGTCCATGCTTCAGTTCTCACCTCCGGATTCCTGCTTGAGTTTCTACCTTGGCTTCTCTAAATGATGTACCGTGATTTGAACACATGAGTGCACCCAAGGAGCTCTTTCTTCCTCTAGGTGCTTTTAGTCATAATATCTATCACAGTAATAGGAATCAAACTAAGACACGTATCAATTAAAAGAACTTTTTCTGATTTAACTCTTTCCTTTCTGAAGGCACAACTATGTGTTTTTTATAAGAAACTCAGTTTGATCTGAGGCTCAGCACATGAACGTGTTGTTTTGCAAGCCTGATGACTTGAGTTCAATCCTGGGAACCCGAGCAAAAACTTAGGTATTGTGGCACACATCTCTAATCCCAGTACTCCTATGATGAGATGAAAAACAGAAGCCGGGCGGTGGTGGCGCACGCCTTTAATCCCAGCACTCGGGAGGCAGAGGCAGGCGGATCTCTGTGAGTTTGAGACCAGCCTGGTCTACAAGAGCTAGTTCCAGGACAGGCTCCAAAGCCACAGAGAAACCCTGTCTCGAAAAACCAAAAAAAAAAAAAAAAAAAAAAAAAAAAAAAAAAAAAAAAAAAAGAAAGAAAGAAAGAAAGACAGAGACAAGGAAATCATCATGAAGCTAGCCAGCCCTGAGTGTGCTATACAGGTGGAGAAATTTAGAGATCTACCTCAACAAGATGGAAGGTGAGAACCATCTCCTAAAAATTGTCCCCTCTGATTCCTATATCCTAGATATGCTCATACACATGTACACATAAACACGCAATGCAAAGAGAAAGACTACATTTGAGAATAAAACAGTAAATTAAATTACTAGAAGTAAAGACATATACCACAAGAGCATTATGAAAAACAGATAAAACTAAATGCCTCGTAAGCCTCTTCTCTCTTTATCCTTACTATCTCAGTGAAATACTCCTTGTTCATTCGGGTCCTCTTCCTTTTCATGGTAACTGATAATTGGTCTTTCTTCTTCCCCGTTGCTTATCCACTTTCTTGCCTCTACCACCTTCTCCAAATTCCCCATTTTGTTAACCTCCTACATAGTTTTTCTTTCAATTCAGCCCTCCTCCACGGATGCTGTCTAGTTGCTACAAGAATTATTTTCGACAGAATACTGTGATCTCGTATTGTGCTTCTCATAATTTAGAATAACTTTCCTCTGAACAAACATTCATGCCATCACAGAATAAACATTTTAAAGACAAGTAGCCACATGGCTCTCCTGTTTTAAATATACTGGGGCTATCTCTTGCCTGTATTGAGGCTTCCTCATGTAGCATATGGAGCCCTTCCTTGAACCAGATACTTAATAATGAGAATTATAAATTGATGACTAAAATCTCATGCTGTGTTTGAAAGGCAGATTTATAGAAATGTTCAAAAAATGTTACTCATACTACACACTACCTCCAACTTAATGTGCCTCCCATGTTTATAGAGGAGGGAGGTGAGGCCACAATATGAACTTTCTTCTAGAAGAAGGTCTTCACTGGAGCAAAGTTGGCACTATGCCAACTCTGATATTTTTCTGAACTTGATTAACATTCTGAGGTTTTTGTTGGTTTTGTTTATTTGTTTTTTTTTGCTTTCTTTCCCAAGGTTTTGACTGGAGAATGAAATCCAAAACTAGACCAAAAGCAAAACTGTACTTTTCAACATTCATAACTCTCTATGAATTTGCATGATCAGTAAGTAAAACAAAGAGGGTCAAAGAGGCTTCTTGAGTTTCTTTCAAAAGCAGACAATGAAGGTTATTCTTTCACTATCTGTCTTTTTAATGAAATGATGTTTTGGTTTATTAAAAATATACTGTGGGGCTGAAGAGATGACTCAGCAATTTAGAGCACTGGATGCTATTCTTGATGACCCGTTTAATTCTCATCACCCACATGGCCACTCACTATCTGTAACTCTATTTCCAGGGCAACCAATGCTGTTGTATGGTCTGTGTGAGCACCAGGCCACACATGTGGTACCTTTACATACATGCAGGTCAAACATCTATACACATAAGGTATATTGTCTTCAAAAGAACAATGAATGAAGTATACCATGCTTCCTTGCTCCCATTTGCAAGCACATGATCTGGGAAGATGAGTGTGTGGCATGCAAGCCTGGTTATTGTAATGAATTATGTCAGAGCAGATACTATCTCTTTATTTTATAGCTCCGTGGAGATGGAGCAGAGACATTTATCAAAATTAGTTGTGGGATAAAAGCAGGACATGTGCCCAAAAATGCCCTTCCTGTTAGAGTGACATTTGGATTCTAGAGTCCTCATGTTGGCTTTTCTTTACTGGTTAGATGCTGGAGTGGAATAGACCATTATTTACTATGCACTTCTTGGAAAACTTCATGCTACTGACCTCAGAAAATGTACTTTCCTGGCAGGTTATGGCTTCATCACTGCAAATGTAATCTAATGGATTTCTTTTTAAGTCAGTGAATTTTATCTTCTAATGGTTTTGTTTTCTCGTTTCCATTTATTTATTTATTTATTTATTTATTTATTTATTTATTTGAGACACAGTCTTACTCTGTAGCTATATTAGTTACCTTCCCAGTTTTGTGATAGAACACACTGATAAAAACCAAATTAGGAAAGAGAGAGTTTAGTTTGGCTAACAGTTCCATAAAGGACACAGCCAGTCACGGCAAAGAAGTCATGGAGACAGAAACTAGAGACCAGCCTGGCAATCAAGAAGCAGAGGTGTGAAACTGTCTGAGGTGGGAGGAGGCTCTAAAGCCTCAAAACTGTCCTCCAGCAGGACTTCACCTCTTCAAGGTTCCACAGGTCTCCTCCTGCAGACGTGTTCAAATACACAAGCCTCCAGGGATATTACCAATGTAAACCACAACATTAGCCCAGGCTGGCCTGGAGCTCACTACGTAGTTCAGGGTAGCATCAAAGTTATCCCCCTGCCTCAGCCTTTCAAGAGTTCGGTTTACAGGCTTAAGTCACCAATTCTTTGTGTATTATCATTAAGTAATATTTTACTATTTAGTGTTATACACATGTATTCTTTTTGGTTTTACTTTTTTTGTGAACTGTTTGTAGAAAATAAAAATAAAAAATAGTCTTATGAAGCAAGTTTATTCGTAAATGACGTAGAATTTTAACATTCAGAGTAGAATTATGATTATTCCATTTTTATACTAACTTTAAAAATGTAAGCTTAGAATAATTATTCCAGTTGTATTTTTAAATAATGATTATTTAAGTCCAACACTATAAAGGCAAAAGAGAAATCTTCAAGTTGACATAATGGCCATCATATAAAATGTTAATAAGTAAATTTAATATGGATACATTTATACTGGAAGAACATTAAAAAGTATATAATAATATGTAAAAATAGCTCTTGCATTCTCCACTCAGAACGTTTTGTCCTTAACATAACGATTACAATTCTAAGGAAAATCTTCCTCCAAGAGAAATATGTGCTTTTAAGGTTTCATTGTATCAGTTTACACCCTAAGTTATTATATAGTAACAGGGATGTTGCCTCCACTATGTCTTGTTTGGCTATTATACAATTTATTTTGCATGTAAATATCTTATTATTTTATTTAAAATATTTATCTGTAAAGACATTTAAAATTTAAAATGGATTTTAAAAAATTCAGTGTGTGGTGGGGAGAAAAGTGGCGCATCTGTGGAAAGGTGAGTGGATGTGGACGTGACATGTCAGAGGACAACATTCAGGAATCAGTACTCACTGCCACCCTGTCATGGCAGGGTCTTTCCCATCTCTGCGGATTTACCCTGCACTCCAGGCTGGCTGACCAACAAGACTCCGATGACTCTTCTTTCTCCACATCCCAGTTTGGGCAGCAGTGGGGGGATTACTGATGTACCACCACATCAGGCCTCTCTTCCTGCATGGGTTCAAAGGTCAACTCAAACAGCCGTTCATCCAGACTGCACAGCAAGTGCTTCTAATCGCCAACCCATCTTTCCAGCCTGGAAAAAATGCTTTCTCTGAAGCTAAATATTTACATTTTCTGTAGCTGTTTATTCATTAGTTTCAATTCTGACGCCTACCTCTTTTCACGTTTTACCTGAAATTAGCTGTGGTTCACTTCTGCTGCTGATTAATTCTTTCCTTACATTTCCTTTATTCTTAAGTAATGCAGTTCCCAAATGTAGAACTCTTCCCTGACAGACTATTTTTCCTCCAGGATTTTAAAGGTGACATTGCCTTGTCCCCTGGCTTGTAAAACACCCAACGAAGAGGCTTGTGTACTTTCTTTGTTGCTGGAGTATTTCTTCCTTTTGACTGTTAGTTTTGTTTTGTTTTTTTCAAGACAGCATTTTTCTATGTAACCTTGGCTGTCCTGGAACTCACTCTGTAGACCAGGCTGGACTTGAACTCACAGAGATCTGCCTGTCTCTGCCTCCTGAGTGCTGGGATTAAAGAAGTGTGCCACCACTGCCTGGCTACTTAGGGATGTTTTAAAGGTTGTTTTCTTTATCATTTGTTTTCAGCAACTTAGCTATAATGTTCAGTATGTTTTTTTTTTTTTTTTTCTGTTAGGGTTCATTGAGTTTTTAAAATCTGAATGAATAGTTTTCACTAATTTTTAACATTTTATAATCATTAGTTTTTCAAATATTTTTTTGCATGTCTCCATCCAATCACCCATTTTGTGTTGTTTCATTCCTCTGCCCCCTGTGTTGTGCCCGTCATCTCTAGCCAGGCTTCCTTTAAGTGTTATTTTAAGTATTTTCTACTGCTGTGCATTTGAGTTCACTGATCTTTTCTTGTGCTGTGTCTCATCTCTTATTAATCTTACCTGCTAGGGACAGACTGTGCCACCTTCAAAATTCACGTTAAAGTGCTAGTTGCAGTAGAACCTCAACATGTGATCAGGTCCTTAAAGAAATAATTAAGTTTAAATGACCTAAGAGTCAAATGACAAAATTCGGTATGAGTGCTATCCTTATAAGATGCAGAAACTACGAGGCTGGAGGTAAGACTCAGCCTTTAAAAGCACTGGATTCTCTTGCAAATGACCTGGGTTCAGTTTCCAGCACCCTCATGATGGCTCACAACCATCTGTAACTCTAGTTCCAGGGGATCTGATTCCCTCTTCTTGTCTCTGCATGCATCAGACACTCACATAGCACACTTACCGACACATACAAAACTCTTTCACATAAAATAAAAGATAAGTAAATAAATAAATCATTAGAAAATATAGATAAGAATATAGAAGAAAAAAACAAATGAAATACCCACAGGAGAGACCCAGGTAAAGACAAAAAAGGTGTTCCTGAATGAAATAAGTATACTGTCTGTCACCTTGGTCTTGAACTTGAACTTCTTGGTCCTTAAGCTCAAGGATAATGAGAAAATATTTCTGCTATTCCATCACCCAGCCTGTAATTTTTCCTAGCAATTTAATACATTAGCAAATTATTTTTTACCTCTAATATAACTTTTTTATCTAGAAATTTTAAATTGGAACCTTGAAAAACTTTCTTCAACTACTGTCATTGTGCACTGCCCCTGAGTTTCTGAGCATATAAAACGTACTTTAAATATTTATTTGCAATATCTAGTTTTCTGTTTCCATCATCTGTGATACTCTGGTTGTGTCTGTTCTCTTAACTGATGTATCTCATTGCAGATCACATTCTCCTGCTTCTTAGAATATCGTCTAATACTTTATTGGGCACTATACATTTTGAATGCTTATGTTAGTCCTACATATTGTTGTGTTCTTAAAACTAGTGCTTCACAATATTCATACATTTGTTTAGAATCAGCTGATTATTTCTGAGGCTTGATTCTAAAGTTTGCTAGACAAAACTGCTGTAGTTTTTAGTCCAGGGTACTTTAGACTAAGTAATAAGGTGATGCTTATTGGATATCAGCAGAAGATTCTAATTATTGAGAGATCTTTGGACTTTGCTTTTGGACTCACAAAGTCTGCCTAACCCCACTTGGGTTCCAAGACTCAATAAGTTTACCTCTTTCTGGTTATTTTCACCCCAGGATAGGTAATCATTCTCTCATGCATGTACAGATTAATATTCAGCCTTGGACTTCAAAGGTCCACATTCAAGAGACTTGAAATGCTGTCTTTCTGCAGTGTAGATGGAGCAGCAGGGCTGCGTCCCACCACCCGGCTAGCTTTACCCAAAATAATTACATGGAAACTGTATTCATTTAAACACTGCCTGGCCCATTAGTTTCAGCCTCTTATTATCTAATTCTCACATCTTGCTTTAACCCATATTTAGTAATCTATGTAGCACCATGAGGGGTAGCTTACCAGGAGAGATCTTAACCTGCATCCATCATGGAGAGGAGAGGCATGACGACTAACTATGGCGACTGCCTGAAGCGTCTCCGCCACTCTCCTTCCTTTCTCCCACAATTCTGTTCTGTCTACTCCACCTACCTAATTTTCTGTCCTCTTAAAGGGCCAAGGCAGTTTCTTTATTAATTAACCAATGAAAGTCCTCCATCACTGCAGCTCTGGAAATCTTACCTCAACTTCTAATTATTTTGATGGTCATAAGCTATGCTCTGTTTTATGATCTTAGGGAAGCCACTAGATCTATCTAAGTTCCCATCATCAGGATGGAAATCATCTCTAGAAAGAAGAGAACACATAAGATATAGCACTAACCACTAACTAACCATACCTTTCTTTTCTCTCCAGATTCCCGGCCGTATGTGACATGTATTTCAGTGTCTGTAAGTTAGTGCTCTTATGCTCTGTCCAATTTTCTGATTGTTTAAAGACAAAAGGAACATTTTAACAGTTATTCTTAAATATATATAATATGCTTATCTATTTACCATTTATCTTACAAAAGTATTTAAATATTTGTGCATATATTACCATTATTTATTTGTGTGTATGTGCACACGTGTGGGTACATATGTACATACCATATTGCATATGCATGTGTAGAGGTAAGCAGATGACTTACAAGTGTAGGTCCTCTCCTTCTACCATGCAGGTTTCAGATATCAAACTCAACTCATCAGATTTGGCAACGATTGTCCTCACTGGATCAGCCAATCTGCCGTTTTTGTATTTTTTAACTATTATTCTACTGATGATGGTTAAAAAGAAACCATACTTAGAATCTGCAATCTTCACACCTTATTCACATTCTATTCATGTATAGCAGATACACAATATTTGATTCAGTTGACCCAGTAAAATTAGCAAGCCCAATACTAAAGAACATTTAGGATATAGCCACTATTTTAATTTTGATATATGGCTTTCTTGTACAAGCAATACTAAATAATTCTATATTATTTTATCTTATCTTCCAAATTTCTAAAACAGTTTAATGGATCAAAACATATGAATATTTTAAAACAAAGTCATGTGATCTTTAATATGATACATTAAATCCACCATTAGGACATTTCACTTCTGTGGTACAGACTAGTTACTTTGACCTAATCCATTCCTACAAAGCCACAAACCTATAATAGCCATTACTGAGATCCCAAGGTCCCCATGAGGAGCAAAAGGAGGGAGATCATGAGCAAGGAAGTCAGGACCGTGAGGAGTGCATTTACCCATTGAGACAGTGGGACAGATCTAACAGGAGACCACCAAGTCCAGTTGGAATGGGACTGATGGAACAGGGGACCAAACCGGACTCTCTGAATGTGGCTGACGGTGGAGGAGGACTGAGAAACCAAGTACAACGGCAATGAACATGAACTCTACAGTATGGATGGGCTCACTGTGAGCCTTGTCAGTTTGGTTGCTCACCTTCCTGGACATAGGGGGAGCTGGGAGGACCTTGGACTTAACATAGTGAAGGGAACCCTGATGGCTCTTTGTCTTGGAGAGGGGTGGAGTGGGGTTATAGGTGGAAGGGAGGGGAGGGAAGGGGGAGGAGATGGAAATCTTTAATAAAAAAATGAGAAAAAAATAAAATAAAACTCAGGTTATAATAGAAAAAAAATAGCCATTACAATATGTTTCTAATACCATAGATAATTATAAGACAGTTTATGTATCTAAATACATCTCAACACCAGAAATTTAATGAATAATGTACTCCATTAGACTTTTTAAAAGTAGTATACCTGTAAAGGATGCTTACTGTGAAGTGAAGTGGCAGAGGTCAGGTCAAAGAATGAGCGGGGAAAGACTGTAAATATTAAGACATTGCTGCTCATGTCTTTGGGATACAGTGAATTCACTATCTTTTTCATGATTCAATAATAAATTTTTGTGTGCTTATTTGTAACTTTTCTACTTGAATAACACAGCTTTAAGTACATACAAAATTTATTTTCTTTGCATGTTTGTTTTTCTTCTTTATTTCTCTCTCTCTTTTGACATCATGAACTGTCTGAGGAGAGAGAAACAAACCTCATCAGCCTCAGCCTACAGAACTTAGGAATCAACAGCGTCATCACTGTCCCCCTGTCTGCCCGACCCCTGTCTGCACTTGGACTGGGAGGTTTGTGGGAGTGGTGACATACATGAAGTTTCTGCTATGACAGCAGGCCTTTCTGAAACCTTTAGAAGGACCTTCCTGAGGCTCCTTTTGAAAACAATTCCACTTCTATCAGATGGATTTCCATGGTGCTTTGATTGGCTGTTTATTCTTTTCACTGTGGTTTTGTGTCAGCATGCAGTCCATCAGGAACATTTCTTTCTGTTAATAGTCAGCTTCTGGAGACAGAGAAATGGCTCTGTGCATAAAAACATTTGTCCTTCAAATCCCTAGAACTTATGGGAAAAGAAAAAGCCAGATGCGTCACAGGAGTGTCTCTAATTCCAGTCTCCTAAAAGGAGAGGGCAGGTGAGGATAGGAGAATGCCTGGAAGCTCACCAACTAGAAAGCCTGGCAGACACGATAGGAAAATAACCAAGAAACTCTCTCTTCAGCAACATGGAAGGCAAGGATGTAAGTCATGCTTTTTCTTCCACATGTGAGACATGGCACATGTGTGCCAGCATTCATATATATAAAAATACATACACAGAGAAAACACTGGGGATGGGGATCCATGTTTTCAGACTTCTACAGACTTGTTGAGGTCTACAACAACTTCTTTTTAAAAATTCCATATGAATTTTGTTAGGATTTCATTTTATTCTCTTTCTTTCTTCAGTTATGTATTCCTATTAAAATCCCAACATATCCCAGGAACCACCTCTTTGACTTTCTCAGCATCACCCTCTCCCATAGGTAGGTTAAACATGTTTCCCTTTACAACCATGGCTTTGTTGATTTTTGCAACCTTTTCATCCTTGGGAACCCCTTTAAAGACATAAGCAACCTTCTTCACTGTCTTTCAGATGTCATTAATTCACTCATCATGATGACATCACCCCAAGCCAAAGAAAAGTTCTCAGCTTTCTCATGGATGTGGTAACCCTTCAGAAATGCAAGTAAGCCACCTCATTGTCTTCCTCAGTAGCATCAATAGCCTAAAAGAATTTCCTGCTCAGATTGACTATAACTCCTTGAGCTATTGCCGGATCCAAGAGACGGTATTTTGATATTGGGATGGAAATTATATTATCAGTTCCCTAATAGTACTTCTCTAATTTCAGGAGGGTATAATGGAGGAAGATCTAGGTCAGTGATGAATAGTGCTTCCCACAGTTCCCTGGTAGTATGTTCTTAGAGTTGAGCAGAAGGCCCCACCCACCCTGAAATGTTCATGCAAGGATCCTGCATCTTGGAATGTTTTCTTGTTAAAAACTGATGTTCATAGCAGCATTGTTTGTTATAATTAGAACCTGGAAACAACCTAAATGCCCCTCGACTGAAGAATGGATAAGGAAAATGTGGTACATTTACACAAAGGAGTACTACAGAGCAGACAAAAATAGCGACATCTTGAATTTTGCAGGCAAATGGATGGAGCTAGGAAACATCATTTTGAGTGAAGTAACCCAGAACCAGAAAGACAATTATCACATGTACTCACTCATAAGTGATTTTTAAACATAAAGCAAAGAAACCCAGCCCACAAATCACAATCCCGGATAACCTAGGCAACAATGAGGATCCTAAGAGAGACATACATGGACCTAATCCACATGGGAAATAGACAAACATGATCTCCTGAGTAAATTGGGAGCATGGAGACCTTCGGAGAGGGTTGAAGGGAGGGGAAAGGCAGGGAGAGGAGCAGAGAAAAATGTAGAGCTCAATATAAATCAATAAAAAACTGATGCCAAAATGATGTTCAAATTCTCCCTTAGAAGTTTGCAAAATTAACACTCCTTTCAATAATGCATAACAATACACAATTTTTCCACATTTCCCCCAGCATTAGAATATTAAGATTTAACAATATGAGGAGAAAATCTGCTTTGATTTTTTTCACTTATTCAATTATGAGTAAGACTTCGCATCTTTTATCAGCCATTAATTTTCATTCTCTTTCAATTGGTTGTTTCTATATTTGACCATTTTCATTTTTCATTATAAATAAACTCACTATAAAGAAAAATTCAGGTTATTAAATATTATTTTCAGAACATTTTAGTTTTTTCTGTTGATGTCATACAGAAGTTTGGAATACTTAAAAATTTCAATATTTTCATTATAATTTTCTGAGTTTTATGCAGGTTAGCCCTCCTCAAAATACAATTCTTTGCCTTTTCTTCTTAAACATTTCAGCTTAGTTTTATATTTCTATTTAAAAGTTCTGTGTATGCCTAGTGTTGTGTGAGTTCATATACATGTAGGTATAAATGTATATGTGAACACTTATACTAACTAGAAACTGACATCAGGGTTTATTCTCCAGGTTGTTCCTTTGAGTTTGTCTCTAAGTATCCTCCTGCCTTTGTCCTCTCAAGGCTAGTGTTACAAAGGCTCATCACCATACCCTGCTTCTGCATGGGTGCTGGATATCGCAGTGAAGATCCTCATGCTCATGTAGCAGGTGCATTGCTGACTGAGCCATTTCTCCAGCCTCATTTAAAATTTTATCAAATTAAGATTTGCTAAGGCTTGAACTATATACGGTATTATTTGAAGAAAAACTACTTTCCCCAAATCGTTATCTTGATTATATTGACCCCTTTCTAAACACTAATATCAATTTTACCTACCACATTTATCATTAAAGGAAAACTTTTTTAATGTGAACTTTATATCTCCAGATTTGTCGGGGCACATGTTTAATATTTAGACTCAGGTTACTTCTGTCTTAGCCAACAGCACTGTCATGAAATATTTCCTTGTGTTTTTGTCAAGAGATTGTGTCACTTATGCCACTACTTTAACATACTGAATCCATTTTGGGTTTGTGTGTGTGTGTGTGCGTGTGCGTGTGCGTGTGCATGTGCATGTGTGTGTGTGTGTGTGTGAATGGTCCAGTTTCTTTTATTTCTTTGTGGACATAGTTTACAAGCACTAGATTTTGCATATACTGCCCTTTTGTGTGCCGTGTACATTCTTGACGCCTTTGTCAGATGTTCATTGATAATATTCATGGATTTACTTCTGAGTTTTCTCTTATGTTTTTTGAGATTATTTGTATATTTAAATAAGTAACGGTGTCATACCTCTTTGAGTAAGATAGTTTCTAATATCGCTTGAGATTTGCAAAAAATTATTGCTTCCAGCTTTGTTCTTAATTCTCATAAATGCTTTATCTAGTCAGAGACTTTTGTGTTCTATGCAAATTTTAATGGGTATGTATGTATATGGGTATGACTGCTATTTTAATAGGGATTCTACTGAACCTATGAATTGTGCTATTTAATATGGACATTTTAATGATTTACTCATTCTTCTAAACCACAAACATATATTTTTGTTTACTTCTGTTCTTTTCAATTTCTTTATCAGTTGTATTTTATTTATCTCCATATAGCTATTTCACTTCCTTGGATAAGATTAATTTTAATTATTACATCGTATTTTGGTTC
This sequence comes from Arvicola amphibius, assembly GCF_903992535.2. NCBI lineage: Eukaryota > Metazoa > Chordata > Mammalia > Rodentia > Cricetidae > Arvicola > Arvicola amphibius. The sequence continues at coordinate 47,891,624 of NC_052056.1, read as the reverse complement.
AATTACATGCCAGCAAATTGGAAAGCCTAGAGGAAACAAATGAAGTTCTAGACTTAGAATGAATAAATCATAAATAGTAACTGACCAGATGGATAATAAATAATGAAATTAAATCAGTAATGGAAAATTTCCCTTCAAAGGAAAATTCAAGATCTGATATTTTATTTGCTCTCATTGACTATACTATTAAAAGATATAGTTTTATCTCAAACTTAAAATAAATACATTTGTTTATATATGCATGGGGGTGATACTACTGCCATGACACATGTGTGGAGGTCAGAAGACAACTTGTGAAAGTTGATGCTCTCCTCTTATCATTTATGTTCAGGGAATCCACCTCAGGTACTCAGTCTTAGACACAAGCTACTTCAACAGCTAAGCCATCTTGATGGCCCTTGATCAAACATTTACAAAAGAGTTAATACTGTTCTTTCTCAAAATTCATCCCCCCCCCAAAAAAAGACTGAAGGATGACAACTGTTAGTCTCACATTACGGAGTAAGCCCTTTATGGAGCATAGTGACCTTGGTGTCACTATGAGAAGCTAAATGAGATCTCAAAGATCTACAAAGGACTCATGCTTTGCATTCACAATCAGCTACTGTATCACTTCAGAAGTTGTGGTGAGGCAAAGCATCATGGTAGTAAACAATTGATAGTGAGAAGCTTCTCTTTTCCAGGAGGACAGGGAACCGAAATCAGGGACCAAGATCCAAGTACACACCCTTAAGAATAAGCTCTCAATAACTCTCTCTCTCTCTTTCTCAATTTGATTCTACTCTTTAAGTTTCAACAACTTTCCAATAGCTTCATCAGCCATGGACCAAGCCTTCAACATGTAAACCTTTGAGAGGCATTTAAGTTCAAAACCATGATATCTTCATGACAAAGGCAAACAAGAGTCCTATAAAACAAGCAACTTTTTGGTTCTTGACCCCTATGAACATAGATCCGAAACATTCTCAGTAAAATATTAAGAAACTAAATTTAACACCTCATTTGAAAGATTATGTACCAAGATAAAAATGTGACTTATCTCTGTGGTGTAAGGATGGATCAACACATAAAAACCAATAAATGTGACATCCTGTTTAAAATGATAAACAAATGTCATATGAGAAACTTAGAGATACATAAACATTCTTTAAAAAATTCAACATAATATTTAATGGCTTCCAACAAATTAAGTATAGAAGCAATGTGCCTAACACATGAAAGTTACATATGAAATTGCCACAGCTAACATCACAGTCAAACAAAGTGTTGAAAAGTTGAGGTGAAGCAACCACAATAGTCTTCTTACTCACAGAATCATTCCTTTAGGGGTGTATTCAAAACATAATATTGTCCATTCATATTTTATGTAGTATAATTTTGACAAAAAATATGTACAGCCAATTTAGGCTGGGCAATGAAGGTAGAGGGCATAGATTGGAATGTGAATATTTTAGCAGTAGTTAATGGTTACCTTCTTAAAAGAAGGACTATGTCCACTTGTATCATCACTATATACTTAAAAGCTTGGCAAACAAAAGATCCCAAAAGTATTGAAAGTACATGACTAACAAAAAGAAAGGGTGGGGCAAATAGCAAGCTGGAAGCGTTACAAGTGAAGGAGGTTCTGTAACTGATTCTGTAGTTTGATTGTGGGTCTTCAGAAACAACGATTTAGGAAGGGAAGTAAGGTCTCTGGGGTGGGTGTTTAAAAGTCTCCAGAAGACATTTCATTGAGGCAAAACTTGAAACCCCACCCTATTATGGAGTTTGGGAATAGAAATTCACTGTTGTAAAACGTGAGAAGTTCAATGGACGCCAAGTCTTTGAGGGGCCTCAGAAATATATATGACTGTAAAGTAGTTATTAAACTGGTTTCTTAGGAACACTCTAGTTTCCACGAAATTCACTGTGAGTGCAATACTGTTTGGAGACTTCAAGGGAAGAATATGTGAGAACTGGAAAGGATCCTTGTAGGTATATCTGGTAGGGCAATGAAATTGTGCCCTAGATGTACCAAATCCACATTCACTTTGCATTGGAATTAGTGAGGGCATTGAAAAACCTGCAAAGACCTCAGCTGCTCGTTAATTCAGGACAGAATTGGCTTTCTGTGTTTCCTGAAGCTCCCAGAGGATTCTAATGTATAACCAAGGATTAAGACAGTCTAAAGCAGAGATTAAAGTGTCTTTAGGTTTGAGGGTACAGATGAATTCTCAGAAATAGTGTTTTTCAGGCAAAGAAGCCATGGAAGAAAAATTGGGGTTTGAAGGCAAGAATGTTTGGAGAGTAGAGGCTGGATGAAAGAGATGGGGGTCATTTGCATATACCCATGTGAATTATATTTTGAGCACTGGTATTTATTATATAACATTATATATATTAAGCATATATAAGGCTAAAGTCTAGCATTTTAGATATCATAATCTAATACCAATCTTACTGTGTTATGAATAATTGCCTACCTTTAATAAGTTATTCAACTTTGCTGAAACTAATTTTGTTGTTTGTGAACTGGGAACAGTAATTTTAATAATCAGGAAATGACTGCAGATGAAAGGTTCACTGACATATCTGTGCTGATATTTCTATTTTCAAAAGCTGAAAGGCCTCTGAATATGTGGATTTTATTCAGAAAACAAGTTCTAGAGTCAAAGGAATGATGTGCGTCCAGGGTAATGGGAAATACAGGAAGACGGAGCTGTGTACAGAATAGGGTCTTCATAGCTCAAGGTAAAAAGCGAGAAAAGGAGGTGAAGTCCATGGATAGTTTGTATTTAAAACTATGACTGCCCCTTAGAAAGGTCAAAATTGATAAAGTGAAGTCACCCAAAGTTCATGCAGAAACTGGACTTTCCTTAACCATAAGGTATACTGCAAAGTCACACTTGCCTTGTTGACTGGGCAAAGTCCTATGATCCCTTGTTGGAGACCCCAAGTTAGCTGACAGAAACTGGCAAAGGAACCACTACTGTCATTATAGCTTCAAATCATGGGATTTTCATTTTCTAAATAGGATGACAAAAACATAAACTGAAATAAGAAACTGCCCAAGAGAAATAGGATCTCACCTTCATACCCCAAAACAGCACAGCAGAAAACACTATCTATGTGTCCCCAATGCTTGGCCTTGCTGGCCTGGATACCACAAACACAAGACTGTGCATTTGGAAAATGGAAAATGAAAATAAGCATCTTGTAAAAATATATATGGCATATTTATTTTCACACTTCTACCTTGCACAGAAGCATTTGGCTGAAATTAATTTGGCCTTCCATCTGTGAAATTATTGTTTTCTATGGGCTTGGTCATATGATTATTAAATGGTGATTTCAGTACCATCATTCTTTATTACAGTTTAATATTAATGTTTTATTATCTATGTAGGAAGTAGAACTGAGGACTGTAACCACATTCATCACGCTTCTACTCTGAGAAAGAATTTAACGAGCCTCACATAAAATGCTACCTCGAGGAAATGTCGCAATTAAAATGGTGCAGCTGCTTGGAATACATAAAATTTCCCACTGAGTAACAAACCAGGCAAACCTTCAGCATTGTGGCATTGTTAGGAAGCCCTGCCTACCCCATCTCTCCAGTCTGCCCATTCATTGTTTACAGCTAAGACTGTCATTGAGCAGGGCAAGATATATATTCATATTCAGTAGATAGAAAAGCAGACATTATAGAATCTCACTCTGTTATAACAGGAGCGTGTTTAATTATTTCTTATTGAATTTTAGTGTGTGTGCATGTGTGTATGTGTGTTTGAGAAAGGGACAGAAAAACAAAGAGACTGTGTGTGTGTGTGTGTGTGTGTGTGTGTGTGTGTGTGTGTGTGTGTGTGTGTGTGTGTGTGTGATATGGAACTCAGCTTGCCAGGCTTGCTTGGCCAGTACCTTCACAGGAAGAGCCGCGTCTCCAGCCCAAAGCTATCCCTTTAAAACACCTGTTTATTTACCTGCCTCCCACTTCCTTGTACCTCAAACCACAGAGCCTCAAATCATTGAGGTGCTTTCTATACCTCATCTTTAAGCACTCTTGTGAAAAGGAAGGAATTCCAGGAGCATTACCTGATACACACTGCATTTCCCTTTATGTGGCTAAGGAAATAAAAGGTATAAATTACAGTCATAGGTAGGAAAAACAAGAAAAATGATATCACTTAAGCACATGCTAGGTGGGGTATCAGTGTAACTTCATGTAAACGACACCTTACCTGCATTCAGTGTGGGCTGTGTAGTGAACTGAGCAGGTAGCTGGGACGCTGGCATTCTGGTCCTGAAACACTGATCCAAACCTGCAGAAAAAGGTCAGACTTGGAAACACGAGTAGCACACATATAATCATTATGGGAAGTTTATGAGTTATTTACTCAGCAGGCTTGAAAATATCAAAGGATGAGTTTGGCTCTTATTAGCATGAAGCCTTTTAAAATGACACTAAGGAAATTCTTCCTGCCCTTTTATTTGCAATTCCTCACTGAAGCACCTCTGTATTATAGCCTGAAAGTACAGAACCACCCACAAATTTCATCCTCTTCTTTCAGACAAATATTGATTTTCACCCATCATCTAAGCCTGGGCATTTTGGATAGAGAGCGAATGAATGTCACGTTGCTTTTCAGAGCTGCAAGTATTTACTAAATAACTGAGCTATCCTCAGGAACTACACGCTCTTCTGAGACTCAGCCACAGTTTCGGGGAGGTGGGATGCAGATGGATGAAGTAGCTGTGCTGGTTAGGTTGGATCAACTTAACCAACTAGGCTCACCTAGGAAGAGGGGACCTTACTTGAGGAGTTGCCTCCATTAGATTAGCCTGTGGGTATCTCTGGAGGCATGTTCTTCATTTCTAGTTAATTTAGCAGACCTCAGTCCATGGTGGGTGGTACCATTTCCAGGCAGGTACACTTGGGCTGTATAAGAATAGTAGGTGAATAGGCCACAGAGAGCAAGGCAGTAAGCAGAATTCCTAATGGTCTCTGGGCCAGTTTCTGGTCCCCAGTCAGGGTCCTGCCTTAAGTCCCTGTCCTGACTGCCTTCCATGATAGACTGTGACTGAGAGGTGAAACCAAATCAACTGCTTCCTACCTGACTGTGTTTGGCCATGGTGTTTATCCCAGCAATAGAAAGTAAACTTGGGCTGGAGAGATAGCTCAGTGGTTAAGAGCACTGGCTGTTCTACCAGAAAACCTGGATTCATTCCCCGCACCCATGTGGCAGCACACAATGTCTGTAAAAGCAGTTCCAGGGTACCTGGCACCCTCATGCAGCAAAACATCAATATAAATAAATTTAAAAATAAAATGTTAACTCTTGTAGACCAGGCTGGTCCCGAACTCACAGAGATCCGCCTGCCTCTGCCTCCCGAGTGCTCGAAAAACCAAAAAAAAATTAAATAAATAAAATAAAATAAAATAAAATGTTAAAACTTAAAATAAGTCAAAATTGTAATTTCAAAGAAAAGAAGGAAAGAAAGTAAACTAGAACACAGCGCCACTGTTCTCTGGGATCCTATGTTGGAACTAGGAATGTTATCTTGTGTTAAAGACCCAGTCCATCTTCAGTGACCTACCGTTATGCATTCTTCTCAACTTTGAGCTCCATGCTGTTCTGTGTGAAACTTTGGGCAGAATCCTTGGGTGGAGAATCACTTAGCTCGCTTGTCAAGTGAACTCCCCTTAGGCCTTAGGCTAGAAGAGCTCTTTTTCCAGGAGACCCCGCTGCAGCTCCTCTCAGTACAGGGCACAGAAGTTATTGGAAAGGAGCAAAATCCTTTCTCCGGTGACAGCTTGGAGTCACAGGAGCCTACCCATCCTGTGGGGATATGAATCATAGCAACAATGAGTGGGAGTGGGAACAGACAGGAAAGGAAACTTAAAATGAGACAAGTTAAAATACTGCAATGTTGAGAAGAACAAGGCTCCAACGTGCATGCAAAGCCATCACTGGGAAGAAAGCCAGATTTTGTGTAAGGGACACACACGATAGAGTAATGGAGGGAACTCTGTAGATCTCAAGACACTTTGAGACCAGTGCAAACTTGAAATCAGTCAGTTTTCCCGGCTTTACAGTATAGCCTTCAATAATAGCACTAATGAAGTGTTTAGAAGTAACCAAGAATTTTCATATAATCCTCATTTTTGATGATTGCTACAATGTGAAGGAGCAGAGATGATGAAGAAAAGGCAGAAGGAGAAAGGCCATTCAGGCTGAGTTTTCATGAGCTTCTGTGCCATGTGCTGGGACTCCCTTCATTGCACCCTTGACCTACAAGGTGGCTATTCACATCGAACCTACTTTACAAGAGTCATTGGAAGTCAAAGGGGGATACATCCTATGTCTAACAGAACCCTACCTCAAAGTGTTGTAGACAGAATTTAGACTAGCGCATGTTAAGAATCCAAACCTGAATGTAATATGGTAGCTATTTTTCTAAGACAATAATAAAACTATGGAGATGATAGAGAATCAGTACGAAAAGAAATACACAGTGATTAAAGCATATTCCTCAGCCTCCAGATAGCTTTCCTACTGTAAGCAAGACATTGTTGAGAACGTATAAACTCATTATTAGTGACTTCACCAGCATTATTGTAGAATGTCTTGACTCCAGTATTTCTCTCACATGTCATGGTTGGAGATTCAGCTGTGGGAGTCACTAGGAATCCAAATGTTATGACTGTCCCTCTCCCTTCTCTATTCCTTTAAGTCAAGCCTGGCTGTAAGTTATTAGAGCTGATGACACATCATTTCCTCACCAAAGCCTTAAGAACAAGTATGTGACTTGCCACTGTCTCCTTTTATCTGTATCATGGTGACCATCAATTTTTCACAGGTGCTGTTTCAATCCACAGCCCTACATGAGGTGATGTGGGATGTTCTTCACCGGTAAGCATCTGGTATTTAGTATGGGAAAGAAATCTTTTGCTGTGCCAAGACACTACAGTTTAGAGGCTTGTTGTTACCGCAATATACCCTACCCTACACTGACTGATGTACAGCTCTATTAATCAGAGTTTGATGCAAAATCAGAATATACTATGTGTAATATTTTAGCAGAAATGTTTATTAACAAAGTGAATTATGTTTTGCAAAGTTAATGAAAGGCTTGAGAATTGTTTAGGTCAGAGTATGGGAAGCTGTGGCCTACAGATCAACACTACCGCTTGCCTACAGATAAACATTACCCCTTCTACCTATCTTATAAATAAGGTTTTATTGACACCACCATGTCCATTTTTTTATCTGTTGTCTATGACTATTCTCAAGGTACCTCTGAATTTATGAATTTCAAATTAGAGCATAGGCTGAACAAAACCTACTTAGTAACTTCCATTTACAAAAAGTTGTTCTATCTTTGGTCTACATAAGCATCCTAGAATGTCTTCCTAGATGACAGAGAGATGTTCATTCATCTGCAGAACTGTGTTAGCTTTCTGCTGTATAACAAAATACCTTAGATAACCAACTTATTTGAGAAAAGCTTTGGTTTTTGTTTGTTTGTTTACTTTGGTCTGCAGTTTTAGAGCTTTTGGTCCATAACCACTTTGCCCACTGCTTTGAGGTTTGTGGTGTCACAATGTGTTTAAAGATATTTAATCACACTCTAAAACCAGAGACTGTGTTAATAAAATCAACCATGGATCAGGAGATGTAGCCAGCAATTAGTTGATAAGAATTAGCCAGCAAGAGTACAGAGGACCCAGGAAGACAGATGGAGAGGTGCACATGAAGGATTAGGGAGGGGCTTGGAGTTTCAAGATCTTTTTGGTTTGGGACTCCTGGTGAGATGCTCTCTTGCTGGGTCTTTGGGTTACAAAAGGTAGTTAAAATACCAATATATTCAGGTAAAGCTGCTAAGCCAATAGAAAAAACAACAACAGTATATCACAGAATAAGCATGACTAAAAGAAGCTGCTCATCTCATGTAGGCAAGGAAGCAAAGAGAGCAGCAAATACTCTGTGTTCACTATCCCCTTCAAAGGAGGCCAGTGACCTAACTCCTGTTCTGCCTCTGGGTCTTGATGTGGGAGGGTCTTCTGTTTTAATAAAGAAACTGCCTTGGCCAGCCCTTAGGTGGGTAGAGTAGACAGAACAGGAAGAAGGAAGTGAGGTAGATGGCTCAGTCAGATGCCATGCCTCTCCTAAGTGAGATAAATCACCATGCCTAGCCTCTCTGGGGCAGACTGCTGTGCCTCTCCTCAGGGAGAGAGATGCCATGAAGCCAGCCACCAGGTCAGACATGCTGAAGCTTTCCCGGTAAGACACCACTTTGTGGTGTTACACAGATTATTAGATATGGGTTAATCAAGATGTGAGTAAGAGGCTGAAACTAATGAGCCAGGCAGTGTTTAAAAGAATACAGTTTAGCCGGGCGGCGATGGCGCACGCCTTTAATCCCAGCACTCGGGAGGCAGAGGCAGGCGGATCTCTGTGAGTTCGAGACCAGCCTGGTCTACAAGAGCTAGTTCCAGGACAGGCTCCAACGCTACAGAGAAACCCTGTCTCGAAAAACCAAAAAAAAAAAAAAAAAAAAAAAAAAGAATACAGTTTGTGTGTAATTATTTTGGGGCATAAGCTAGCCAGAGGCCGAAAGCAGGCCCGCAGCTCCTCACTACAGGGTCTCACCTCCACCTCCTGATGATACAATGGGATGGAGATCAAGCATTTAACATGTTACCTATGGCAGACACTTTTCCAACCCATGACATAGAGGTGCTTGCTGCCTCTAAGACCACAAATGGACCTTTGTCAGAGAAAGATGACACGCTATGTGTCAACAGAGAGAACCCTGGAGACCAGATGCTGGCGAGCAGCTTCATAGAAATTGTTCAGGTCTGACAAACCCTTTGAGTGTGCTGCAGGATGCCAGCTATTTCTGCCTCCCACATCTTGTGCAAGTAAACATGTCTGTTGGAGTGCTCTTCCCGCCCATGATTTTAGTATTTCACCTATAAGAAAATATAAAGTGAACTTGTCAACGCTCCGCTTCCTCGCCGAGAAGTACAATGAAGCAGAGATTGAATGAATCAGCTCTGAGCATTTGGCTCACAGGTTTGTTTGCAGTTCTCATGTTTCTGGGAAAGTCCACCCCTAGATGGCTGCACATGAATCCTCACAGTACACACTTCCTCGTGTGAATTAATCTAGGTGCATTTTTGTAAGCGTTAGCGTGTAACTTGGAATTGAGCTGTATAAAGGCATGCTGTCTCAATTTCAGAAAAAAAGAAAAAAAAAACATCTAAACATATTTACCCCCCAGATTTATGTATCAGTCACAGCAGAGCTGCCTGCCAGTGGTGGCTGATGAATATACATCATGTCAAACTCTCAAAGCCTCCCTAGTCCATCCATTTCCTTCCATATCAAACACAGTTCTCTCTGTTGAATTCCAAGAATGGCTGCCATCTGGCCCTGCTCTAACTCTTCGTGAATTCTTGGGTCAGTTTCTCTACTCTGCAGACTGGTTAGCTGCCTATGGCCTGGAGGTTCACAGTATTGACACCTCCTTGCAGCCACCTCTGCACCCTCCCCCACTACCACCCTTTCTCCTTTCTTCATTCTTAGACACATACCCTTTAGAAACAGCTGTCTGTATTATTCGTTTCTCTCAGTCCCACAATGATCCATCCGGCAGAATCCACGTCACTGAGTTCTTTGGATTTTTTGGTTCAAGGCCATATTGGAAGGTATTGGAAACCTTTCTTGTTAAAATACTTGTTTTTTTTTCAGAATATTATCAAAGTTTACATGAAGTTTATATGAAGTTGTGAAAGAAGAAATTATAAAACAAAACAACAAAACAAAGAGAATACTGGTACCTGAGACTCCCTCTACCCACCAAAAAAAATGTCCTTGTTGACTGTGTTGGTCATCATAATGGTGACTAGATGCCTATTCTTACCGTGTTTGTTTGTTTGTTTGTTTATTATTTACTTGCTTATTTATTTATTTTGAGATGTCAGAGTCTCTCTACATCACCCCTGACTGACCCAGAGCTCTCAAGGTAGACTTTGCTCACCTTGAAAGTTTCTGAGCATTCCTTCCTCCATGCTGACAGCTACTTCCCTTTCTCTGAGGCCCTGGTAGTTTCTTCCACCTTCCCAGGCTCTTTTCTCCCAGTGCTATCCTTAGAGTGTCACAGCCCACACATAATTCCCATCCTCACACTGACCATCCATTGTACTTTCTTGTTAACCAGAAGAAGATAATTCTTACCTACTCCTCACCCAGTTTTCTTTGTCCACATGAATAAAAAAAAATGTTCACTAGTAACACACCCACAGCCTCTCCGTCACCGTTCTTATCTCCTTGTTGGAGAAATGGTCCAAAGTTAACTTTGGGAAGAACACTCGGTCAATGCTTTGATGGGCATCTTCTTTCTCCCTAGAATTCAAGCATGCTCCTTCCTTCCTCCATGATGAAGGCATACAGCAAGGGTTCATCTGTGTTATACCATTGCTGCCTCATATAAACTGGTGGCTCTGTTCATTTGTTGGTTTTCCATTAGTAAACAGAGTACCTGCAACTAAAAGTCATGTTCAGCAATATGGGGTATATCGGTGACAAAAGAAAGGAAAAAAATAAACAGTTTAGTTCTCCGTATTTTTTATTCATGTCATGCATAAATTTAAAATTGGACAGAGAAAATAGTATCTCATAATTGGTCCACAACACTCACACAATTGCATTCTGTTTTCAGGACACCCACTTGCTTCAATATGGAAATTTTTATTTTTGTTAAATAGCTATTATGTTCAGATATCATATTATAGACTCAGAATACATACTATAGATTCTAAATGACTGAAATAGCTAGTTTTGCTTCTTTATTCATTCATCTGGCAGCAGTAATATGTTGAGCAACTGTTCCACATGCTGCATATAAATCAATTAAAATGAATAAAAGGAAAATAATGCATGCTTTTGTCTCATTTTTCTTATTAGGGAAGTATGTTAGAAGATGTTATGTTTGAGAAACAAAAGCATAAATGAAAAGAAAGATAAAGAAGGAAAGGAGGGGAAAGAAGGAAAGTTAAAAAGAGGGAGGAAAGGAAGGAGGGAGGAAGGAAGGAAGGGAGGGAGAGAGGGAGGGAGGGAGGGAGGGAGGGAGGGAGGGAGGGAGGGAGGAGGAAGGATTGATGACAAAATGAGAACTCAAATTCTATTATTATTTACTTTTCCTATGGGCTGATCTTGTTCAGCTGTGTAAGGCTGGTAATGTTTGAACTCTAGGATCTCCTGCTTTAGCCTCCTGGGTAGCTGGGACTACATGCACCCACCAAACGTATGTTGTGATTCTTAATAAGTCAGTCAGTGTCCGTTTTTCTGAGTGATTGTCTGGGGTGAGTTGGGGGGAAAATAGGGAACTGGCTTTGTAAACATCTGGGTAAAGTGGCTTTAGTCAGAGAACACAGTGAGTGTATAAATCTGTATGCAAGTCATATCTGACTTGCCCTGGGAATAAGAAAGAAGGTTGTGTGGCCAAAAGGAAACAAAAAGAAGAAATTTACCAGATATAAGACAGATAAGCCCTGGACTGGGGCACGAAACACCCTATAGGGAATGATATGGGAAGACTTGGGTGTATACTTTGCCTCAGCGTTTCTTCGTGAAGAACAAACAAACAAATGAATGAACAAACGAATGAAAGAAGGGGCAATGATGGATCCAGGAGGACAGTAATGTGCTTTGGGGGGTTTTCTTTGTTTTTTTGTTTTTTTGTTTTGTGTGTGTGTGTGTGTGTGTGTGTGTGTGTGTGTGTGTGTGTTTGAAAGAATGACTCAGACTAGAATGGTTGCAGAAGTTGGAAAAGGAGTTAGATTTTGTATATAATATGAAAATAAATCAACCAGATTCTATAAAGCATTGGACCAGATTGAATTAGAGAAAGAGAGAAGCTGCTACAGATTAAATCAACGCTGCATTTGTTTATTTGTGGTTTCTTTTTATTTGTTTTTGTTTTATTTTTTTAAATATTCAGAATTCCAATTTACTGTCTTTTATTATATTTTTACTTTTTTTTACAATCCATCTTTATATTGATTAACATTTGGCTTGTCTGTTTAAAGATTGTAATATGTGGGCTTCACTTACATATTCAGAACTACTGTTACAGAACTCCAAATGAAAGGGAAGAAACTTTCGATAATATAATTCCATTTTCTCCCATCCATTGTGTTACCGATGCCATATATTTTATTTGTGTCTAAATTATGATTGCCACGAAAATATTTTTGTTGCTGTTTTAAACCATCTGCTGTCCGTGAAAGAAACTTGGAGAAGAAAAATATAAGATCATCTCTTGGATTTGCTCGTGTATTTACAGTTTTCCAGATTCCTTGCCCCTTCCTGTGGTGCTGAACCCCCATCTGCTGTTATTCCCCTCTACTGAAGCAGCTTCATGTAGAGAAAGTGGGCTGGCAGCCGACTTTGCCGGCTTTCTTTTATCTGAGAACGTCTTTATTTCATCTTCATTTGAAAGGATGTTTTCAACAGAAGACAGAATGTAAGCAGATTACTGCGTCCCTTCCCTCGCTCTTTCAGACATCCACCTTTACACTGTCCCTGCCTGTCGTTCCTCTTTCTGAGCTTTGTTGGGCTTCGTTTCCCCATTGTCCTTAGTTTTCCCAGTTTGAGGGCTATGTGTATCAAGAAAGCTTTCCTGTTGTCTTTTCTCTGGGGTTTGCTGGGTTTCTCACATTTAGAGATTCACAATTTTAGCAAATTTAGAAGAATGTTGAACATTATGTTAGAACAGATGAGCCGTAATTTGCTAGGTGACTGAGGATGAGCTTGAACTTCCAGGTCCTCCTGCCACCACCCCCAAATGCTAGGACTAACACAGCCCTGGCTTGTGGAGTATTAGGACTAGAACTGAGGGTTTTGTGCATGTCAGGCAAGCATGCTATCAACTGAACCACATCCCCAGCTCAGCCATTGGTTCCTTAAATATATTGCTATTTTCTTTTTCTCTCTTCTTCTAAAAAGTTAATAATATATTTAATTCCTAGTAATCTTCAATAGGTCACTGTGGCTCAGTTTTATTTTTCTTTAGGCTCAATATTTTGTCTCTAAATTATGTCATACAGATTTCATTTCCCCTTAGTTATCTCTAAAAATGTGTACATATACCCACCACTTTAAACAGTCTACCCCAGTGGTCAGAGACACCCAGTTTCCACTGATGTAGAAAAAATAAAAAGACTTCATTCAAAAGCACCAAGAAATTTTTTAGATGCTTTTGGAAAAAGAACTTCTCTCTGCCAACAGGGAACTCAGTGAAACGCCAGCATGAGAATGTTGGCAAATCAGTGAAACCGGTTGTCATGGATTTGGAGGAGGCTTCATAGCACATAAAAAGACATTCTCTCTTAAGTGTGGCTGGGTTTGTCAGTTCGAGGCATTCAAAGTTGTTTTGTGTATTTTATCAAGAATTGGAGCAAAGTTATTAATTTGTAGTTTATTGTTGTTCTTCAAAGAATATCAAATATTTCTAGTGGGCATATTTTTGATAGATAAAACAACTAACCTCCATTAAAAAGTAAAATATTCACTTCCTGCCCTGGGCCATCTTCCATTCTCCCCCACTGCTGGAGAAGACAGCTTCTGTGGATGCTGGTGGGTCCCTCCTCCCCCACTAACTGCATCGTTGCCTGTACCACCTCTCACGTGACTCTCAAGGCCCAAACCCTTTAATATGGAACTTCTAACAGAGGAGATGTGCGGTCTGAATGAGAAAAAGGCCTTTTGAATGTTATTTATCAATAAGACCCTGAAGGTTTCACTTTGGTTTTTAACTGGTTGAATGAAAATATTGACTTGTTATAGTCACAAGGTGTGACCCCAGAGACTTGGACATACATGGGGTTAGAAAAGGCAGCCGGACTCTCTCTAAATTGCGTGTATGAGTCACTGTGTTAATTATTGAAAAATTATTGTGAATTGCTGTGAATCAAGAGTAGGTGAGTAAGGAAGGGAGAGGGAGGGAGAAAGCTATCAAATTGTACACCACTAGGAAAATAAAAAAGGATAGAATGTTTGGTCTTACTGTTCTCAGAATCTATTAAAGGAGAGGAGGCACAGGCAGTACAAAGACATGGACAAAAATCCCCATGGAAGGAATTAGTGGGATTCTTTTAGGAATTTGTGTTTTGGGACATTAGTATTCTAATATTAACAAAACTAGAGACCCCAGTACAGTTAAAGCACCTGCAGGGTAAACAGCAAGGCTCAGGGATTCAGGATTCTCTCACATTTTAGTTCTTGATGTGGCTGTGCTGAGCATTCATGGCATGCCCTGCTATGGTAATAAAACCCTTTCAGGAGACCTGACCCTGTGCTCCTGGAGTCTGCAGTTTGAGGGACATAAACCGACACTGAGCTATGGACCATAATAAATGGATCGAAGCTCGGACAAGAGCTCTTCTTGGCTTCATCCTGTTCCAGCCCTCATTCCTACATCCTCCTGTTACTGTCTAAAGGGCAGGCAAGTGTCTCATGCACAATTCTTTACATCTTTTCCTTCATCTTTTTTAAACATCCATTATTAGTCTCTAATATGAGTTGATCTGTATCACCTCAAAACTCTTCTGTGGAAAACCTCCCTGTGCCCAGGAATGTGGCCTTATTTGGAAGTGGCTTTGTTGCAGATGGAACTAGTCATGATGAGATCATAAGAAAGTTGGAAGTCAATCATATCCCTATAAAATGTGGCTGGTGTCCTTATCAAAAGGAGGCTTGTAGGTATGAAACAACACACAGATGTAGTGGCATTTCATTTTTATTTTAATAAATAAAGCTTGCCTAAAGTTCAGAAAGTAAAATAGCTACACTGGCCAGCCTTACAGACTTGACTGCAATAACACATACCTTTAATCCCGGTAGCCACAGAAATTTGCTACAGAAACCAGGTGGTGCATGCCTTTAGTCACAGAGGTGCACGCCTTTAATCCCAGCACTAGAGAGGATTATAAGGGAGGAGACAGCTCTCAGTCACAGTCTCATTCTGAGATTCCTGGAGGCAGGTTCATTTTCAGACTGAGGTCGAGGTAAGAGCCAGTGGCTGACTGTTTTGTTTTTCAGATCTTCAGGTTGAACCCCAATTTCTCTCTTTGAGTTTTATTAATCGTGCTTCACACACACACACACACACACACACACAGACACACACACACACACACTCACACACACACACACACGAAAAGGGCCATGTGAGCCTGAGCTGAGGCAGATATCAGGGTGATATGCATGCAAGTTAACAAGCTCCAGAAATTGTCAGCAAACCCCAGAAGCTAGAAGAATGGAGCAGGTTCTCTACTCTGCCTTGCCAGTTTTGTCTATTATACCTTGATCTTAGATCCCCAAACTCTAGACCTAGAAGTCAAAGTATTTCTGTTGTTTAAATCACTCCATTTGCGGTACTTCATTATGGCCAGCAAGCACACTAATACAGTCCCTGTTTCGTCTGTTTGGCTTCCTCCCAGTTTAAAATCCGTTGTGCCTACAGTCTCCAAGTTGATATTTTTATTTCCCATATTTTATTTGCCCATACTTTAAAACTCACTGTCCACTGCATTGCACATGAATATCTTAAAACTATCCAAAACTCATGTATCCTAAGCTTAGATCTTGATTTCTTCCCACAATGGCCATCACATCTAGCCTTCCCTGTCACAGGAAATGGTAGTTGCATCCTATTGCTTCTCAAGCCAAATTCCATGAAGGAGGCCACTGCTTCTCATCATATACATGATGGCCTCAGGCATCATCTGACTTCCTCTGTTCTGACATAGTGTCTTCTACCACACCAATAGACAACTAATTAAAACACTGAAAATTCAAAAAAAAATTTCAGTGAAAATTGTGTTTATCAAGTTGTCATACCCATGAACCTTGTTTTCTTCACTTATAAAATGGAGAGGTTTGCAAGGATTCTTTCAGCTCTCACCCATATAAATAATTTTATTAAAGGAACTCACTCCCGGTATGTGGTGCCCACACCATGTTTAAGGAGCCTAAAATGAAGTGACTATTTGGTAATTACAGAGTTGATCTAATCATCGCAGACAGTACTCTAGGTAATTTAATCCCTGAAGTGAATTTTATTCCACTTAGCTGCCTACATTAACACAAATAAGATAATAAGATAACTTAGCCACTGTGCAAGATTCCAGGAGTTTTCATACAAACCACATACTCCAGATGGGCTCCTTACCTTTCCATGCACCAGAAGACATATACATGGGTTAAAAAGGCCAATCATCCATCCATCCATCCATCCATCCATCCATCCATCCATCCATCTATCCATCTATCTATCTATCTATCTATCTATCTATCTATCTATCTATCTATATCTATCATTTATCTCTATCTCTCTCTCTCTACTGTGCATAGATATTAGAGCACACATATGGACAAGAGAGGTAAGGCAGCTTCCAGTTCTTTCAGATGTTAGAAATATTTAAATTAGCATTAAAACAAAATAGGTTAATTAAGTCTTCTGTGTGAAAAGTGTGTTTTCAGTAGTGTAACTGTTTTCATTTATATTATCAATTTAGGGACTAGTTCAATATTAAAAATTTATTTCTGAAATTAAAATTTACTTTGACAAATTTTCATTACATTCTTCCTTGTTCTTGCCTTTGGGGATACAATTCCAGCTTCGTATTTCTGGGATACCCCAGACAATCCCACCTTTGCACCAACTGTTTTCTCAGTGACTTTCACGACACTGAAACATTCATTCAGATATCACTTTCTGGATGAGATCTTTTTCATCTTCTACTTTCATGATTCTAACTTAAGGTCTTTGATACTGTTCACCATAATATTAAACATCTCATAAATATATACTTTAGTTTTTACAGTTACATTTTTATTTATTTCCACAAGAATATCTGTCTGTTAAGGATAAACGGGTTTGCTTTTGTTCACATATGTTTCCTAAATGCCCAGAATAGTGGATTCTAGAATATAATAGCACAGCTAATACTTGCTAAGCAAATAAGCCTAACCATAGTCTTATGTATATTAAAATCTTAAAATAGTTAAGAACTATGAATAAACATATCAGTTTATAGCCTGGTAATATTCAAAATAAAAATAATTTACAATAGTCATAGTACATTTTAATTGACACTTTTGCTTGTGAGCCCTAATAGCTTTCTCCCTACAAGGCTCAACAATGATAGTGATACATTCTTATTCCAGAAAATGAGAGGGTATAGTTTAGGTGTTTGGGTTTCTCCCTCCCCCCCCCCTCTCATGTGTGTATGTGTGTGTGTGTGTGTGTGTGTGTGTGTGAGAGAGAGAGAGAGAGAGAGAGAGAGAGAGAGAGGAGAGAGAGAGAGAGAGAGAGGAGAGGAGTGTGTGTTATGAATGGGTGTGAATGTCGGGACACATGTCGCAGTGTGTATATAGAAGTCAGAGGACTATATTTGGGAGTCTGGTATCTCCTGCCACCATTGTTCCCAAGAATCAAGCTCTCAGCTTCTCAGGCTTGCTCAGCAAGTGTTTTCACCTGGTGAACCATCCTACCTACCTGAGGCAGTAGATTTTGACTTGTTTTTTTTTTTAGCAAGTCAATAAATAAGAGGAAAGGGCTTTTACTAAATTTTACTAGAATGTTTAGTCAAGCATGATGTTGACACAATGAAGAAGATGAAAGAACATTATAGCAAGAGACATACTGCCCTCGGTCAGGAAGAACCTTCTCCATGCCTAGCCAGAGGATTTATTTTTAATTATAATGAGGACACTAATTGGTTGGGATTATAGAAAATTCTATGTTAATGAGTGATTCTTCACCAAAACAGCAGGCTACAGCGTGGTTGAGAGAAATGACCACTGATAGACAAAGTGAGTAGCCAAAGAAGGAAGTAGATCTTTAATGAGAACCACTGCAACTTCACATCTGAGCAAATCATCTGTTTTGTTGGTATTTGCAGTCATTTCAATTTGAAGGAGAAATGACTTATAAAGGTCTCTCATAGGTGATGAAAGTATCCATATGTCTCCCCCTCCCCCTCTCGGTCCTTTACTTGGGTATGTCAGTTTATTGATAGAATCCAGCACACCATATTCCACAGCCTTTCCATGGAGCTAACTGAGCCACAGTAACACTGCTCATTCCACTGTGTTCTCACAAATCCAGATGACTGAGATGCCTGTGTGTGAGCCTCAAACTGGTGGTCAGATGGCAGGCATGGAAGCCATCTCAAGGCAGTTGGCGTTCTTTCTGGCATTAGAGGTGTGCCAGTATGGCTGAAGAAGTAGCATGTACTGGCTTTAATCTAAAGATGTTGTGAAGAGTTGAATTTTAACAAGAGAAATACCACAGGGCCAAAAAGAGTAAGGGCATTCCATTCAGTAAGAATAAGATAATGCAAGATACAGCCAGTTCTCTGAGATGTACAAGAAAAGCACATTGGTTTCCCCAGAGGAGAAACTGTCTACAGTGTGAGACATGGATTTACATCTTAGTAAGTTCTAAGAGCACCTATGGAGGAATCATTTGTTGTAACTTTCTTGAGGCCAAAGTACCTCTGCCTCAAGGGAAAACTATTTCATACTTCAGCAGTGAAACCATATCCAGTATCACCTTTTAGCTGAGATTATATAGAGGGGTTTATTTTTAATGCTTTCCTTGGAGGAATTTTCCCCTTTGGGAGTTGGCATTAAAATATCCTCATAATAAAACCACCCGACAACTGTAGCTACATGTGCAATGCTTGAGCAGTGTTTTGCTGAGATACCATGGCATCAGAAAGCACAACAAACCCCTTGGAGAGTCAAGGAATGGGCTCTATACTTAGCAACACCCTGTCTATGTATGTCATAGGTGGAAAAATCTTCTGGGACAAGTTTTAAATAACAAAGAATTCAAGTCATTTTTGTCCAAGATTCCAATAACAAAGATAAGTGAGTTCATGAATGCAGCCATAAGTGTGTAGACCTGAAGCACCGTGACGCACACACAGAGTTCGCATAATGTCTACTCTATGAGTAAAAGTGTGCTATTTACACAATCATTTGTAGGAAGCGAACTCATTTTTGAGAACTGACCTTGCAAAGTAGTCACTCCATTGACTCTAAGCCAGCCAACCAACATGTACTGAAAAGTCTACAAATCGAATGAACTATATAAGATTGATGTTTGAAATAACATCTCAGACCCTTGAAGCATTATTATCTCTCTTACCATAGAGTATTCAGAGTAAGCAGTGAGGGAAGAGAGCTTGGACCTGGCACAAATTCACAGAACTGTGCAGGCCAGTGTTTAGAAGTCTTTACAAGAACTAGCATGAGTCTGGCAGCAGCACTTTACAGCTGAGAGAAGGTCATGAAGTTCCAAAGAACAGGCACTTTCCCACCTCAGAAATCTAAGACAAGAATCTTCACAGTTTGTCTTAAGTGCAGAGGCTTTAATGAAGGACTCAACAGCACAAAGGCACATAAAAAGAGTTATCCCACAGCCTGGCAGTTATGATGAGGTGAATACTTAATAGACCATTCATGAAAATGCAGACAATATGTTCAAATGACATCCTAAGCTCACACACACACACACACACACACACACACACACACACACACACAAATGTAATTAGGCTAATTTGTCATCACAGTTCTGCATCCATTAGGTAGAATTTATCCCAATCCATGAAACAAATTCATGAACTCTTCCACTGCGCACCCTTTACATCCTTATTTTATATCCCGTTTATGACTCAAAAGTACCAAGATAATTCACCAGGGTTATTGTGATGATATTGTGTGTGTATGTGTACACACACACACGTGCATGCACACTTTAACAAATAAATCCTGCCTGAAGATCAGATTGGATCAATGTGGAGTTAGCTACACTGGTTAGCCACAGAGGCAAGACAGTGGTGGAATACATTTTTAATCCCCGCAATCACAATTGAGAGACAGAAGCAGAGGGATCTCTGGGAGTTCAAGGCCACTCTGGGATACATAAGATTGGTCCAGTGTAAAAGAGAAACAGAGCCAAGTGGTGGTGGCTCACACTTTTAATCCCAACACTAGGAAGGTGGAAACAGGAAGTTATATGACTGGTTGGGGAGAAGAATATAAGGTAAGAGGAGACAAGAGTTTAGGATTCAGTCTGAGATCTCATGGAAAAGGCATTCAGTCTGAGCGTTCAGTCAGAGGACTTGAAGAGACAGAATACCATACCATTCAGTCTGAGAATTTTGTAGAGGTAAAAACGCTGAGCTAGCTGCTTTTCTTTTTTGATCATTTAGCATTCATCCCCTAATATTTGACTCTGGGTTTTTATTATTAGACAAATTAGAATTCACACTACAGGCTATTTTCACTGAAAACACTACTGTGAGCTCTGTAAGAGCCCGTAGAAATAAAGTTTCCGGAAACTTTCTCTTCCAAAGATATGCATGAAAAATGTCTTTTAGATACTGGAATCCATACCAGCTTTCCAAAATGGAGAACATAGTCTGAGAAGCTGTGTTCCCAAAGAAGAACCAAAGTTCAAGCACCAGGGGATGCTAAGAGGCCTGTCCTTGGGTGACCAAACCTCCAAAGACAAGGAAACAGAAAACTTCAAAGAAATAGAAGGCAGTAGGAACCAATGAAATCTAGTCTTGGTATGAGAAGTGGCAAAAGAGAAATTCAACTGAAGGCCATCAAAGTGAGGTATAATATCATGATTGAGACTAATATGATAGAATTTTGCTAAATGTTTAGGTAAGGAATATAACTTAGTTAAATATCTGGGATAACAAAGACAAAAGGGAAAGATAAAAAAAGACAAAATCCAAAAAAGGTCCATGTAGAAATGGCATTTAAAAGTAAAAATCTAATGGCAGTTCAGTTACTCCTGAAGGAATCAGATCTCAGGTCCCCCAAGTCTATTAAGTTTTCATGGATGTTCAATGTTCATGTATGAAGTGGCAAAGTATTTGCATATAACCTCTACATATCATCTCATAGACTTTAAGTCGTGTCTAGATTATTTATAAAATCCCTTAGGGTATCTACATGATTAGCTGAATTATTGAGGGATTGATAAGAAAGTGTCCATTCATGTTTAGTACACACAATAGTTTTCAATTTGTTTTTATCTGTGCATGGGAATTCACAGATTTGAAGGGCTGACTGCATAGGTAGCAAATGACAATTCATATGGCTAAGATGGCCCCAGCCTTCTCCTGACCTGAGCAACACTACTAGAACCACTCTTACAGAAAAGAGCTCAGTCATGAATGAAGAGACACATACCAGAATATGGGAGAGAATTAACATAACCACAGCCTACTGTAAGCAGACAGATACAGCAAGGTTGGACCATAACAAAACCAAAGATGTAAACAATTCCAGCACCACGATAGTCTTCAGTAAAGTTGTCCTCTGCTACACAAGCCCTCTGAGAAACCATTCCTTTCTAGTCATGTTTATTTGAGTAACCACAAGGAATAGTAGGGAGACATCTCACAAACACATTAGGTTATTCATGCCAAACACAAAGCAGACAACAACAACAACAACAACAACGAAACCCCACAAGTCTCCAGACATAGTTGGTGCCATCTTCCTTAATGAGGCGTGATATAAGCTGTAGGATAATTCCAGGACTGAGGCCTCCGCTACCAGCCAGCCAAATCAACAGAACAAGGCATTAGATGTGTCGCAGTTCATCAGTCTAATAAATGAGTTCCTTAATGTCAGTTTCCCTCCATGCACAGCAAATATTTTCCTATTATTTAGTTATGCTGTTTTAATTGGGTTAAGTTCAGCTCTCTGAGGCAACTCCATCTGTGAGAGACATGTCAGTTAATGGAGAGAAAGAAAAGTGCAAGAGGGAGAGACAGTTCAGAAAGATGTGAGGTAAATGCTTGTCAACACACACACATACACACACGAAACAAGTTTCCTAATTCATATTTTTCATTGAAAGATCATAACAATTTACTGATGGTAAGATTTTTATTTGATTACAAGAAACATTATCCATCTTGAATATTTCTCCAAGCGAAATAAGAATTTTAATTAAATACCATGACAAGGGAGGGACGTGCCCCTCAGTCCATTTTGCTACATGTGACAAGAATGTTAGCATATTACCAGCTTTTGAGGACTCAGCATGAAATGATACATGTGAGTCTTAAAGCTGAGAAAAGCAATTAGTTAGACTATGGACTGGCACACAAAGCAGAGAGACTGAGTAGACACTGGAAGAAGCAATGGAATTAGATATTAAAATGTTTAGGTAGAGGCTCAGAAGAGGGCTTAGTCAAGAAAGTGCTTGCCTTTTGAGCATAGGAGCCTGAGTTTGGCCTCCAACAAACAGGTAAAAATCCTAGCATGGTGGCACGCTCTAATCTCAGAGTTAAGGAAGCAGAGAAAGGAAGGTACCTAAGGCACGGTAGTAGACAGTGACCTAGCTAAATTGATAAATTTTAGGTTCAGTAGTAGACTCTATTTTAAAAAAAAAAAATTGGTGTAAAATAGTTAAGAAAGACATCAAATGTCAACCTCATCTATATACACTTGTGTATACACACATGCTGATGGAAGCTGCTTGCTTGTTCCCGGCCACCCAGACTGGAAATAACCACACAGAAATTGTAGTAATTAAATCATTGCCTGACCTATTATCTTATGCATACTTATAGCTAGTTTTTACATCTTAAATTAACCCATTTCTAATATTTCATATCTTACCCCAAGGCTTGTGGTTTACCGACAAAGTTCCAGCTGTTAGCTAGAGACTTTCTCCCCTGCGGGTTCATGGCATCTCACTGACTCTGCCTACATTCTCCTAGCATTGAGTTTAGTTTTCCTGCCTAGCTCTGTTCTGTCCTATCACAGACCAAAGCAGCTTCTTTATTCATTAAGCAATAAATGCAACTCATATACAGAAGGACTTTCTATACCACACACACACACTTTACTAGTTCATAAAGTGTTAAATCAACAAGGCAGTTGCTATTTCATTAGTAAATACAAAAGCATAAATGAGTGATGGAGGACTCTCATTGGTTAATAAAGAAACTGCCTTGGCTTTTTGATAGGGCAGTATTTAGACAGAACAGAATGCTGGGAAGAAGGGAAGTTAGACAGCTGCCATGCCTCTCCTCTCTGAGACAGACGCCATGGAGCCAGCCTCCAGGTCATACATGCTGAATCTTTCCTGGTAAGCCACCACCTTGTGGTGCTACACACATTACTAAATATGGGTTAAAGCAAGATGTGAGAATTAGCTAATAAGAGGCTGAAACTAATGGGTCAGGCAGTGTTTAAATGAATACAGTTTGTGTGTTGTTATATACGAGGCTAAGCTAGCTATGTGGGAGTTGGGTGGAATGAAAAGCAGGCCTGCTCGCCTCATCACTACAAATGAGAAGCTATGTCAACATTTTAAATCAAATTTTAAGTTCTGTTTTGTGAGTTTTCTAAAGCCAAAGTTAAAGTACATACCACATTACCTGTGGAATAGTTTAACATATGATTGATGTGAGGTATGTATCAGTCTATTCAGAATCAATAACTTGAGTACAGATTGCTAGCTACTCACACAGGGACTATAGTTACCTAATCACTCAATTTACATGATGAATATAGACAACCAACCTGAGTACAACCCATTTCAGGGCTTGAATATTCTGGTTTACCTGTCTACATTGATAATATTCAATGTATTATAATAAAATTAATTTAAATTTGTGCTAGTTCCTCATTTCAGGCAGTACATGCTGTTGTTCAAAAAGAATTACAGTCTTTTTTTATAGCTAGAAGGGGGCCTCATTTTACTGATGAAGAAATTGAATTTTCTCAATTGAATCAGCACAGTTAAATCAGGAGGAAAAATTATAGCGAAATCTGAATCATCTCAATTAGTTTTCTAAAATAGAGCACCAGGCCATTAAGCTTGAGTGATTTTAGACTAGAGTTTCCTAAACAGAATGGCATAAGTGAGCAAAGATATTGATCCTAGAACTTGGCAGGCTTGCGCAAGACCAGAGGCAGCTGGTCTCTTAGTCCAGATGTCTCAGACTTTAAGCAAGCATGACTAGTTATCTAGGTGTGTCAAAGAAATACTATCATCACTTGTTAGTGCTCTAGTGAGCATGACTGGAAAGAACTTGATTGTGGACCCTTCAAACAGCTGCTCCCGAGCTGTCAACACATCACAAGCATTCTCTATTAAAGCGTGGGCATCTACCAATTACTTTCAGTCTTTATGATCATATTTTTTAACTGATCATATTATGTTAAATCCTTGTGAGGATAAAGTTGTCATAAAGCATGGTGTCAGACTATTAACCAGACTGGGTATGGTGATGCTGTGCTTCCAAATAAACATTTATATACCATGAACTAATTCAACCCAAGCAAGTGTAAGTCAAGGTCCACACCTCCATATTGCTGCTGTGCAAACTGGAACATTGGAATGCCAAACCATGACAACAGGGACAAAGGAAAACAAAGCAGGGAGAGGGGATCTTTAGCTGTTGACCAAGAATGGACACATTAATCCAGTGTACAGAACTGAAATTATTATGTTATCATAATAATCAGAATACTGCAAAAGCAGAAGTCCACATAAATATCAAGTGAGCTTTTCTTAGGAAGAAAAGTCATATATATGGGCATATATTCAAGCTTTAATTCTAACAGTCCAGAGTTACACTTCTATATTTATTGAGAGAGCTAGTATTAAGCATATCAGAATCTTAGATGGTTGAGATTCAAGCCATAAAAGCACAGACTTTCTATTTAGATGAAATATACTGCCACTACTAATAACAGCTCACATTCACGTAACTCCTTCAAGCTTTAAAATCTTTCACACAAATGACAATAACACAGAGTCCATTCAAGTGACTATAACAAAAAAATACCAATTGAATAGATGCCTTATAAACAACATAAATTGTGTGTGTGTGTGTGTGTGTGTGTGTGTGTGTATTTAGAGACTAGAAAGTTAAAGATAGCATCAGATTTGGGGTCAGGCAGGAGCCCCTTTCCTAGTTCAGAAATAGTAACTTTTACCATCTATATCCTAACACAGCAAGGTTCATAGCAGCCTTTGGGACCTCAAGATAGAGCTACAAAAGCTCCATTTCCTTGGAGCATAAGCTTACGATACACCAGGGAATAGGATTTCACCACATGATTTTTGGAATTAAAGCAACCACTCAGAAACACAGACCTTAGGGGGGCAATTTTTGATTTCTGGGAAAATACAATGAAATTACCATACCTGTAATTCTAGCACTTGGGAAAAAGAGGCAGGAGCTCACTGCTATTCCCAGCTCTACAATTAGTTCAGGAAGTCTGAGTTAGAGGTTCAAACAAACAAACAAAAAAAAAAAAAACAAAAAAAGAAAACAGAAATATTAAAACAACTGTACATCGAAGAACTCAACAAATGCTTAGTTGCCATCATCTTCACAAATGGTATGTTTGTTGTTCTGTTGCTGGGTCACACAAGATGCTCTGTGAGCCACATTTAGCCTCATTAAAGGAAGTAAGATTTAAAGGATTAAGCCACTGGTGAAAAGCACAGCTAACAGTAAAAGAAGCAGTGCTGTCAGGCTAGTGATACTGACACCAAGTCCAATAAATTCATGTTTAATGTCACTTAAGCTCAAAGCAAGACCTTATCTTTAAAAAACAAAAGCTCCATCTCAGTCTTAAATGTAATGATCTTGTTTTAATCAGGGTTGCCAGAAATTATCCCCTTTACTAGTTATATTATTTGTACAACTTTCCCACTTACTTAGTTACAATATGAAATTCTTCTAAGTTCAGGTTAGTGAAAAATACATGCTACTTTTGTCATGGAATATGACCTTCAAGATTCAATTCACGATAAATCATCTACAGTTTCTGGACCTATTAAATTCATTCTATGCAGCAAGCAAAATTTTAAAACTCATCTAAGTATTTCACCATTTTGATGTAAATAAATGTCTCAAGACCAGATCTTCCTAGTAAAATGGTCACCCAAAATTCTCGACATTTTTGTTTTGGTTTTTTTTTGTGTGTAAAAATGAATTGGCATGTCTTCAGGACTAAGATGCCAGAAGATCAGAGAGTAATAATTTCCTTACCATCTCCCATAGATCCAAAATGAACCAAGATAGGTATACTAGTCATCCTTCTCTGGAAAAAAAAAAACAGAACTGATTGACTCCAGATATATAAAGAAGAGAAAATTGATAAAGAGAGCTGGTTAACAAAATCAGGAAGGTAAAGAGGTAGCAAAATAGATCGCCATGAAATCAATAATGGAATCAGTGTAAGTCTACAATCTATGACCAGTTCTGATGACCAAACCTCAAAAGAGCATGAATTTCTCAGTTCAACAAGAGTGCCAGTGATCCTCCCTTTGCTGTTTAGTATTTCCTAGGAGCTCCAAAAATTAGATGAAGGCAGTGAAGGCAGACATTCTAATACTGACTCAACTGTGAATATTTTCTATCATCTCCTCCTAGAAACACCCAGAAATGTGTTTATAACCACAAAAGTACTTCTTGGCCCAGGCAAATTGATAGATAAAGTAGCCACAACAGTTCAAAGCAAGAAACAAAAGATTAACAGTCAGCCTTTATATCATCTCTATTTATCTTAGTAATCTTATAGTTTAATGAGTCCCCAACTATGAATATTCCACTTCTCCTTGGACGTTCTTAACAATTGAAGAGTTTGGGGTACCCATAGGAGGACCAATTGATATATTTGTTATTTTCTACTACAAGGGAAAATTAATACCCTTTGTTACCCTTTGCAAACTGTATCTGAAAGACTAAGATGAATGTGTAGAAAGTAGGCACATTCAATCTGCAGATGATGCGAACCAAGAAAAGAAAGGGAGTTTAGTTTTTATGTTGAAAGGCAAAATCTGGCTAGGAATATATAATTAGGTTGTAAACTAAAATGTTAAAGTTCTTTTTCCAATAAGCATCAAGTCAATGAAAGATATCACAATAAAATAAAAAAGTCGTATAAAATCACCTCCCATTGTTTTACAAACATTTGTAATAGAATGTTTGAAAGCAGTACACTAAAAGGTAATAGATGACACCTACATAAATCACTGACTATGGAGAAATTGAGCTGGTTCCAATCATAGAGCCTTTACCCCTACAGATTAATGTGTATGACTCTATACCTGTCAGTCCTCATGCCTAGATGATCAGAGACCAGGGTACTCTAGGACATAGCAACAGAAGCATCTCTAAACACTGAAAAAGACCAGACAATGGCACTATCAATCATGGCTAGCCTTTTCTCGTTCTCCAGGATGAGTGTAGGTGATGGCTATTCACTTCCAAACTGGTGCCTCCAGTTCTAGTTAAATCAATGGCATTTTCAGTTCTAGCTTAGGTGACCATGAACTCCCCTGGAAAGGCTTATTCATTCATGTTCAAATATTCCCCAGTGCCAACCACAATGAGACAGTGACTAGCCACATACCTGATGTGAAATATTACAGATTAAAGTGTTGATTGTAGATTATGATACTGAGATGTGACTTCCTGGCTTGAGGCAAGAGAGACCTGAGATATAAGCTTTGACTTGCTAGATCCTCAGAAAGCTAGTCTCATACAGCATCTGCTCCCTTGCAAAAATCCATTGAAACTATCTACAGCCCAGTAAGTAAGGCAATCAATCACACTCAGCTACAATGCTTTGAGATAAGCCCCTTGTAGTCAAGATAGATACAGCACCACACCACACCTAAAACACTTAGAGGCGGCAGGACAAAGTGGCAGCCAGTGTACTGCCAGGAGATAAAGTTTTTGTATCCAGGCTCCTCTTGAAAGCACAGAGGAATTTTCCTTTTGCTACTTATGTAGCTAAATATTCACAATCTAATGGATAGGGGTTACCTCCTTGGGTCTAATAAAGAACTCTAATATATATTTTGCATACTGCCCTAAAAATGAATGAGTATGAGAGGGGCACAGTACATGTTTACTGTTAACCCATTACACATGAGTTTTCCAACACCCTGCCCTGGTGGGCCTGTATGAGTAGTTTTGCAAACCATTTATGCACAATACAGACACTTAAGTTAGTCATCAGAACATGAATACTTTTATGGATGAAGGAGTGCATAAGTACTCTTTCTAAGAGCATCTTCCCTGGAAGACAAAGACATACAGTCATTCTAGGTGCATTACCATTCAGAGAAGGAAGTTGAACAGTGAATGGTTTGGAATCCTGGCTTTTGTATGATGTAAAATAGAGACCCATGGAAAGAAGCCCGACTGCCCAAGGACCTGAGTGTGTTTGTATTTCACATGTGTACTTACATGCATCGAAGGCCATTGGAGGGCAATATAAACTTACTCAAAGGGTCATCACATGGCAGCAATAAACATTTCTTGACTTGTGGATAAAGAGGTAAAATTAGAACAAAGCTGACCCAGTCTCAATATATAAAGAGCTTTACCTCAGAAATGCTCAACAACAGTAAGAGGTTGTTGTGTTAAAAAAACAAAAACAAAAAAATGTACATACTTTCATAGGCATAGAGGGATGTTGGCTCAGTTTGGGTGCAATTGCATACACAGCTCCCTTGAGTTTTTAAAGATTATAATTTATAAACAGCTATCCTCAAAAACAATATGATAAATTGTCAGCATTGCAATACCAAGGATTGTGCACCTTAGAAAATCGTATATTCCAAAATAAGGCAGACAGAAATAACCTTGTACAGAAAATAACACTGAAATTTTTCTAATGTGTTTATGGTCATTCATAACAGGTCATAAAGATAATAAAATTTCATGCTTAGATCATTAAGGAAAATCATAGTAGAATACTGTTATTAACTGTTATTATGCCACAAATATGAAAGTTCAAAATTCAATTCAAAATCTGCATTTACTTATGTGGAATTATATTTAAACACAAATATAAAACCAGTTGGATTTGTATTGACTCTTGGAGCCTTTGACTAACTACCATTTTCTTTAGAATATTAATTTTTCTAAAACGGAGATAAACCTTGGCTAAATTATGAAAGTGAAATTTGTCTTCAAATAAACATCCCCATCTGTTCTTTGTTTTCTCATCTCTGGGCCAACTCCTTTTTACTTTTATCTTTACTTTTCATCCTACGTCTTCCCCACCCACCTACACTCAAGAAAGGATTGAATCAAATCCAGTTCCATACCATTAAGATGGTAGAGGGCGATACACCCCCAATTGCAGCTGATTTTATATTTTAGCAACATTTCTAATACCTTAGTCCCAGTGTGATGAAATCATAAGAATATAATCTTGGGAAAAAGTTGTGTCAACTCTGGTTGTTTAAAAAAGCATAGTTGGCATCTGAATGTACCTGACTGTTTGATATGTAGCAAGCCACCATAATTAGTTATGCAACTAGTTAACCCTGCCCTGCATTGCCCTATACCAATAACCAAAGAGAAACATTTGTGGTTTTTACCTATTAGTATGAATAGCTGGGTCTCACTTACTCAAGGTTCTGTGTGCAAATAAATGCACTGATCAATTTTCATACGTCATTGAACACTGTAGCCATCACACTATAAAATGTATCATGCTGTAATGGAGTTAGAGATTGTAGTGATGAGCTGCGGGCAGGCCTGCTTTTCATCCCGCCCAGCTCCCGGCCACCAGCTAGCTTATGCCCCGAAATAATTACATGGAAACTGTAATCTTTTAAACACTGCCTGGCCCATCAGTTCCAGCCTCTTATTAGCTAATTCTCACATCTCTTGCTTTAACCCATATCTAATACTCTATGTAACACCACGAGTGGTGTCTTACCAGGAAAGATTCAGCATGTCTGACATGGTGGCTGGCTTCATCGCATCTCTCTCCCTGAGGAGAGGCACGGCAGTCTGCCCCAGAGAGCAGAGGCATGGCAATTTATTAACTTCCCTTCCCAGCATTCTGTTCTGTCTACTCTGCCCACCTAAGGGCTGGCCAATCAAATGAGCCAGGCAGTTTTTTTATTAGCCAATGAAATCAACTCAAACAGAAGACTCTCCCACATCAAGAGATTTTAAAAGAAAGGAATTGAAGAAAAGATTTAAAAAGAAAACAATTAAAGAATTTGTTTAGAAGCAAATGATGTACTCTCAGCTCTTTTTAATTCCCACAGCTGGGTTCTCATTCCACAAGCTCTACTTCATATTGGTATGCTGAAACCAATGGCATGAGTTTCAAATGTGTAGGCAGAGACAATATATGGAGATGGGAGACTATGCTTCTTTGTGCCATAGCCAATGCCTCTTCTCATATCCAGTTTTCTCACAGTGATGCATAAACCCATGGAAAATTTAATCAGAAGTCACCAGACATCTCAGGACCAATTAGAGTAAGTTTCTCTCAGGCTTTAACATCCCAACCTACTACCCCCTACCCATTTTGCAGAATTACATGCATTTTATGCTTCACACTTTCCTTGATTAAATTACTCTAGGTAAAAGTGAAGTCTTTCTTCTGGAAATTGAAACTTGAATTTCCTTCTTTCTATGGATTTCCTCTAAACAGAATTTTGGGTGACTTAACATGAGAAGAGAATATTATTTCCAAGCCGTTTGGTGCTGGTACACTTCTTTAATTCCAGCACTCGGGAGATACAGGCAGGCGGATCTTTATGAGTTCAAGACCAGCCTAGCTATAAAAGCTACTTCCAGGACAGGCTCCAAAGCTACAGATAAACCTTATCTCAAAAAAAATCTTATTAACCCAGAAGGGAAAGTTCAGAGAGACAGGAAAAAACAAACGAACAAAAAACAAACAAACAAACAAAAAACAACTCCTAGTTGCTTCCAACCACCTCCTACAGAATTTATCTCACTAGTAATTATCAAGTATTTAATCATTTATGGTCAACTGACCAGCAAATGGTCCCCAAATACATTTAACAGGCTACTTAATCTATACTGTGATTTGCCACCCATGGGTGGGCCACAGTTAATGCAGGTAATACTCCAAAATACTCCAAAGATTTCATCAAATACTTGACATGTTAGGTGCAGAAACTAGAACACTAAATTGGTTCCAGTGTTATCATAGTCAGGAGGCATGGCTGATAAACTTCAGTGAACTTAAAGGCCTCCATTATCTGAACTAGGAGAGAAGATTCAAAACATAGACCATAGATGCTGCCTGGTTTTATGGGAAACTGATACAAGTTAGAGTCACTGGAAGTTAGGGAACCTCAATTTAGAAAATTCTTTCTTAAGATTCTGTTGTTAGGCATTATCTAAATTACTGATTGACGGCGGATGGCCCAGTCCATTGTGGGTAGTGCCATCCTTGTGTTGGTGGTTCTTGGTTCAATAAGAAAGCCTCCCAAGCAAGCCATGAGGAGCAAGCTAGTAAGCAGTACCGCTCTGCAGCCTCTGCAACAGCTCCTGCTTCCGCATTCTTGTCTTGTTTGAGTTCCTGTTCTTACTGCCTTCCATGATGAAAAGTGATATGGAAGTTTAAGACAAATAAACACTTTCCTCCCCAAGTTGCTTTGGGTACTAGGTAGGAAAATTCAGAGTAGACCACAGATGCTGCCTAGTTTGACGGCAACTTGACATACTCACAGCAGTGATAACCCTGTGACACCATCTGTGAAAGTAAAGACTTCTATCTCTTCGCCTATTTCCTCTTCAACAACAACAACAACAACAACAACAAAGACCCAGTGTTCAATTTTCCCCTTTACTGTTACAGAGTATATCCCTCACTTGGTAACTTTATTTGCTAATCTGAACATAGAAATCCCTTCAATGAGGTCCAAATATCAAATGAATAATACCAGCCCAGAGTCTTCTCAAAACTACCATGATCTCTGGGCTGCGAGGCTCCTTGATGGATAATTTGGATGACTGGAGGGTCTGGCAAAGGGCTTCTTGGAATTGTGCAGGTTAACAAGTTCCTTGTAGAGTGGCATATAAAGACCTTTATTGCTTTTGATACCTAACAACTCTTTAATCTCATAGGAAGATTGTAAAAGAACAAAATACATACTAAGCTAATTCCCACTTTTGAAGTAGCTTGAAACGTTCTAGTTAACACTTGTATTCATTTTCTCCAGGACAATATTACCACCACCTCCATTTTAAGTAAAGCTCCCATCTTAAGGCTCCTCTGTGGGAACAAAAAATTCAGATGTCACTAAATGAAGAAAGTTCACAAAAATGAATACAGAAGAAAATGGGGAGATTCTTTATTTTATGGCATTTTAAAAGGCAGTGTTACTGAAGATAAGTGATTAAATATTTTATAGAAATTATCATTTTAATTAAAGTGTGGTCTGAACACTAAGTACTAGAAAGGGAGCTACTGGGGCTTAAATCCTTGAAAACATCCCAATTTAAAGCTATTAGCTTTAATATTAACCTTAGGGCCATCTATTAAGTTCCTATCTGAATATTAAAATATATTAACAAAAGAGCAGACTATTCAACCTTTTTTTCCTAGCGTGAAACTACAGATTAGACAGCCAACAGCACACTGAACCATTTTAGGGTTGTATGTGGAATGGTGACGATGATTCAGATGGAACTCTATGTTATTTACTAACAATAAAATTTGCTCATTTTGATGTATAGATCTGAGTCTTCAACAGGCACGGCTTGTTTTGTGAAACCTTAGACAAGACATAGAGTTGCCTGGCACTCATACATGCTGCTGCTCCGCTGCTGCTGCTGCTGTCACTTTGGAATCACATCCTCCGTTGTCCATAAGCGTGACAAACCTCTGTCCACTCTTCCTTCGCTCTGTTGCGGGAGAGGGTACTAACATAATCATCTATAAATCATATCATGCAGTGTATAGCCTTAGGGTTTGAGTTCTACCAATTGGCAGACATTCTGAGGATTCAGTCAAGTCTGTGTGCGTGTCAGGAGTTCTTGCCTTTTGTTTGGTAACAGTTTTCTACAGGGTAGATGTGTTCACTGATGTATCCATGGGAAATCAAATGGGATGTTTCCAGGTTTAGGTGATCGCTGTTAATGCTACTAAAAGTATTTTCTGTGGAGCTAAGCCGACTCGTGTGCGAGCCCTGTATAAATACAAACTTGCATTTCCGTACAGTGTATATCTACAAATAGAATTGACAGAGTACCTGGCAAGCACCTGTTTTCATCTTTGAGAAGTTGCCATGTCATCCTCCAGAGTGGAGGACCCTTTTGTGCTCCTATTAACAGTGAATAAGAGTCCTTTTCACGCTGTAGCCATGGTGCTAGGAATCATCACTTTTTTTTTCTAATTTTAGGGGAGTAAGTATATGAGGCTTTCTCCATCCCTTGGTGACTTTAATGTTCATTTTCCTAATGACTAACAAAAAGAACATTTTTCTCTGCAATTTGTATTCTGTGGAGCTAGAAGTAAAGTAAATTAAAATACTTTGTCCATGTTTTAACTTGGGCTGCTTCCTAATTTTCAGTCTTGTGAGTTTTTTTTTTACAAATTATGATACAAATTATTTGTCTAATGTATGATTTGTAGATATTTCTACTTTGTTTTTTCTTGCTATTCCCTTAATAGTATTCTATAGATAACAAATGTTTTTAATTCAATTTATCCTGTTTCTGGTGTTGTATTGAAGAATTCTTTCCCAACCATTTTTTTCTCAAGAATCTTTAAATTTTTACTTTGCATGTACATTTATGATGCATTTTGAGTTAATTTCTGTTTATGGGGTCAAATATAGATGAAAATTGTCTTCCATGTGAACTTCCTCTTCCATTTATTTAATAGACCCTTCCCTTTGCCTGTTGAGTTGCCTTTGCAACTTTGACAAAAGTCTGTTAATCACTTTTTTAATCTATTTCTGATTTTTGTCTTCTCCAACTTTCCACATTTCACTGTTTTCACAAGTACTATAATGCCTTCACCTGGCAATACTTGTGTGGTGTCCCCCAAAGGTGTATGTGTTAAAAGTTTGCTTCCCAAGATTATGCTGTTGGGAGGTACAGTGAATCTTTAGCCAGTTAAGGCTTTTGGCAAATCCTTAGGTAATTGATAGTATGTCCTCAAAAGGGATTGGGGAATTTCCACTGGTCCTATGTGTGGTTTTCCTGACTTACAATTTAAGCAGTTGATACCACTGTGATGTGTCCTTGCCAGAGCTCCAAAGTGATGGGCCTACTCAGTTTGGGGCAGAAACTTCCAGATCAGTGAACCCAAACTAACGAGGGCTATTGAGTACCAACCTCAGTCCCCTCTCAGGGTACAGAAAGAATGCTACAGCAAGCAAGAAGCTCGGGATCTAAGGGTGGAAAATGTATTTCTCCCCCTTGTACTTTTTTGTGCCAGTTTCTTTATTGTTTTGCCTCTATCCTAATTTCCTTTCCTGGTTTAACTTCTCCTAGCTTCTTCTTCTTCTATTCTAAAAACTCTTCCCCTTCAGAAACTTTGAAGGGATAAAGATAATGCAAGAGTTACCTTGAATCACATTGGGCACAGTGCCCAGTGACAACTTTGAGACATAAGTCTATTGTTAGTAGACTGGCAAGCAAAGAACTGGCATGCTCTCCTAAGTAACCTTGGCTGGATATCTGCTTCTCTGACCTTATACATAGCCGTAAGGTTTCGAACTTATGATCTGTTTACAAAAAGCCTTTAGTTTAGTTTGAACTTGCTCTGAGGTAAAAGTAAACTAATTGTACGCAGTTTGTATTAGACGGGAGAAATTGTTATTTTTGTTTTATGATATTAGTCTGAATTGAAAGGAACAAGGAAAAGGAACAAGGAAGACTTTTAAGTATTTACAGTTCTCATGGTACAATCAGATTCAGGTATGAAACATGTTCCAGTATATATTCTATCTATCAAAAGTATATAGCTAAATGAAAAGTCATCTATCTTCTTGACCACTCACGGTTATATGTGACCAGTAGATGGACTATTTTCACGAGATAAACACACAAGCAGCGGGAAAACAACCAAAGCTATTCTTAGGGAAGAAATGAGATTTTTTTAGGGAAGAGAAGAAGTGACTTATGAGAGAAACTACAGACAGGAGCAACTGCTTTCCATAGTCAGTAACTCCACAGCCTTTCCATGTGGGGCTCCCTTTCAGAGAATAACTCATCTGTTAGGTGGGCCTGTTGAACTCTCATATTCACCTGTTTTATCTTTCATGGCCCTTGACACCAAACAAACATTTTAGCCCCAACACCTACATTCCTGTTTCTTTGAAACAATGTTTCACGTGTAGAGAACTGAACTTAACCATTTTTTATGACGTCAAGGATGTCCTTGAACGCCTAATCTTCCTGTCTCCATCTCTCAAGAGCTGGTATTACAGATGTATTCCATCATACCAAGTCTAAGCCATGCTAAAAATCAGACCCTAGGCTTCCTATACACTCACTATGCAAGCTCTGTACCAAGCAAACAGCACCCCTAGTGCTAACATTTTCTGTTTATAGCTTATCGCTTCAGGTAGTGACTAAACACTAACTGATACAACTTTTATAGCTTCAAGGAGACAATAATGTGTGGCATTAAAGTCTGAATATCCCAGCTTCTTCGTCTTTCCATAGATTCCATATAGTCCCTTCCTTAGTAGCCTCAAAAACAATTTCTCCTAAAATACTGAGAATGCATTAAATATAAATATTGGCATTTTATCCAGAATAGGATCTTTCGACTCAGAAATAAGATATGTTTCCATCACTGTCACCAGCATACTAGTCTTGCACGCATTTTAGTATACTTATCTAAGAATATTCCATAGTGGAATGATCACAAATATTAGAGTTTTTAATGTCTCATTTTCTCAACTGTTTACTGTATTGTCTAAAAAAAATCTAATTGAGTTCTGACTACTTTGCTTGAATACTGAAACCTTGTTAAACTCATTTTATGATTTCTAGTGATTTCATTCAATTTTAGAATATTGTCATATAGAAAATCATATCACAAATAAGAATAGATTAATTTTCCTTTCTAAAAAAATAGAAAGAAAAGAAACAAAAAGGGAAAATGTCTCTTGTTTCATTTTCTAGAACAAATGCTGTTGCTAGACTTCAAGTTCCACATTGAATAGGAATGAGGAGAGAGGAAGTGGTTGGTGAACTTCTGTCTTAGAAAGAGAGCACTATGTCTTTCACCTGTAAGTATGTCAGCTATGGAACTTTCGAGAGTTTGCATCCTGAATTAGACATTGAATTTTGTCAAATGCTTTTTCTTTGTCTCTTGGTATAATCCTGCAGTCTTTTTCTACTAAGTCTTTTAATGTGATGATGTACACAAGTAGATATTAAAGTGTTGAGCCAGGACTGGCTCAGGAATGAGCTGGCATTTGTAATATCTAGAGTTGTTCGTAGCATAACCATCACATACTTACAATTATTGCTATTTCAATGTATTACTGAATACAACACACTGATAGCTTATAGGCTAACTATCCCTGTTCAAGAAAAACATTGATCTGTTGTTTTCATTTCTAGTTCTCATATCAGCATTTGTTTTTTGTTTTTTGTAATAAGCTCTAAGACAGGAAAGCATTGAAACTATTTCTTCCTTAATTATTACAGTTCTCCAATATATCTCTCTGAACTTAGACATACTTTCTGAATATGTTTAAACAATAAATTAGATTGTTAAGTAGCTATAAGTTGAGATGTTGCCAATTCCTTTTTAATGAATTTTTTCAAAGATTTATCTTTGCAGGAATTTATTTCACAAAAGTTACAAAATTATATGCACAAATTTGTCCATAGAATGTTATTGGATGGAAATAGAGAACACTTTACTGAGTGAGATAACCCAGACCCAAAAAGAGGAATATGGTATGTACTCACACATATGCAGATTCTAGCCATAAACAAAGGACATTGAGCCTATAGTTTGTGATCCCAGAGAAGCTAAATAAGAAGGTGAACCCAAAGAAAAACATATAGTTATCCTCTTGGATACTGGAAGTAGACAAGATCACCAGGCAAAAGTTGGGAACAAGGGGGTGAGGGTGGATTGGGGGGGAAGGGGAGATGGGGAGAGAGAAGGGAGAAGGGGAAGATTGGGTAGAGCTTGGGGGATAGGATAATTGAGATGGAGGAAGGGTGGATATGGGAGCAGGGAAGAAGTTATCCTAACCAAGGGAGCCATTTTAGGGTTGGCTAGAGTCTTGGCTCTAGAGGGGTTCCCAGGTGTCCAAGGGGATTTCCCCAACTATGTCCGTGGGCAGCAGAGGAGAGGGTGCCTGAACTGGCCTTCTCCCATAGACACACTGATGGATATCTTGCATATCACCATAGAACCTTCATCTGGCGAGGGATGGAGATAGAGACAGAGACCCACATTGAAGCACTGGACTGAGCTCCCAAAGCCCTGATGAAGAGCAGAAGGAGGGAGAATATGAGCAAGGAAGTCAGGACTGCAAGGGGTGCATCCACCCATGGAGACGGTGGGACTGATCTAATGGGAGCTCACCAAGGCCGGCTGGACTGGGTCTGAACGAGCATGTGATCAAACCAGATTCTCTGAATGTGGCTGATAATGAGGGTGGACTGAGAAGCAAATAATAATGACACTGGATTTTTATTCTACTGCATGTACTGGCTTTTTGGGAGCCTAGTCTGTTTGGATGTACACCTTCCTAGACCCGGATGGCGGGGGGGGGGGGGGGGGGGGGGGGGGCTTGGACTTCCC
The DNA here is from genome assembly GCF_903992535.2 of Arvicola amphibius. NCBI lineage: Eukaryota > Metazoa > Chordata > Mammalia > Rodentia > Cricetidae > Arvicola > Arvicola amphibius. The sequence continues at coordinate 47,853,984 of NC_052056.1, read as the reverse complement.
ACAAGGCAGGGAACCCTGACTTCTCTTAGGACTGGAGAGCCAGGGAGAGGGGAAGTGGGGGAAGAGGGATTTGGGGAAGGGGGAGTGGGGGGAGTGGGAGAGAAAAGGGAGGATGGGAGGAGGTGGAAATGTTAAATAAATAAATTTAAAAAATAAAATAAAAATGTTATCTTATGATTTTAATGTCAACTGGGTCCATGGTAATTTTTCCTCTTTCATTGTCAATGTTGATTATTTATTTCTTCTTTTATTTTACCGATTATTTTCATCAGATATTAGTAATTTTGTTTTCTATATCTAGCTTTGGAATGCCCTTAGCTGCTTATGTTTACAATCTCATCACTCATGAGGTAGAAGCAGATAACCAAAAATCCAAGGTTAGCCTGGGCTACATACCAAGCTCCAGGCTAGTCTGAGCTGCATAGCAAGACCCTTTCTAAAATAAGAGAGAGAGAGAGAGAGAGAGAGAGAGAGAGAGAGAGAGAGAGAGAGAACAGACAGATAAGAACTCACTAGTAGCTTTTATTTAAAAATTGAACTTATGTTTGCAATTTAATTTATTCCTACTTTGCATTTTTTTTAATTTTTTATACTTCTTTGAGACTTAATATAATGATTTGAATGACAATGGTCCAAAGGCTCATATGTCTGAATCTTGGTCTCCAGTTAATAGAACTGCTTGGGAAGGATTAGAGGTCATGGCTTTGTTGGAGGAGCTGTGGCACTGGCTTTGAGCTTTCCATTCCTCTTCCTCCTCTTTGCCTTCTACTTGTGAAGCAAGATGTCACCTCTCAGCTGTTCCTGACACTGTGCCGTCCCTCTACATGGTGGGCTCTAACCCACTGAATCCAAAAGCTCACTAAATACTTTCTTTTCTAAGTTGCCTTGCTCATAGTGTGTTGTCCTAACGATAGAAAAATAGCCGCTACATTTAAATTATTGGTTTGAGCCCTTATTTTTTCATATGAACTTTTAAGGTCAGAATTTTTCTTCAAACACTACTTATCTGATTTACATGAATTTTAGTTGTTTATGTTTTCATTTTCCTTCAACTCAAAAATAATTTTCAATAACCCGTGACATTTTATCTTTCGTTAAGTATTTAATGTTTTCATTTTTTATTTATCTATATGTGTGTGTGTCTGTGAGTATGTGCATGTGGTTTCAGGTGCCTTTGGTTATGCCATAAAAGTGTGTTATAGCTATAGAGTTATGGCTATAGAGTTAGAGGCAACTGTGAACCCCTTGTTGTGGGTACTAAGAATTGAACTCTGGTCCTTTGGTAGAATAGCAAGTACACTTAACTGCTGAGCCATTTCTCTAGGTCCTATTTTTGTTTAGCTTCCTAATATTAGAGTTTTGCCTTCATTATTTTGACATCATTTGCACATTTAATTTTATGATTGCAAAACATATTTCAAATAATTCCAATTCTTTTGAACTTAATTGGTATTTCTTTGTGATTTCACATTGTAGACTACAATGATGAATGTTCCATCTGAAACTGAAAAGAATATGCTCTCTTCTATTTTGACATGTGATATTTTACTAACATTTTACAAAAGTGATTGATGATGTTGCTCAAAGCTTCCATCTATTTTCTGAATTTTTATTTGCTTCTGTCAATATTTCTCTTCTCCTTTCATAACATAAATATTACAATTGATGTTGTTCTATAAGTCCCTGGGGCTCTTTCTCTGTCCTCTCTCTCTTTTACTCTCTAATTTTGGATCCCCTATTGACATCTTAAAATACTGTTACTATATCTTTTGCTCATTTTTCTTTATTTTATTGCCATTTTTAATATTTTCCATACAAACTTTATTTTACAAAATTTCTCTTTCTATTCTTTTCTAGATCATTTTCCCCTTGCTTGCTAGGCATGGGTTCAGACTTTTCTATGTTTCTCACTTTTGGGTTTTCTTGTAGTTGATCCATTTGATCTTTTCTCCTCAAAATTGCCTAGATTTTCCTGTTTCTCTGTCAGTTGAGTACGTTTAGCTTATTTTTAGCTTATATATGGACATTCTGAATGTTATATTATCAATCCTAAATAAATTGTATGTAGAATATCAGTTTGTACTTAACATTCATTCATATTCTGACTCATCCTTAATAGACTGTTTTCCTAGCATCACTTAGTTTTCCAAAGACTTTTGGGGATATGTGGTCTAAGCAGCTCATTCATATGAAATGTATGGTGGTTCTCACTATAGTATATTGCTCTAAGGTGTTGTTGAGATTTTGTTTCCTGAATAAAATATTCAGTGGTTTGTTTAAGTAAAACATGGATTTAGAGGGCCAGTTCTTCTGATGACTTTCCCATTATCAATTTCTCCACCCTATAAGATTCCCTCTACCCAGTTCTCCTGTGAGAAGTGTGGAAAGTCTAGGTGGGCTATAGCTCAGTTTGTAGGGACTTTGCTTAACACGCACAAAGCATTAGTTCAGTCCCCAATACTACATAAGCAAGTATAGTGATACAAGAACATAATACTGTAATCTCAGCATTTGCGAGGTCTGGAGGCAAGAAGTTTAAGTGTTCAAGGTAAACTGTCCTCTGATTTCCTCAAGTGCACTATGGAATTCACACCTCCTTCTTCACAGACAAAAAAAAGGAAGATTAGGGAGGGAAGAAATAGGGGAAAGGAAGAGAATGAAGTGGGGAGAAAGGGGAGAGGAGAAGAGAGGTAAGGGGAAGGGCTGGTCAGAGACTCCACTGACTTCTGGAGTTGCCTTCGCCTTGGTTATGAGCAAAAGAGTCTCTGAAAGGTTGGGTTTTTGTCAGGTTACAGGCTTCAATCCCACAGTGTTTGCTGGCAATAAGCTGGTAGGGAAAAAGAGAATGCCTCTGTGTTATTGATACTCACTTTTCAAAATAAGTAGACAACTCCTTTCTTTGGGATTTGACATTATGTACTAATGAGAAAGGAGGCAGGTGATGGAAATGGAAACACATAAAATCTATTTGGTAGCTCACAGCTGGACTATCTAGCCCAGAGCCTCTACCCAGTCTACTTGCATTTATACTGCCTAGTGCTAAGTATTTGTGAGACTAAAGGTCTTTTCTGTAGTTACAGATGAGCTACAGTGGAATATGTTCCTTCTACTGTGTTTTATTAAAAAGTCACAGGCTTAGAAAACTCGAAAATATAGATACGAGGGAGGGAAGATTGTCTCTTAGGAGTACTGTAAATTAAGGAGAATAAATAAGAGAAATAAATGTTAAAATAACATTCAAAGTTAAAATAAAATGAGGCCAGCACACATACTTTCTCTAGCCCTCCCATGGCTTGAGGATGTAACTTGCCTAGGAGCATGTCATTTCTTGTTTGTTTGCCCAGGGAAAACTTCATGTCTCTAAATTATATGACAAAGTTTGACATAAAGGCCTTGTTCCTACAGAAAGCATGTATGGTCCAAAACTTATTATAACTTGGTTGGTGAATCTCAGTAACTCCAGAGTTTAGTTCAGGAAACTTATTCACAGAAACACATTATTCAACTTCATAAATTACTCTGGCTATTTCATTTTTCTGAGATGTATTCCTTCATCCTATTGATTAGTTTATTGCTCCAGGAAGGGAAATAGGGTAAATTATGGAGCCTTTTTAAAGACTCTAATATACACTAATAAACAAGTGTTAATTAATTCACAGAAATTGCCAGCTTTAAATGACAGGGCCCTCAATACCTAGCTACTACTTGCATGGGCATATAATTTTTCTTTTGACTCCAGTGCTTAGCATATTGCCAAGCTCAGTGAGCACACACTCAGTGCCTAAAAACTGCCTGGTAAATAAATAATAGATTCAATGAATAAAATAATTGTAATACATATAATGTAATTCAGAGAAACACCCTTCTTGCTTTAATAGTAGACTTTCAATCTCAGGTTCTACTTTCTAAATAGGAATAAGACATCTGGGACTATCTAATGCCTACTACATTTCAACTCTTCCAAGAATCATTTGTATTTTGCTAATGAGGGAAGAGACCTATCAAATGTCCAGTAGCATGAAAGCAATAGATTTAGGTTATAGACTCTTGAGCTTTATTTTAGAGCATATGACTATATCCAACATATCATACCTTTTATGGAGTCTGTGACTATACCTAACACATCATACCGCTTTTCAAGGAAGAACTGCAGAGCCTTTCCAGGAACCTGACCATGTGCCAATCTAGCCCTGCTAGCTTAGTTAAAAGCCTTGCCACTTTTTCCTCCACCAACACACACTTTAGAACCATCCCCGGCTTCTTCAATTATACCAGTGTACCTCATACTTTCATATAAGGCTGTGAAACCACATCCAGCAATTCCTCTACACATTACTAGTGTGTACCCCAAAGGATTAGCCCAATCTATCCCTGCCCCTATTATCTATTAGTAGTTCCTTTGAGCAAGTTTATATCTAACACATCAAGAGAAAAGTTATAGCATTTTAAATATAACACCTTACATCTTTCAATACAGTTTCTTTTCATTTAAATACATTCATGCCTAGTTATAATTTGTGTGTGTGTGTTATTAGAAAAAGCAGTGACTTTTCTCATCTCCCACCAAAGTCTATAGAAGTGTGTAAAAGATTAGACTGAAGCTATTAACTAATTCTCAGTCCTAAAAATTATTTATTTTATAAATGAGCATAAGGTATCTAAATTATTGCTGAGTCATTTTTTAAAGATGTATGGAAAAATTAAACTGCAAAAAATTCTAGAAGCAAAAATGTATACTATGTTATTTAATACTTTTCCACAGTATCCCATTATCTGCCCATCTTATGTAATATGGAACTAAAATGCAATATGTTTCCCATTGTGAAGCAAGTCAGTGAATGGAACTTTCCTTGACCCTACATGAACTTTGACCATGACACTTGGTCCTTTCTCAGACTCCATCATGAGACCTTGCCTCCACAGTGAGCCCCTGATAAGCTCACTGAATCAGAGACTGAAAACACACACAAGCATTTTAAAAGATAGAAATCCCTTGGTATACGTGCACCACTGTATGCTTTTAAGGTATATGAATGTTATCTATGGAAAAAGTTCTCAAACTTTGGAATGAAACATTCATCACACATATATGAAAGAATAGTGTTGAGAAATGACACTTTCTAAAGCTTTGACTAATCCCAGTGAGAAGGATCTTTATGACTGAAACCTAAACAAAAGCATTTTTAAGATTTTTTTCCAACAATGCTAATATCCACAGGGCTTGAAAAGCACTAGAACATACTTGACTTTTAGTATTAAAAGATCAGATAATAATACATACATGCAAAACACATCTCAGTCAATTGTTAAATACCTCTAGTTCAGCAGAACTATTCATATTAACTTGTAATCATTTCCTATTACTGAAATATCATTTCCAGAAATGAGTGGTGTAGATTACACAATTTGAAAGTATGCTTTCCAACAACTTTTCCTAAAACAAAACTAAATATCAAATCATAATTATAGTACAGTTTGATTCTGATGCACATAAGTGTATGGGTCCTTTTTCTTATGTGAAATCCAATCAGGTATGTCTTTGTCTTCTCTATCAGTTATAAAAACCACAAACCATCTTGTCAAGTTATTTTTGAGGGTGTTGTCTTTGTGTATATGTTTTGAATACCCAGACCTTCAAACAGATACATAGTTGGACAACTACAACATTGTTTTTATCATGTGTCCTACTTGGATTTTACATCTCATTGCTAAAAATTCAATAGAAGAAAATTTGTCAAAATCATTAGAGAAATACTGAGATAATTCATGTGCACTTTCTTTAAAAAAATTAATGGCTCTATTAATATATGTCAATCATCAAATGTTCTTTATCTTTTGACTTTTTAAGTATAATTTCTCTTTCTTTGTTGAAATCTTTTATTCTGTTATTTTAGTATCTTCTACACAACTGCACATCTCTGAAATGAGAATACATTTCTTTCTACTTGATTTGTCTTCATCCCTTCAATTACCAAAGTTGCTTCTACAATACACAAAAATACTCAAATTCCAAACTTTCTTGTCATTTGTTCAATCAAAAACACTCATCTGAATGCTTTTCGGATAATTTTATTGTATGTTTATTTCTGCCAGGCAAACAGTTTCCGAATGTCTAACAATAAATTACTACCTGTCTAAAGAAGTCATGCTGTTTGAAGGGTTTTCCTCAGCTCAGCTCCTTGAAGAAAGATGAAATAGGCTCATTAGCAAACAGTCTTCATAAAGAAGAACAGCGTATATTCTGTCAAATTCAACTGTTGATATGGTCTTTGTCAGGTTAGTGACTAATGCTGTCATGTGATGAATTTTCTGAAAACACTAGTATTCAGTCAAACCCAGAAGTGTCACTTAGAATAGAAGTGAATTAAACTTAAAGGAGGAAATACAACAGCGTTTCAAATTCACCCTTTCTTGGAACATGTCCAAACACAATGCTAAGTGCATGCAATCAGTTCCGAGCCATAGGTTAGAGAGCTCCCACGACTCACAGAAAATGTGCAATTTTCAGCCCCATGAACCATCATCACGACAAGCAGATAAAACAAGACTACAGTTGGTTTCTGTCTCTGTCTGCTACCAGGAAGAGAGTCCTGACTACAGAAGCTCTTGCTTCTGCATCCTACCGCATGGACAGATGGTGAGACTTAACTACTGTGATCAAGGTAGTGCCTTGAATCCTGAACATGATGACGTTCAGACTCAATACATGATTTGCTGCAAATCAAGGGAGCAGGAATCCTGAAATGGTGCTTGCAGTCCTGTGATCCTCTTCTGTGCTTCCTCAGTTTTACAGGGGGAGAGAGGAATTGCCCCATTCAATTGCAGCTTGGCTGTGATAGAATACTATACATAGAAGGAAACCATTTGAAAGAGATAAATAAATTGGGGGGAAGAAAATACATTGTTTATGTTTTTTTCCCACTCCAACCCATGCACAGAGTAAAGAAGGATATGGTTTGGGGGAAGCTCTCAGTTGTTTTACCTCATTATACAATCAAGAGTGGTTCAGTCTTGAATTAAACAGATGCAGTCAAGGAGGATGAAAAGTCTCCTGGGCCAGCTAGTCAGTTTTACTATAGGTCCACATAAAGTTTTAGAATAGGACATCTAAAAAAAAAACATTTAAATGAGAGAGAAACCCAAGCTTCTGTCGTGTGTTTCACAGTCTGCTTTTCACAACCAAGTTATCATCCCTCTTGAAAGGAAGCTACAGTCAGTATTTCTATTTCATCTGGGAGAGTAAATAAATATTTAGTCACAAAATGTTGATCCATGTGTCAGATATATATTTCCTATGATTTTCAATTTAGTGGATCAGGTTTGTGTAGTCACATTTTTTGAGCCTCTGGTCAACTGGAAAACTGTTCAAACACAAAAGTAGAAAAAAAAATCTACCTAGCTGTGAACACATTCTACACTATGTCAAAGGAGCCACAGCTTGAGGCCCTCGGTTATTCTCATCTGTAGACATCAACAGGCAAGGTGAAGGTCGCTAAGCCCAGTCTTTAAATTGTTGACACTTAGCTCTTCCTACCAAAGTAGTTCAGTGAGCTACCTATTGCACCTCTTCATTCTATTAATGGCACCTTTTAGATCTCATTGAACTCATCTCTTCCTAAATCTTTTTTGAAGCATTTCATCCTTAGACTGTGTCTCTTTTAGAATGTACTTCCTATATCTCATAATGGCCTTGACTTGGTAGGGAACTCCAGAGGTACCTGAGTTAGTCTAAATGCTACTGGGAAATGCAGCATTTGCTGTGTCAGACTGTCTTTTCCACAGTATCCCATTATCTGCCCATCTTATGTAATATGGAACTAAAATGTAATATGTTTCCCATTGTGAAGCAAGTCAGTGAATGGAACTTTCCTTGACCCTACATGAACTTTGACCATGACACTTGGTCCTTTCTCAGACTCCATCATGAGACCTTGCCTCCACAGTGAGCCCCTGATAAGCTCACTCTTGGAAGACAGACATTCTGTGCTTAATGAAACTCATGTGGTTCATGAAGGGTCACCTATGGAAGGAAATTGAGGACCCTGGGCCACCTCTAGAAACTGAGGATCCTATTCCATGCATAGACAAGCTAATATTCCAACTAAGAGCTGGCACAATTCAGTGAGTGGGACATACTCGAAGGGAAAGTTCTAGTCAAAATTTGAGCCACCCTATGAGATGGAATATAGATGAGCCTTTACTGAGTACCCTAACAGAATTACAGGTGCTTACACTATATAGTGATCATGGCTCTGAGGTGTTGAGTTTTCAGGTGGATGGCCAGGCAGCCTTTAACAAAACTTCGACACTTTGTGACATATTTGTATACTTCAACTCTGCATTTGTATTTACGCTAATGAGTCCATTTATACACTTTACACAAACTGAAGATATTAAATGATGACGTTCTGCTTCTTTTAATTACTGAATCTAGCACTTCTGAAATCTCTTATCTGAATTTAACCTACCGCAGCCCCATCCCACCCTATTGAACTGATGAGAGATTCGGTCCCTTTGGGGATTCTCCCCCAGTACGCCATGGTCTGAGATCTGTCTTCTGTGCTATCTAAAAGATGTCAAAAGCTATCTTATAGCTTTTGAAGATGAAACAAGCTATTCCCATGAGCAGTATATCTAATTTTATACACACTAGAACTCTTTATTACACATTGAAGTGACAGGCATTTACTAAGAAGTTAATATATACTCATTGTACTTTGCACTGTGCTAAGAATTAAGTAAAAATAGATGAATTAGACTCCTACATAATTTTTATAGGTGTTAAGAACATGCCCTGTAGCTGTAGAATCACTGGGACTCTGTATACAAAGATAAGCACAGAATCGCTTTAGGTTTTGTGATTTAACAAACATTGAGAAATGCTCAGAATAGTAAGACTGTGAGCTCTGACACTTCAGGCCAGGCTGCCCAGGTGTCTCTCACAATCTTCCACTTAAGACCCTATTACCTTTCTACACACAAATCAGTATTACAACAAACACCAAGTCCTTATGGGAATGACAGATGAATATTTATTGAGTTCCCATTCTCTATGCCAAGTTCTATTATGTTTCTAAAATGTGTTATTATCTCAATTCTCACCAAACCCCTATAATGTAGGTATTGTTATTATTTTTCAGATGACCAAACTGGAGCACAGGAAAGGTTTTCTGTCAAAAATAGTTATGAATTGATTTTAAAAAGCTAGGAATTCAACCCAGAAGCAATTTGCTGAGACATTGCTCAATGCTAATCTATATAGCTGTGCTACTGTGGTGGTTAATATTGATTATCAGCCTAACAGACTTGAGAATCACCATGGAAACAAAGCTTTGGGCATGTCTGGGAGGAAGTTTCTAGATTGGATTCATTGGCGGAAGTACAACCCTAAATATGGATAACACTATTCTATAGGCTTGGGTCTAAGACACACTGAAAAAGAGAAAGTGAATTAAGCAGGGCACTCTTCTCATTCTGCTTCTTGACTGAACACATGCAATGTTACCTGCTACTTTAAGCTCCCGCTGCCATGATTTTTCTGCAATGATGGACCATACACTTGAACTATAAGCCAGTATAGACCCTTGCATTTATAAATTACCACTGTCAGATATTTTGTCCCAGCAAAGCATAAATTAATTAATATAACTATGAACAAATTAATAATGTGGGATTTGAAACCATGAGCCAAGAAATTTTCCACATTCTTCCCAATATACTTTGTGTATACAAATGGGCTCTGTCTTAGTTACTGTTCTATTGTTGTGAAGAGACACCATGGCCAAGCAACCTTATAGAAGAAGTCATTTAATTGATGTTTGTTTCTAGTTTCAGAGGATTAGTTCATGAACATTACGGTGGGGAGCACAGTGGCAGGCAGGCCTGGTACTGGAGCAGTAGCTGAGAACTCACATTTGATCAGTAAGGTGCAGGCCAAGAGACAGAAGAGGAGACGCATTGGGAAAGGAGGAGCAGCAGGGCAAGGTATAGTTACCAAGGACATGCCCTCAATGACCTACTTCTTAGGGCACCCCTTATGAAGCTCCCAGAACCTTCTAACTGGGGAGACTTTTCCATGATTTTCCTGATGTTACTCATTTAATCTGGTAACCAATCACAATGCAAGTTTTTAAAACAGATTATTGAACTGGCCTATGGTTTTAATCCTTAACTGACATGCTTAACTCTGCTTTCTGTCCCAGCATTCCAAACTGAAAATTTCTGACTAACCACTTCCTTTTGTTACATCATCTTTATGTTACTGTCCAAAGGGCAGCTAACATTACCATTGCTTACTGGGGGAAAAAATAATGCGAAAAACCTCTGACTATGATAAAAGTCACAGAAAGGAAAATTGAGGGTGCTTATTAACCATCTTGGTTTTAACATAAAAAGTACAAATCACCAACCTAGTGGTTATCAAAGAATAAGAAGAGAAATTAAAAGTAAGCTCTCTCATTGTAACTGGTTTTTGGCAGGGCTAAGACAATAGTAATCGACATTAGAATGAATATTTTACTCTTTAGGTGTGTCTAAAATCTTTGAGCAACCGGTATGGGTTAGTATTCATGGTTTTATTTCAAAGATGAGATCTGTAAAAATTTATAAAAAAGATTTATAAAAAATAAATTTATCTGTGAAAGGCCCCAGGATTTCTGATGTAGAATTCAAACCCAGATCTGGTCTCTAAAAGCTTGTGTTTGTTCCTCTAAAGATTATATTGTAAAACCTCCACTTCTACTATAAACTCTATAACATAAGGAACAGGCAGTTTCTCACCAGCTGAAAATAAATTTCAGTCTTCACGCAGATAATAAAAATAGAGTTAAAAAAGACTATTTCTTTGGATGAAAATTCTACATTGGCTTATAAACACTAATATAGTTAGCTTCTATGCAGTTAATACAAGATATTGCAGTGAAAAACAAACAAACTTTTCATCATTGCCTCCAATTAAACTGAAAAATGACTTAACTAGAACTTAATCAAGGAGAAGGAGATAGCACATAATCAAAGCAGGGACCCTAGCTGGACAGGGTCACAGGACACAGCACAGCCAAGATGAATCGGCTCCATGACAAGCTAATCAACTTCAGAGAGATTCTGAATGGCTCTCAGGTAAAGAGCTGCAGTTGGGGAGCAGGCAGAAGACGGGCTCTGTTGTATAACCCAGTGACCCCTGAAGTAAGTGCTGCACACTCCTGCTGATGAACTCCAGGCTTTAAATGGGAAATTTGAATTTTCTCACACTTCAAAATATTCTTTTCATTCTGGCTTGACATGACTCCTTCCAAGACAAAAGAAAAGGACAACAAAATTGAAAGACTAAAGCCACTGGGCTCTGTGGTCTAGGAAGGCTGTTCTTTTCTTTGAAGATTTGGGACAAGAAGACAGCTGAAGTAGACTCATGGAGGTTTTTCAGCTATTTCAACTAGCTATGAAGAATTGCAACTTTACCCATCCAAGGCACCTTCTTAATAGATGCAAGTCACCTTAAGGACTTACATTCGGATCTTGCTTTTCTTTTTTCATTGATGGAAAAAATTTTCCTTCCTTCTTTCTCTCTTTCTTTCTTTCCTGTTTTCTTTCTTTCTTTTCCGCACATTAAGTCCAGAGGGACCACTATGTTAAATGGAAAAAGAAAGCATATTTAACAAGTGGTGTTGGCATAACTGAATATCAACATGTAGAAGAATGAAAATAGACCCATATCTATCACCATTCACAAAACTCAAGTCCAAATGGATCAAAGGCCTCAACATAAAGCCAGCCAGCCACCCTGAACATTATAGAAGAGAAAGTGGGAAGTACACTTGAACGCATTGGCACAGGAGACCACTTCCTAAATATAACCCCAGCAGCACAGACACTGAGAGAAACAATTAATAAATGGGACCTTTTGAAACTGAAAAGATTCTATAAAGCAAAGGACACGGTCAACAAGATAAGCGACAGCCTACAGAATGGGAAAAGATCATCACTAATCCTATATCAGACAGAGGTCTGATCTCCAAAATATACAAAGAAATCAAAAAATTGGTCATCAAAAGAACAAACAATCCAATAAAAAAAACTGAGTACAGACCTAAACAGAGAACTCTCAACAGAGGAATCTAAAATGGCTGAAAGACACTTAAGGAAATGTTCAACATTCTTAATCATCAGAGAAATGCAAATCAAAACAACTCTGAGATTCCATCTTACACTTGTAAGAGTGGCCAAGATGAAAAACACTGATGACAACTTATGCTGGAGAGGTTGTGAGATAAAGGAAACACTCCTGCATTGGTGGTGGGAATGCAAGCTGGTAGAGCCCCTTTGGATGTCAGTGTGGCAATTTCTCAGAAAATTAGGAAACAAAGGATCCTTAATCATGCCACAAGGACATGTGCTTAACTATGTTCATAGCAGCATTGTTTGTCATAGCCAGAACCTGGAAACAACCTAAATGCCCTTTGACTGAAGAATGGATAAGGAAAATGTGGTACATTTACATAATGGAGTACTACACAGCAGAAAAAAATGACATCTTGAATTTTGCAGGCAAATGTATAGAGCTAGAAAACATCATTTTGAGTGAGGTAACCCAGACACAGAAAGACAATTATCACATGTACTTACTCATAAGTGGTATTTAAACATAAAGCAAAGAAAACCAGCCCATAAATCACAATCTCAGAAAACCTAGACAACAATGAGGACCCTAAGAGAGACATATATAGATCTAATCTACATGGGAAGTAGAAAAAGACAAGATCTCCTGAGTAAATTGAGAGCATGGGGACCTTAGGAGAGGATTGAAGGGAAGGGGAGAGGTACGAAGGAGAGCAGAGAAAAATGTAGAGCTCAATAAAAAATAATAAAAAACCACTTTATATATTTTCCTATTTATTAAGTTATGAATCATATCTAATAATTCAAAGCAGAAAGAGAGCAAAACCTAAATCTTGGAACTGTGCACATTTTCATAGACAAATGCATCAGAAACGCCAATTCCCTCCTTCCTCTTTTTGAGCAAAAAACATCAAGGCCCATGAGCAAAGAAGCACCTTCAAAACAAACAGTTTGTCTATATTTTTCTTTTTTTGAAATACCTTCTAAATTTTGAATAGGTTATGTGACATTGTATAAATCAGTATGGTAGACTGACTAGAGAAATTGTTAAGTAAACAAGGAATAGTTTTTCTATGATAAAATAGGTCATCCTGAACAATCATAAGATCGTATTAATAACAACTAACATCTACCTTCTCTTGAGGTCTCTTAATTACTTCTCTAGACTTTTCTATTGGCTGTTTCAATCTGTGAACTTCACAAAGATTTTCAAGCTGTTCTAATTGGTCTAGGCTATCTCGGATTGAGAGATGGGGAAGGAGGGAGAGAGGAAAGAAGAAGAGAGAGAGATTTAAATTACACATGACCCATGGTTTGTTGAGGCTTTCCAATAATGAACTCTGAAGAAGGAAGGGATGAAGAAGAACCTACTCATTCAGTACCTCTAGGAAAATTTCCAATGCTCTTTAGTCATTGACAGAAACAACCAGCTAACTGATTGGGAAACTAAATAACTTTCAAACAAATTCATCAACTGTTCTTAGGGAAGAGGATAGGGAGCAAATGGGTTCTATATTTTCTGACTCTTGGGTAGATAAAGCATGTCGTTTGCTCCCACCCCCTTTTTGAGGAGGGGGGCATGAGTAATCCTAGAGCTAGAGAGTAGAAAACATGCGGTTTATCTGCCGACAGGTGAACTGTGTAAAGCTTGGTGGTCAAAGTTCATAGAGCTACCGGAAACAGAAACACATAAAAACTATCGCTTACTCATTTACTACTTCATCTCTTACTCTGACACTCATTAAATAATAAAAGCATCCGAATGTTAAAGATTAAGTTTCCTAAAGTTTTAAAGATATTTTATAAGCTGAGATAATCCTGAAGTTACCCACTACCAACAAAACTTTCTGCCTTGTTTTAAATTTTCCCAAATGTAGAGTTAGTTTCACCCCTTAGCAAATATTTGTTGACTTCATTTTGATGTCCTAAAACATTGTTTAAATGCCTTCTGTGTGCCAAAGAGCTGCAAAGGATCAAGTGATAAGCAAGGAAGATTTCCAGGGCTAGAGAGGTAGCTGTGTCAATGAAGCATTCATTGTGCAAACAGAAGGGTCTGAGTTCCACTCCCAGTACCCATTAGAAAATGCCAGAAGTAGCACTGCATGCCTGTAGTCCTGGTGGGTGAAGTGGAGAAGGAAGATCCTTGGGGACTGCTGTTGATCCAGTCTAGATGGATCAAAGTGCTCCGGGTTCATCAAGAAAGCATGTCTCAAAAAATAAGAGAGTGACTGAAGAAAACACCTAGCATCCAAGTGCAAGTGCATGCCCCTCCCCCAACCCCCCAAATAAGTTCCTACTCTCAGACAATGCTCAGCCTAATGGTTGAGTCAGAAACCTACAGAACTTATTATGATTCAGTGAGACCAACCTTGTGCATATAAGATGGTATATGATTCTTTTTTTTCCTGAGATGGTTAGCAAGACTTTTGAAAATTAATTCTATACATAAGAAATCCAGATAGTGAAGAGGGACAATGAGGACAAACTGACAAGTGTCCACATAAGGATTATGACCCCAGAAATGACATGCCATTTGATCTGCAGAAGCAGGGCATCGGGGACTAAGTGATGGAGTTGAACTTAGACAACGGGATCAAGTCAAACTGCAGAGGAACTGTGTGGCTATCTGGCTAGGAGAGTGGGGGCTGAGCATTAGATGGGAGTAATATGACCAGATGGGTTTTCCAAAGGTAATTCCAGCTCAATCACAGTGGTGCCTTCGAACAGATTCAGGGAAAACCTGCTGCAGGCCTAACTGAGACCAGTGTCCAGTGCAGCAGAGAGGTGAGGTTGAGTTCGAGAGGACTGGAGGGTCTTTGCTGACTTACTCTCACCTCCTTGAGTAAGTCTGTGCATGGCACTTGCATTGTCACACCCTCTAAAGTGACTTTCTGTAGGGGGAGGGGCAGAAGAAATTTGAATTTATATTTTCTGTCTTAAAATATAGACCTTTTTTCTTTCCCCAAATTTTCTTTTTTTTTTTTTTTTTTTTTTTTTTTTTTTTTTTTTTTTTCTCATGGTTTATTTTTTTTTATATTTAAAAATTTCCATCTCCTTCCCTCCTCCTCCCCCCTCCCTCCCCTCCTTCTCCCCTTTCTCTCCCCTCCTTCTCCCCCTTCCCTCCCCTCCCCTCCACCCATACCTCCCCTCCCTCCCTCTCAAGGCCAAGGAGCCATCAGGGTTCCCCACTCTATGCTAAGACCAAGGTCCTCCCAACTCCCCCCAGGTCCAGGAAGGTGATCGACCAAGCTGAGAAGGCTCCCACAGAGCCCGTCCATGAAGAACAATCAGAGCCCAGAGCCATTGTCCTTTGCTTCTCAGTCAGCCCCCGCTGTTGGCCACACTCAGAGAGACGGGTTTGGTCGCATGATCCATCAGTCCCATTCCAACTGGAGTTGGTGATCTCCCATTAGTTCTGTCCCACCGTCTCCATGAGTGAACGCACCCCTCTCGTTCCTGACTTTCTCCCTCATGTTCTCGCTCCTTCTGCTCCTCATCGGGACCTTGGGAGCTCAGTCCAGTGCTCCAATGTGGGGCTCAGTCACCTTCCCCATCTGTCGCCAGCTGGAGGTTCCCTCACGGTCCTGACTTTCTTTCTCATGTTCTCTCTCCTTCTGCTCCTCATCAGGACCTTGGGAGCTCAGTCCGGTGCTCCAAGGTGGGGCTCTGTCATTTTCTTCATCTATCGTCAGGTGGAGGTTCTATGGTGATATGCAAGAAATTCATCAGTATGGCTATAGGAACTGGCCTTTTCAGGCTCCCTCTCCTCAGCTGCCCAAGGAACTAACTGGGGGCGTCTCCCTGGAAACCTGGGAACCCCTCTAGGGTCAAGTCTCTTGACAACCCTCAGGTAGCTCCTTAAATTCAGATATATGCTTCCCTGCTCTCATATCCACCCTTCCTATATCCCAAGCACCCCATTCCTCCGAGCTCCCCCCGCTCTCCCCTTCACACTTTTCTCTCCCCATCTTCCCTTGGCCCAGTCTTGCCCAACCCTCAAGTTCCCAATTTTGCCTGGCGAGCGTGTCTACTTCCAGTATCCAGGAGGATTACTATATCTTTTTTGGGAGTTCACCTTCTTATTATCTTCTCAAGGATCCCAAACTTATAGGCTCGATGTCCTTTAATCATGGCTAGAAACCGAATATGAGTGAGTACGTCCCATGTTCATCTTTATGGGTCTGGGTTACCTCACTCAGAATAGTGTTTTCTATTTCCATCCATTTGCCTGCAAAATTCAAGATGTCATTGTTTTTTACCGCTGAGTAGTATTCTAGCATGTATATATTCCACAGTTTCTTCATCCATTCTTCCACTGAAGGGCATCTAGGCTGTCTCCAGGATCTGGCTATTACAAATAATGCTGCTATGAACATAGATGAGCATATGCTTTTGTTGTATGATTGGGCATCTCTTGGGTAGATTCCCAATAGTGGAATTGCTGGGTCCTGGGGTAGGTTGATCCCGAATTTCCTGAGAAACCGCCACACTGCTTTCCAAAGTGGTTGCACAAGTTTGCATTCCCACCAGCAATGGATGAGTGTGCCCCTTACCCCACAACTTCTCCAGCAAAGGTTATTATTGGTGTTTTGGATTTTAGCCAATCTGACAGGTGTAAGATGATATCTCAAAGTTGTTTTGATTTGCATTTCCCTGATAGCTAGGGAGGTTGAGCATGACCTTAAGTGTCTTTTGGCCATTCGAACTTCTTCTGTTGAGAATTCTCTGTTCAGTTCATCGCCCCATTTTTTAATTGGGTTAATTGGCATTTTACCGTCTAGTCTCTTGAGTTCCTTATATATTTTAGAGATCAGACCTTTGTCAGTTGCAGGGTTGGTGAAGATCTTTTCCCAGTCAGTAGGCTGCCTTTGTGTCTTAGTGGCAATGTCCTTTGCTTTACAGAAGCTGCTCAACTTCAGGAGGTCCCATTTATTCAATGTTGCCCTTAAAGTCTGTGCAGCTGGGGTTATGCATAGGAAACGGTTCCCTGTGCCCATTTGTTGTAGAGTACTTCCCACTTTCTCCTCTATCAATCTCAATGTGTTCAAATTAATATTGAGGTCTTTAATCCATTTGGACTTGAGTTTTGTGCATGGTGATAGATATGGATCTACTTTCATTCTTCTACAGGTTGACATCCAGTTATGCCAGCACCATTTGTTGAAGATGCCCTCTTTTTTCCATTGTGTACTTTTGGCTCCTTTATCAAAAATCAGGTGTTCATAGGTTTGTGGTTTAAGATCCGGGTCTTCTATACGATTCCATTGGTCAACTTCTCTGTTCTTATGCCAATACCAAGCCGTTTTCAATACTGTAGCTCTGTAATAGAGTTTGAAGTCAGGGATGGTAATGCCTCCAGAAGTACCTTTATTGTATAAGATTTTTTTGGCTATCCTGGGTTTCTTGTTTTTCCATATAAAGTTGATTATTGTCCTCTCAATCTCTGTGAAGAATTTTAATGGGACCTTGATTGGGATTGCATTGAATCTATAGATTGCTTTTGGTAGAATTGCCATTTTTACTATGTTGATCCTCCCAATCCACGAGCAGGGGAGATCCTTCCATTTTCTGGTATCCTCTTCAATTTCTTTCTTCAAAGACTTAAAGTTCTTGTCAAATAAATCCTTCACTTCCTTGGTTAGCGATACTCCCAGATATCTTATGCTATTTGTGGCTATTGTGAAAGGTGATACTTCTCTGATTTCCCTCTCTGCTTCCTTATCCTTTGTGTATAGGAGGGCGACTGATTTTTTGGAGTTGATCTTGTATCCTGCCACGTTACTGAAGGAGTTTATCAGCTGTAGGAGTTCTTTGGTGGAGTTTTTGGGGTCGCTTATGTATACTATCATATCATCTGCAAATAATGAAAGTTTAACTTCTTCCTTTCCAAATTGAATCCCCTTGATTCCCTTATGTTGTCTTATTGCTATTGCTAGAACTTCAAGCACTATATTGAAGAGATAAGGAGAGAGTGGACAGCCTTGTCGTGTTCCTGAATTTAGTGGGATAGCCTTGAGTTTCTCTCCGTTTAATTTGATGTTAGCTGTCGGCTTGCTGTAAATAGCTTTTATTATATTTAGGAATGACCCTTGTATCCCTAATCTCTCCAAGACCTTTATCATAAAAGGGTGCTGAATTTTGTCAAATGCTTTTTCAGCATCTAATGAGATGACCATATGGTTTTTTTCCTTCAGTTTGTTTATATGATGGATTACATTAATAGATTTTCGTATGTTGAACCAGCCCTGCATCTCTGGGATGAAGCCTACTTGATCGTAATGGATAATTTTTCTAATGTGTTCTTGGATTCGGTTTGCCAGTATTTTATTGAGAATTTTTGCGTCCATGTTCATGAGTGAGATTGGTCTGTAATTCTCTTTCTTGGTTGAGTCTTTGTGTGGTTTAGGTATCAGGGTAACTGTAGCTTCATAGAAGGAATTTGGCAGTGACTCTTGTGTTTCTATATTATGAAATACCTTAAGGAGTATAGGTATTAGGTCTTCTTGGAAGTTCTGGTAGAATTCCGCATTGAAACCATCTGGACCTGGGCTCTTTTTGGTAGGGAGGTTTCTGATAACAGTTTCTAATTCTTCGCGACTAACAGGACGATTTAGAGCATTTACCTGGTCCTGGTTTAACTTTGGTATATGGTATTTATCTAAAAAACTGTCCATTTCTTTTACATTTTCCAATTTTGTGGCATACAGGCTTTTGTAGTAAGATCTAATGATTTTCTGAATTTCCTCTGTGTCTGTGGTTATGTCCCCCTTTTCATTTCTGATCTTGTTAATTTGCGTGTTCTCCCTCTGCCGTTTGATTAGTTTGGCTAAGGGTTTGTCAATCTTGTTGATTTTCTCCAAGAACCAGCTTCTTGTTTCATTGATTCTTTGGATTGTTTTCTGTGTTTCTATTTTGTTGATTTCTGCCCTCAGTTTGATTATTTCCAGTCTTCTACTTCTCCTAGGTGAGTCTGCTTCTTTTTTTTCCAGAGCTTTCAGGTGTGCTGTTAAGTCACCAATGAGTGCTTTCTCCGTTTTCTTTAAGTGGGCACTTAGTGCTATGAACTTTCCTCTTAGCACTGCTTTCATTGTGTCCCATAGGTTTGAGTATGTTGTGTCTTTGTTTTCATTAAATTCAAGAAAGACTTTAATTTCTTTCTTTATTTCTTCCTTGACCCAGGTGTGGGTCAGTAGTTGACTGTTCAGTTTCCATGAGTTTGTGGGCCTTCTGGGGGTAGCATTGTTGTTGAATTCTAATTTTAATCCATGGTGATCCGATAAGACACAGGTGGTTACTAATATTTTTTTGTAACTGTGGAAGTTTGCTTTGTTACCAAGTATATGGTCAATTTTCGAAAAGGTTCCATGAGCCGCAGAGAAGAAGGTATATTCTTTCCTATTTGGGTGGAATGTTCTATAGATGTCTGTTAAGTCCATTTGGTTCATTACCTCCATTAAGTCTTTCAATTCTCTGTTAGGTTTCTGTCTGATTGACCTGTCCATTGGTGAGAGAGGAGTGTTGAAGTCTCCAACTATTAGTGTGTGTGGTTTGATGGCTGCCTTGAGTTCTAGAAGTGTTTCTTTTACATAAGTGGGAGCTTTAATATTAGGGGCATAGATATTCAGGATTGAGACTTCATTCTGAAGGATTTTTCCTGTTATGAGTATAAAGTGTCCCTTTCCATCTCTTCTGATTGATTTTAGTTTGAAGTCAACTTTGTTGGAAATTAGTATGGCCACACCCGCTTGTTTCTTAGGGCCATTTGCTTGATAAACCTTTTCCCAACCCTTTACTCTGAGTAGGTGCCTGTCTTTGTGGTTGAGGTGTGTTTCTTGTAAACAGCAAAATGTTGGATTCTGTTTTCGTATCCAGTCTCTTAGCCTGTGCCTTTTTATAGGTGAATTGAGTCCATTGATATTAAGTGATATTAATGACCAGTGGTTGTTAACTTCAGTCATTTTTAGTAGTAGAGTTTGTGTGTTTCCCTTCTTCTAGTTGTGCTGGTGAAGGGTCGCTAGATGCCTGAGTTATTGTCGGCGTTGTTGGACTCCTTGGTTTGTGATTTTCCTTCTATTACTTTCTGCAAGGCTGGATTTGTGGCTGCGTATTGTTTAAATCTGTTTTTGTCCTGGAATATCTTGTTTTCTCCATCAATGGTGAATGCAAGCTTTGCTGGGTATAATAGTCTAGGCTTGCATCCATGTTCCCTAAGTGTCTGTAGCACATCTATCCAAGCTCTTCTGGCTTTCATGGTTTCCATTGAGAAATCAGGTGTAATTCTGATAGGTTTCCCTTTATATGTTACTTGACCTTTTTCCTTTGCAGCTCTTAATATCTGTTCTTTATTCTGTATGTTTTGTGTTTTGATTATTATATGGCGTGGGGATGCTTTCTTTTGATCCAGTCTATTTGGTGTTCTGTAGGCTTCTTGTACCTTCATAGGAACATCCTTCTTTAGGTTGGGGAAGTTTTCTTCTATAATTTTGTTGAATATGTTTTCTGGGCCTTTGAGTTGTAATTCTTCTCCTTCTTCTACCCCAATTATTCTTAGGTTTGGTCTTTTCATGGTGTCCCAGATTTCCTGAATGTTTTGTGTTAAGAATTTGTTAGATTTGTTTAGTTCTTTAATCTGTGAGTTTATTTCCTCTATAGTATCTTCAGAGTCCGAGATTCTTTCTTCCATCTCTTGTATTCGGTTGGAAATACTTGTCTCTGAAGTTTCTGTTCGTTTACTCAGAGTTTCCATTTCCAGTCGTCCCTCAGATTGTGTTTTCTTCAATACCTCCATTTCATTTATCAGGTCTTGTACTGTTTCCCTTACCTGTTTGATTGCTTTTTCTTGTTTTTCTTGTTTTTCTTAGGTATCTTTGAGAGATTTATTTATTTCGTCTACCTTTTTGTTTGTCATCTCCATTTCTTTATGGCAGTTTTTTACCTCCTGTTTAAGGTCCTCTATTATTTTTATAAAGTACTGTTTAATGTCGGTTTCTTCTATATCTTCTGGGGTAGGGTGTTCAATTCTTGTTGTTTCGGGATGTCTGGCTTGTGGTGATGTCATGTTGCCTTTCATGTTGTTGGAGGAGCTCCTGCATTGGCGCCTGCCCATCTCTTCCTTCAAAAGGAGCGCGGAGGTGTTTGGTGTCCCCAAAGAATGATGGATCCTCCTGCAGACTGTGAGGTCCCCTTGCAGGCCAAGCAGCTCTCAGACAAAGGCCTACCTTGCTCCGGGCAGTCAAATGAAGGAGGGGACCTCCCACCGGCCTGGGTGTACTCAATTCCAGGTCCCCAGAGCCCAAACAGGCTGAGCTGTGGGATTTTGTGGCTCCAAAGACGGGAAGATGAGGCAGGGGGAGGGGGGGAGGATTCTGGGTGCAAGCTGGGAAGGGACAGGAAGAGAGAGGCAGTATCCGGGGAGAATAACCCCTGCAGGAAGAGCAGGAAGTGTGCTGGTGGCAGGGGGAGTTGTGGAAAGTCGGTGGTCCCTCTCCGGGCAGCTGCCGCGGTTCGGGCACTCACTCCTCACTCACCCCAAAGAATGATGGATCCTCCTGCAGACTGTGAGGTCCCCTTGCAGGCCAAGCAGCTCTCAGACAAAGGCCTACCTTGCCCCAGGCAGTCAAATGAAGGAGGGGACCTCCCACCGGCCTGGGTGCACTCAATTCCGGGTCCCCAGAGCCCAAACAGGCTGAGCTGTGGGATTTTGTGGCCCCAAAGACAGGAGGATGAGGAAGGGGGAGGGGGGGAGGGTTCTGGGTGCAAGCTGGGAAGGGACAGGGAGAGAGAGGCAGTATCCGGGGAGAATAACCCCTGCAGGAAGAGCAGGAAGTGTGCTGGTGGCAGGGGGAGTTGTGGAGAGTCGGTGGTCCCTCTCCGGGACAGGTTGCCGCGGTTCGGGCACTCACTCCTCACTCACCCCAAAGAATGATGGATCCTTCTGCAGACTGTGAGGTCCCCTTGCAGGCCAAGCAGCTCTCAGACAAAGGCCTACCTTGCTCCAGGCAGTCAAATGAAGGAGGGGACCTCCCACCGGCCTGGGTGCACTCAATTCCGGGGCCCCAGAGCCCAAACAGGCTGAGCTGTGGGATTTTGTGGCCCCAAAGACGGGAGGATGAGGAAGGGGGAGGGGGGGAGGATTCTGGGTGCAAGCTGGGAAGGGACAGGGAGAGAGAGGCGGTATCCGGGGAGAATAACCCCTGCAGGAAGAGCAGGAAGTGTGCTGGTGGCAGGGGGAGTTGTGGAGAGTCGGTGGTCCCTCTCCGGGCAGCTGCCGCGGTTCGGGCACTCACTCCTCACTCACCCCAAAGAACGATGGATCCTCCTGCAGACTTTCAGGTCCCCTTGCAGGCCAAGCAGCTCTCAGACAAAGGCCTACCTTGCTCTGGGCAGTCAAATGAAGGAGGGGACTTCCCACCGGCCTGGGTGCATTCAATTCCAGGTCCCCAGAGCCCAAACAGGCTGAGCTGTGGGATTTTGTGGCCCCAAAGACGGGAGGATGAGGCAGGGGGAGGGGGGGAGGATTCTGGGTGCAAGCTGGGAAGGGACAGGAAGAGAGAGGCAGTATCCGGGGAGAATAACCCCTGCAGGAAGAGCAGGAAGTGTGCTGGTGGCAGGGGGAGTTGTGGAGAGTCGGTGGTCCCTCTCCGGGCAGCTGCCGCGGTTCGGGCACTCACTCCTCACTCACCCCAAAGAATGATGGATCCTTCTGCAGACTGTGAGGTCCCCTTGCAGGCCAAGCAGCTCTCAGACAAAGGCCTACCTTGCTCCGGGCAGTCAAATGAAGGAGGGGACCTCCCACCGGCCTGGGTGCACTCAATTCCGGGGCCCCAGAGCCCAAACAGGCTGAGCTGTGGGATTTTGTGGCCCCAAAGACAGGAGGATGAGGAAGGGGGAGGGGGGGAGGATTCTGGGTGCAAGCTGGGAAGGGACAGGGAGAGAGAGGCGGTATCCGGGGAGAATAACCCCTGCAGGAAGAGCAGGAAGTGTGCTGGTGGCAGGGGGAGTTGTGGAGAGTCGGTGGTCCCTCTCCGGACAGTTGCCGCGGTTCGGGCACTCACTCCTCACTCACCCCAAAGCTCCCCAAATTTTCAGAACTTGTTCAAGTTTACAATTCAATTTCATTATAAAGGACTCATCATTACTATATTGGTAAGTAAATTCTGTCACAAGAAATCATCTTTTTGTGGAGTAAATGGTCAAATTTGGCATGCAATTTGAGTAGATTACCTCAGATACAAGGCTTCAATATAAAATATTTTATTGACATTTATTGGTATCATGTACTGTTTGTTTTGCTGAGGAGTAGTCCAAAATACTGGATGTTGTTTTTCCACAATACAGCAACCCTTCTGTCTCTACAGTCCAAATCCAAAAATCTTTCTCAGTGTATTTGTTTCATTCATTCACTAACCCAGCTTTGAATCCAAAACGAAGTACTCTATAGAATGTCTACCAGGATCCGTATTTTAGAGGTAAACTTTATTTAATCCTCTTTCTGAATGAATAAACACACTAGACAGCTTGATATACAAAGCTACGCATTTATGGCCAGGAATTCAGAGCTATCCACTTTGCTTATAATATAATATTTTTAATGACCCGTGGTTTGGGAGACTTAGTCCAAGGTCTCTTCACCCATTACTGTGGGAGAACACATTGGTGGAGAAGCACAGCAGAACAGAGTCATTTCAGGGTAGCTAAGAAATGAAAAGTGAGATCCCAGGGACAAGATATGTCCTCCAGTGCATACCCCAGTAAGCTTCTTTCTCCTTTTAGGTTCATCTCCCTCTTCCACCACTCCTTAATAATTCCATCATAATATGAACCTGACATGGATTACTCAACTGATGAAGCCTGAGCTCTCGTGATACAATGGCTCTCCAGCCCCTCTGAATAATATTGTATTGGGAATAAGCTTTCTACAGCTGATTCTTTGGAGGAGAGGGCTCGTATATTAACCACAGCACCAGAACCAGCAGTTTCATTCTTTTTTTTTCCAGTTTATTTATTTTTTATTAAAAATTGCCATCTCCTCCCCTCCTCCTCCCCCTTCCCTCCCCTCCCCTCCACCCACACCCCCACTCCCTCCCTCTTGAGGCCAAACAGTCATCAGGGTACTCTACACTATGTTGAGACCAAGGTCCTCCCAACTCCCCCCAGGTCCAGGAAGGTGAGCAACCGAACTGACAAGGCTCACACAGAGCCCGTCCATGTCGTAGAGACCAAGCCCATCGCCATTGTTTCATTCTTATGTGAATGTCCTGACATGTAACGTTTGGTGTCACAATACTAAGGAACTTGTTCCCCAGGGACTAGATAGGTACCCATGCAACACTATAATTCAGTTCGTGTGTTCTTCTGCAAAAAGATGCAAAAGAGCTTTGGTCCATTTGAGCCTGACTAAAACTGAAGCACATGGCTCCCCTGATTCTCACATATCACAAGTAACTAGGCCTGCAACATGGGTGATTTATATGTCTCGGTACGATACCTTTAGTTCCACAGACCTGCTGCAACTCAGCTTTCTCCGTGATCATATTTTCACCCGAATTTTCACATTACCTTAAGAAAAACTGAGATTATGAATGATGAATTTGTGGCCCAAGCATCCTTGGACCATCTTGGAATTCTTAAAACAACAAACTCCTGGCCACCGAATTGTGCAAACTCCCGTCTGAAGAATTTACAGGACAGATTTTGCTAATTATTATTGACATTGACAGTGATGTGACTATTCTTTCAAAATGATGAAAAAAATGATTGGCAGGTACCTGTTTTTCTTTTCAGAGAGTCTCTGGAGAACTGAATAACTGAAGTGGCAGACAGCAATCTTCTGTGACACTGACCTTTCATATTAAATGAAAGCTGAAGGGCTAGTCTCGAAGGGAAAGAAAATGAATAATCTGTAAGGCCAACTATTCACTTCTGAATACACAGGGTTTAGAAAAGGAGACACTAAAATGATATAGTAAACAAATCAAAGTGTGCTGCACTACAAATTAAGTACATTTTCCACTTTCTGGGTCATCTTGAAAAGCCCACTATGAGAAGGTACCCAGATAGGAGCATGTTGACATGGTTACCAAGGAATACATACTGGTCAAATGTAACATTAATAGGCATTAGAAACACAAGGAGAACTTCTAAAAATAGGCATTTAGACCAGTCCCTCCTGGTTTCACTTCTGATTCAGGAAGTCTTGACTTAAGAGATGTACATCTCTATCAAGTTCTATGGGGGTCATTGGCTTAAAGGCCATCCTCTGAGAACCTTCTTTTGCAAGAGAAGGCATGCTCACTTGGAAGAGGTGAAACAGAGGGATTTATGACCATTTGTCTTGATCAAGTTCAACAAGTATAGACAAAAGATTCCTCTGCTAGCCCGTAGGCTGTAGGCTGTAGGCTCTTAGCCATGCCCTACCCCAAATGCCAACTGCCTTGAGAACTTTTAGGTAGACATAGATAGAGGGTGATATGGTAAAAATGCAGACAGCAAATTGCCTCTGGAATTGTGAGAAAGTCTTTTTCCTTTGACAACTTCTACACACCATTCTCCGTTCAGTTCCAATCTCAGAACAGAAGTCCTCATATCTTAAAAGTTAGAAAAGAAATTTTAAAGAGTCATGGCCTACTTTTACCTCTCTGAATAAAATGTTTGAGGGTATGTTTTTATTAAGGTCTTGATTTTTCCAAAGTTTAATCATTTCATTTTAAAACATCACCTCCCTCAACTAGAAATCAAAAGTAACGAACAGAGATTTGAACCCTTGACTTAGTGTAATGAAAGAGTAACAAGTAAAGCATCCAGTGAGTAGTTAAATCTGATAATACTTTCTGTTAATTTTTTTGCAATAATTCAATTAAGATCCTATTGGCTGGTATCCAGAAAGCATGCACAGCTTCAAAGTTTTACAATATTTCATATTTTAAGAATATTTCATATTCTTAAAGTAGTCTATACTCATTTAGTGTATTTACTAACCCAAATACTTCAAGCAGAGTTTCTTTCTAATGAAATTTAAAATAGCCATTTATATTGAAGCCAAATCTCTGTTGGTTATTAGCTCATGCTACTGTGGTGCTTTATATCTCCAAAGGCAGAAATAAGAGCTCAAAAGAAATTACATTACAAAATTTGTATTAACATAGCTACTGCAGTTTCTTTTTGAAGATTTAAGAGACTGGAACTACACTGGCTCCTCTTTGACTCCTCTTAAACATCAGGACCCCTAGACAAGTCAACTAAGGTCATTCAGAGTGATTGAATCATTCGGTCCCTCCTAATCCTGTCAAGTTCCTAACTACAGTGTCCACAATCCTACACTCCCATTATAAGTTCGCTAATGACAGTCTTGGAACATTCCAGAAAACTTTAGCACTTCCTTTTTTTAAAAACCATAAATTTCATACAACTCTTTTGGATTCTTAGTCTATAATTTCTCATAAAATTCTTTGAGATCCTCTGGTGAAGACAAATGGCAAGAATTATTAGACTTTAATCTCTTATCCTTCAGTGTTATCTGTGCTGGATCGTAACTCTATGGTTTGGCTTCCCTCATAAAACTAAACCACAAAGCCATTCCTTTCATTTCAAGCTTAACAGCACACAGACCCCTGGGTAAAGCAATATAAACATTCTTGAGTAATTTCTCAAAACCAAATCTCCCCTGAAGAAAGAGACACGAAACTCAGTGATGTGTAATCGCTCCCTGAACGTGTGAAGCTGGTGTTCTCAGGCCACCCAAGTAGAACGGTGAGAATGATGTTCACATGTTGAACTAAGACAGGCACGAGCACCATCTGTAATTACTGATCTGCGTTTATTCTGGCTCCACCATAGTTTTCTTCCAAGCAAGTCACCACAAGAGGTGATCAGTTTGGTGGGGTGTAAAGGAGGTGAAACCTCCTGTATATAGAAGCTTTTAAAAAAAATGTAATCTACAGGATTTCATTTAAATCATTGGTTTCTGACAGTCATTTGCTCAATGCATCACCCTCTTTAAATGATTATTATTAACACCAATATCCATAGCCAAACACATGAAAAAACTGTGGGTAAAATAAGTGCTAGTAAAATATTCATGTAAGTGTTCATAAAGACTCTGCTAATGATAGGAGCAAAACTGGAAAAAGTACGGGTGTCCACTGTTTGGATACCGTGGAAGGGTCTTCCAAGGGGATAATGAATAGAAGTCAAGTGGATAAAATACACCTACCTAGAGTAATGTGGAGTTACTTTATATTTTCAAATATCTGTGTTGGCCACTTTATTTTTTACTTTATTTCCTCCTTTTAAAAATTGTATACATGTGTACAATGTACCTTGGTCATATTTATTCCCATCCAGCTGTGCCACAACATCATCTCCCAATATATGTATACCTGTGCATATATTTTATGACATACATATATCTGATATCACATGTGCATATGCACACACACACACACACACACACACACACACACACACACATATTCCATTAAGCCCAATTAGTGTGTTTTCCACATGCTCATTTGTATGAGGTTATGCACGGGGACATGAATGACCTGACAATGAGCATCCCACATACACACCAAAAGAAAAATGACTCTCCTTTTGGTAGCCATTAACTGCTATTAGCTCTTCAGATAGGGAGTTAAGAATTGGGAACCCTCCTGGATCCATGCTATAATTTTAACTGTCTTGATCTTGGGAAGGTCTTGTGCAGGTAACTGCTGCTGCTTTGAGTTCATGAGTGTAACAGCTGTATCACTTCAGAGGCCAAGCTTTGCCGAACTCCTCACCACCCTCTGGATCTTACATTCATTCCTCTTCCTCTTTTCCCTTGTTCCCAAAATTTTGGTTGAGAGGGATAATATAGATGTATTAATCTCTTAAATGCAAACAATAATATCACATTTTCCAGAAGAGAAAGAAGAAATAATAATGACAAAAATCCATTGCAACAGTAACCATAAAATACAAAAACTAGTAAGCGCTATTTTCCTTCTATGCTCTCTGCTATTTCACTGTTATGGAAAAAGAATCTTTTTGAGACATCACAGGAAAGGAGATAATATAAACTGAAGCACGCCCACTTGAAATTGCATTGCAGAGATTGAAAGTTTAACAAGTAACTATTTTCTAGGTGACGTGGGTTCATAAGCCCATCTAAACCTCACGGTTCTCACATGTGAATCGGGCATAGGTAGAAGCCACTCAAGAATGCAAACAAGGAGCAACCCAAGCACTTGGCATGCTATTCTACATACCACAGTAAGTGCTTACATCTGTGGTAGCTAGAGCACCAGCTCCATATAGCACTCCCCAGAGGCTCTGACGTCTCCTGTCTTAGTCCTCATTCACTCCTCAAGTTACACAGAAACTAAGCATCCTCATCAACAAATGAATCGTGAAAATCAAAATATCCCCTCCCTCAAAATAAAAATAGAACCTAAAACTTGTATTCCAATTTTCGTCACATTTCTGTGCAACAGTTGTTCATAAGGAGGTCCCATGACCTGTCTTGTCTGAATGTCATAAGTGCCACACTTGGTCTCTTCTGTCCTGTCTTACCCATCATGTTTCCAGTGTCTCTCTCTCACACACACATACCACACACACACACACACACACACACACTCACACAATCATTGCTTTCTCTCTCTTCTTCGACCCTATTTTTATCTAGATTCAAATTGAAAGCAGTAAACATGCACAGTATTTAGGACATATATTTTTATCTTGGCCACTAAGACATGAATAGACACTGCATAAATAGGAACCACTTGGTTAGATTATAGTACCCCTTGAAGCTCCTACTAGAATTTTTCTTAGACTTTGAAAGAAAATGACATTAGTTTATATTTGGTCACTTAAAAATAACTTAAAATAAGAAAAAGAACCATTTTCACAATCCACATAAAGTAATAAAATAGTGTGAGAACAATTCTTTAAATGCAATTCAGCCAATTAGAGAAAAAATGATTAAACAGAGATATTGGATGCAAACATGTTGAAGGGCATATTTTACATGAGTTGAATGTGTCTAACTAAGCAACTGCTTATAGAGGTCATAATGGAAGAACCTGGAATCTTAAAGTGGATCTCCTGTCCTGACTGTCCCATTTGAAAGACAGACCAAAATGTCTGAAGAATATGGCAGAATATACGAGTTTTTAATTGACCCAGGCATCAAGAGGAGAGCTTGAAATAGAGGAATTTCTCTTAGTATGAAATGGCTCAAGGCTTTCAAGGAAGCCAGAAGCAAGATGAGCCCCCATATTCTCAAAGGTGTCATCCAAATCAAGCCACACTGGTGGAGCCTCCTGTGGGGCAGGAACTGAAATGACTATGCCAGAGAAGGAATGTCGAGCGCAAAGTTTGACCTCAGTGCCTTTTGGGAACCTAGACAAATGTGGCAAGTTCCAAAGACTAGATCTCAGTCCTGAGTTAGGGAACAAAAATAAAGTTCTGAGACCTGTAGCATTTGGGAGCCACTGAAGCCAAGAGTGAGGATACATGTTTCTAACCATGACAACTTCAAAGAGACCAGAACAATAGCGGGCTATTGCCCCGAAACTTGAAAAATGATTAGCAGCACTCATATTTCACCAGATCCTGGTCCCATCACTACAAGAACAGAAAGTCGTGTGTGTGCGTGCATGCTCAAGTGTGTGCATATGTGTGTACATGTGTGTGTGCACTCACCTAGGTACAGATGCCCATGGAAATCAGAAGGGGGCATTGGATGCCCTGGAAGTAGCATTACAGACAGTTGTGAAATGTCTTATTTAGGTGCTAGGAACAAAATTCTGATCCTTTGCCAGAGAAACGCACGCCATATTAACTGTTGAGGCATCCCTCCTACCTGTCTGTGGATCAGTTCAGGTAAACATGACTTATAATAACAAGACAGGCTATTTTTGTTGCCCTGTATCCAAAAGACAAAAAAATAGGAGAAATTATGACATATACACATGCACACATGTCTGTATGTATAAGTAACATGAGAAATTGTTTTCTCTGTTAGAAAATAATAAATTTAAACTAATCAGAAAGCAGAACACTTCCTGTTTTTCCCAGCTTTTCAGTAGTATTTAACTTTAACCTATGGGAACAAATTATCTTCTGAATGTCTTCTAATTTCTGGGATATAAAGACTCTCAGTCTCTCTGTCTGTCTCTCTCTCTTTATTTCAGGAACACTACATTTTTAAGCCTTTCCATTCTTCTCAGAGCAACAGCTTCAAATGAGGCCCTAAAATATGGAACCCTGAGATTTTCAAGTGCATTATAAAAGCTATCTACACATTTAGCCTATCACTGTGATAGACGCTCACAGTAAGTAGCACACACCCACTTACAAATGTCTATCACACCCATGACTTAATTAATTTAGAGGAAAAGTCTTCACACAGCAACCCCTGGGAGTCAAAGATTCTGCGCGCGAGTGTGAACACTCCAAAGATGAACACAAGTAGCTCGTAAGGCAGCACACCTTTCCTGTTGTGGCCACAACATCTTTTACCAGAGCAAGGACCACTGGCATCCAAGATCTCCAAGCTCTACAGCTGCAGCAAGCAGGAAAAACTGGCAAATGCTCTGTCTTCATAGTTGATGTCAGCATGTTTTAATAAGCAAGCGTTCTTCAGTTAAGTATTTATGAGCAAACGCTCTGGAATGCTCCAAAGCCTGATAATTAACAGCTATGTACTACAATTAAATTTTATTAGTGCTTTAGATATTCGGGTAAGATATTATCTCTTGTGTATGACAAATTCATACTTCATGTCAAACCTCAAAGCAGCAATAAGAGCATGAATTTTATTTTTGTTTTCATTTTTATTTTCTTCCTAATTTCACTATTCTTAATTCGATCTGTATCTCAAACTGTGAATTTCATGAACCTTTCAAAGATCCATGGGGAAAACGCTGGCAAAGGCATTCAATGCTTTCCCCAGGCATTCACCAGCCCTCAGAGGGCACAAATAGGGACAAACTAAATTAAGGTGATGACGTGAGGTCTCAGCAGTCCTAATTCACATTCATGGTCCCTTGTGGCTGGGCTATTTCATTCAACAGATGTTAATTGAATGTCCACTATGCATGTGGTACTGTGCAAAGGTTTATGAAGTTAAGATATTGCAACATCTGTTTTTTCCTGATGCCCTAACTTTATAGTCTTAGAAATTAATAAATCTAAAAAATACACAGATCCAGGAGATTATAACTCTGATGATAATATCATGCTATACAAACAAGAAAATTAACGCAAGGCAATAAATGCCAAATAAAAGCAGCAGATGTCATAATACTTCTGAGAAGTGAACGCTTGGACCTTCAGCTTCAAGAGTTCCAAAGCACTCTTTCTTAAATACCAGTGTTAGTCAGTGTTTGTTAAAAACATGTCTGTGGAACACACTAGCCGAGTGGACCCAGGTAGAGCTCCCAATTTAAACTTTCCTGATGTTGCACACAAAGGTATTTCATTACAAACCTGCCTTGTGACACAGTATCCTATGGAAAGCCTGGGGGTTACTGCTGCTGCAAGAGTGGGATGTCAACAAGGAATGGGCTTGACAAGGAATGGCTAGCTGCTGATTTGAGCTTACAGATACTCTTGCTGCATAGAAGGTGAGTTAGATAAGGGTCATTTAGCTCTGTCATCTTTGAGTGCCTACAGGGCTGATAAGGCACACTTGGAATACCATCTCTGACCCTGGCATGGGGCGGTCCTATCTGTTCAGCTTTGAGCTCTTCAGAGCCTTCCATCATACCTCTCCAGTTTCTTGCAATACTTGAAATTCCAACCACTTGAGACCCTTCTTCAGTTAAGAAGCTGGTTCCACGAAGCACTTATGGCCCTGTACCTGGGAAGCACTGCCACAAGCAAGGGACAAACGTGATTTGTCTCCTAAAGCTCCAGTTGTGGCAACTTGGCCCTAAAGCTGAGTGAATCACTTGGCTCCACCCACGCCAGCCAGCTTTACTGCATCCAGAGGAATGTTACATGATTGTCTATACGCTGGAAAGTGCGTGTTGGTTTTTAAAACACCTATGCCGACTTCACTTCAAAGGACCCACCTTGCTTCACTGTTTCAAACCAGTCAGGCATGGCCTCCTAGCATCCATCCCATAGGACCCAATTCTTTCCTGGTTCTTCCCGGGCCAAATATCCAAGCAGCTTCAGCGAGTTGACCCCCACCTCTTCCTCACTGCAAACTCAAGAGCCATTTCTGACCTTGGTCACAAGTTCAGAGTGCCTTCGAGCTCTAAAAGCCACACAGATCATCATGGGACTAAGTCCTAGTCCCTCTTTGCTGTCCTCATCTGTCTCTGTTTTATGTTTTTATGCCTTGTTTTCATGTCTTGAGGACATAGGGTATCCTGACTATGGCATTTGTCATTTTCCCAGCCCTCCTTTCTCAAGCATTTTAGAGTAAATTTATGACTATGCGTAATTAACCTAACCCCCTAAAATAAAAAGAAGACAGGACAAGGGATTTTATCAATGCCTTTCCCCATTTGTGGCCTCATAGATAAAATTCCCACAGTCAGTAGCAATGCGAGATTCCAGCCAGGTTCCAGGCCATCCCTCACCAGTCCATCCCCAGTCTGCTCCTGCTAGGGATACACAGTCCAGTTCTGCTTGGGTCTCTTGGAGTTTCTCTGTTCTCTATCCAGAGCTGCTACCAGAGAGAAGCAAAGGGTCTACTGCTGGAAATCCTAGGCAGATGACAGAAAGCGCTTGCTTGTATGTTCTATTGATGCTGTCTGGCAGGCTTTGGGCAAGATACTGGAGATAGGAAATGAATTAAAAATGAACAAACGTGGTTCCTAGTGACACAGGTCTGTCCCTATAGTGGTCGGGTACCAGTCCCCGCTCACCGATGTCGAAACGAAAGACCAGAAAACGAATGCGAAAATGAAAACTTACCAACTAGTTCCAAAGAAGCTAGAAATTGAATTTTTTTTCTTCAAATGAACATATATCTTGATGTGAAAGAGTCTCCTGAGAAGTTACTTTTTAGAAAGAAAAGGATGTATACATGTTGCATTCTGTTTGCTGGCCGGGGAGGAAAGGCTTTCAGGAAGATTTTGTCACAGTGTAATGCAATCTGCCTTGGTTGTTGCCCCAGGTGCCTTTCCCTCATTGTAAAATGCCATTAAAGAGGATTCCCACACGTCAGAAGAAATGAATGAGGGAAGTGAGAGTAGGTCCTTTCCCACCCCCACCCCCGCATTGGTACGAATAATTAAGTCATGAAATGTTTCTGGTGCAAACATCAACCACTCCAGTGCCAGTGAGACTGTCTCATAGTCTCGGCTTTTTATCTGTTTATAAATGTAATGTATACTCATTGTAAAAAAAATTAGCCAAAGAAAACGCTTTGTAATCTCAATACTCAGTGGTAATCACTTTTAATATTTGTATTTATCCCTGTCTTACATTTCTATTGCTGTGAAGAGACACCATGACCACAGCAACTCTAACAAAAGGAAGCACTAGATTGTGGGCTTACTTCTACTTTCAGATGGTTAGTCCACGATTATCATTGGGCGAAACAGATAGGCATGGCACGAGAGGAGAACCTGAGAGCTTTACATCCTGATCTGCAGGGGGCAGAGAGAGAAAGAGAGAGAGAGAGAGAGAGAGAGAGAGAGAGAGAGAGAGAGAGAGAGAGAGAGAGAGAGAGAGAGAGAGAGAGAGAGGCCCAGCATGGGCTTTTGAAACCTCAGAGACCTCAGAACCCACCCAGTGACACACCACTTCTACACACCTACTCCAACAGAGCCAGACTTCTTAATTCCTCTCAAAACAATATCACTAATTGGGGACCAAGCATTTAAACCTCTGAGCCTATAGTGGCCCAATTACCATTCAAACCACCAACTCTCCCATGTTATTTTCCTGTAGACATAAGCATACATACATGTGTAAGCATTGTCCATACTTATGGCCACACCTCCTCTATATGATTTTGTATTCCTCTTTTACCATTAGACTAACACCATCACACATGTGTACTAAAAATTTTAAAATATCAGCAAAGGTTATATTTATACTTACAGTGAGGTTATTTCCCCCATTAATTTAAACTCCAATCTTTTATGAAAGAGATACACATATTTGCTTCTCGTTTACTCCAGATTTTATCTTGAGACTACAACAAAGAAATGGGCAAAGGAAGAGAAGAAAGTGTTGATAATAAAATAGCTGAAAGAAGAACTAAGGACCTTGAAATTTTCCTTTCCTCCCTAAAGGGAACTGCGGTGAGCTCAGGAGGAAAGAAGGTGAAGCTCAGGTCTCTAGCAAGTGGAGGTTCAAGATTTGCTTGGCTGCATAAGTCCTGCACAAAGTCAAACCAGCCAACATTCTTGCTTGGAGTGGGAAGGCTAACACAAGCTTAGGAACTATGGGCTCTTGATGGCTTCTGGAGATGAAAGAGTCAGTTTTCAATAAGGATGTGGCCACTGTTTAATTAAGCACAATCCAATAGATTGTATGTCACCTGTCAATATATGGGCACTATTAATTGAACTCCAGGGGGTTATTTAATTTTTTTTAAAAAAAATGAGAATACAAAATAGGGAGAGGAGGAAGAGGTAGATGGATCTAGGGGTATAATTATGGGGAGGAGTGGGAGTAAATATCAAAATGTGTTTGTGAAATTCTCAAAGAATTATTAAACTTCTATTTATTTCTAGTAGAGCCTGGTCTCCTGACAACAGACTCATCCTTGGGAGGAGGGGGCAGTATTAAAATAAGGAAGAAACATAAAATTTCAGCTTGAAACAGTATTTGAACAAATAGTTCAAAGCAAAGTAGTTTGGCAATTATATATCTTCTAAATCTTGAGGGGTATTTATTACACTGAGGTGAACATCATATGATTAATACTAAGTAGTTCTTTTCAAAAATCTGTTACCCATGTGAATTTTTCAGATAACAAAACATATGTGTGTGTGTGCGTGAAGGTATATGTATGAATATATATGCGCATATATATGGGAAGGTGTATATATATATGCACATATAAATGCATAAATTCTTGCTTGGGAGTTAGGTAACAGCCTTCAGAAGTCAGTTCTCTCTTTCTACTGTGTGCGTTCAGGGATCAAACTCAGGTCACTAGTCTTGGAGGCAAATGCCTTTACCCACTGGGAAATCTCACTAGCTCTCATTTGAGAATGTATCTTAGCCTTTTGTAACTGTTATCTAGAATGCAGATTCACTATTGACTTGGTCATAAAACCAACATATAATCACCCCAAATGCATTATAATCTTTCTTCTAGAACAAGCCTATCAGGCAAGTGCACGAGCGAAGGACTCCCTCTACCCCAGTGTGACGGTTAATGTTGACTGTCAACATGAAAGATCTAGAATCATATATATCAATCTCTGGGTATGTCTGTAAGGAAGTTTCTAGTTTGAGTTAGGTGAGGTGGGAAAAACTACTCTAAATGTTCATGGTACCAGTCTGTGGGCTAGAGTCCCAGGCTGGGTAATAGAGGAGAGGGGAGCTGAGCCTTTGCCTGTCCACTTTCTCCCTCCCTGCTCCTTTCTTTTTGGCTGGGTGTCAGCTGCATCACACCCCTGCCTCCATGACTTTCCTTCCATGATATCCTCAATCCATGAGAAAAAAATAAACTCTTCTTTCTTTAAGTTGATTCCTGTCAGATATTTTGTCTCAACAACAAAAAAGATAACTGATACACCCAGTTTCAAAGATATTAGGTCATTAATATTCTGGGAATGTTAAGCACTTCAGATAACGTGAGAGAATAAGTCAAAGAACTTCATAAAATCTACCTTAAGCATCTTAAATACAAATAGGGTTTGCCTATGTTCCACCCTACTTGAAAGCCTGCATTTTATCTGATTCTATTGGAAAACACATTTTAAGTAGTAAGGCCTTTGTTGAGAAGGGTGACCAAAATGATGACAGTTTTATAAACCATATTTTGTGGCCAATGATGGATGAAGGAGCTTGTACATTTAGCCTTGGAAAACATCATCAAGAGGTGATAAGAGAGTTCTTTTGGTGTTTGAAAGGCTATCAAATGGACACAGACACACACTGATTTGTTCCTTGTTGCTGCAAATATCTGACAAGAACGATGAACAGAAATTCAATAGAAACAAGTCCCTATACAATAAGAGATTTATCTTTTGAGCCAATTGAGCTGTTCAGTTGTGGAGAGCACAGACTTTGATCTAGTCAATGGCTCTACACTGGAAACATTAATGGGAAAGTGTCAGGATGCTGTGGTGACTTCTTTGGTTCCTGTGCTGTCGCTTTCGTTTCCTCCTGTAGTGTACATTGTACAGATGGCAACAGAAGAGAAACTCCTATGGCCCCATGCTTCCAAAACATGTTTCCCAGATAATCAGAACTTCCTGGGGTAGAGAGTGGATCCAGCTGAATGGCGGGCCTGACAGGAGAAGCCTGGGAAAGTTTGACAGCAAAGTTTGAAATGCACTTCCGTAAACACCACTTCATTTCATCCTTCTAACACCCCTGTAGGGCAGATGAGATCACAGAGGCTCTGAGTTACTCAGCAGTGAATTCAAAGTCACATCAGTAGATGGGACAAGGACTCCTGCTCGGGAAGTTTTATCTAGTGCTGTCTTACCTCTCCCACTAGATTGTGTAAGGGAAAAAAATAAAATTAAAGGAGTACCTTAAAGACAGGTTGGATTTTTAAGGAACTCTGTTCATGGCCTTGAATAATAGATCTAGCTATCCAATTCTCTTGTGTAAAATAGAACAGTATTAATGAATACTCTCTTCTGTTCATTAAATCATGTCTGGATCACTTTGAATATCAGCTACAATGTGTACATTGCTGCTGTTTTGCATTGTTCAGGAAATAACGAGAAGAGAAATTGTGCCTGGTTGTTTAGTACATTCATATATATTTTTTAACCCAACCTTTCTCAATCCAAGTCTACTTGAATTCACAGAATGCTGAATCCATGCGTACGAAATATAAGTGTATTGATGTTCGTGGTAGAATGTGGAGGAGGGCTTGGAATTGGCTGTAGTAAGATTTAAGCAAGAGCTATAGTGAGGTCACTTTTTATCTTTTGTGAATAATTATGAAAAGGGTCTACTCACCAAATAAATAATTTCAATGTGATTACAAAGGGAACAACATTTCAATGCACTTAGCAGAAGCAATTTACATGCATACAATTAATGTGCTAATTTCAGTGATCTTTAGCTATTCATTAAAACAGGCCTGGCAGGTCCTGTACTTGGCAACACTCTGTTAGTCATTTCCTGCTATTACTTTATGTACTCAAAAGTAATCAGCCATCTATAATTTAAGACTTTTCAGTAATTAAATAGCCCTTCCTCTAATTATGTCCAAATTAGAGAGGTTCGTGTGTGGATAAATATGTTTGTACTCAGTACATGTATTCAAAGATGGTGGTTTCTCTGTATGTGGCAACAAAACCCAATAGAACCCTTAACTCACAGTGGAGGGAGTGTTGTTAGAGTGAGCAGGAAAAGCATTTTGACTTGAAGGCTGGGTAGTTATAGGAGAGGATTCTCACTGTAATGTTTTATATCCAGTTTTGTAAATGTGGCAAAATCTGGATTTGTTTCCTACAAAACCGTTTGGGTTTTTTTCAGGCTTTTGCCTGAGAAATGAAATGGAACAAAGATTCTGGCAGAAGAGGAGTTAAAGGTTGCGCTTGCAGGAATGTGTTTGCTGACATTGATCAATGGGCAATTTTGTGATCATACGTTTATTCACACAGAGGGTTCAAAAAAACAGATCAATAATGAGGCAGTGGTGACGATGCCAAAGAAAAGGTGATTAATGAAAAATATGGTGGAGGTGCAATCTGCCATGTTGTATAAATGCTCCTTCATTCAGCACCCTAGAAATAAATATGCATCAGATGGAGAGAGAACACTTCCTTGGAATGTCGTTGGAGTCAGGCAGAATCTTATCAGACCTCATGCTTCAAAGATCAGCTCCTCACATCCAAGAATCAAGTTTAAATCCTCTTGGGCACAGCCTATGCAAGCAGCCCCTCTCCTGCATTATGCATGATTCTGACATCTTGTAACATGAGTGGCATTCTAAAACTGGCTTCCAATTTTTATTTTCTGTATTAGGTTTTAATGATACTATTTAAACTAGAATCTCACTCTGGCTAAAGTATCTTCTTACCTTTCTTCTTATAGCTCGTAATTATGACAGCAGTAGTGTAACCTAGGATGCTAAACATAGACAAGGGTGTTTCTCATCACCTTGAGATGATCCATTGCTTTTAAAACCCATGCCTTGGTGCAGCGTTCTCATTACGTGGATTTACTATGTAATGATGAGTGTTAGGCAGACTCCAGCTCATTACATCTGGGAAGTGATAATAACTAATAATGAGCTATGCTGAAAATGAATACAAAGTCAAGAACAACACAACAATACAGTGTCCTGACTATCTTTTCTAGGATGAGAATACTCAGTTTCTCAAATACCAAGCTCCAGGAAGGGTTAACTAGAGGTTATCCTATAAGCAAGTGAAAGGCTTTACTCTTTCTTACCTTGGGTCACTCAGTTCTTCTTGCAGAAACCCAGCATTTTCTCCCCATTGACACCTGTTCCTGAGAATGGATGAGCAATCACCCTTTCACACCCAGAAAAAAAAAATGTCATGTGAAAAAACTTACTCTCCTCTTTGCAGATGTACGGAATCTTCTTTGTTATCTTGAAATATTGGTCCTCTATTTAAATGATTTAAGCATCAGTGAAGACCCAGGACCTGTGCTTGAACAAATGTGCAATAATTTTATTCCCAGGACTCGTTGTAAATGGTGCAGACAGAGGCTGCCTCTATGGTACATTAAGGATAAAATGCAATGCTTGCCGCTAACCTCTCATTTTGATACATGAAAGCCTTGAAGAATAACATGGGTCTTTTTAATTTCTGCTAGGTAGGTTACCATGTATGTCCCTCTCCATGAGCATAGACAAATCCAAGAAAAGCATGTTTGTAGAAAACACTTTACCTGTATAAGACCCTATAAACTCACCATATGCTATCTGCTTGTACTTCTGCCTAAACAAAGGTATCCAATTGAGCAAGCAGAAGTCAAGTCTGCGATGCAGCTCAGATCTTCTTTGATATACTAAGAGACAACTACAACACCATGATTTTTCCTAGCTAGATACCCACAGGAACTTCTTCTTCTTACTCACATAAGGATTCCAGGCTACACAACTGCTCAGACTCATTTGAACATGGAATTAGTCTTGTATGCTTCGATTTCCTCAAAACAAAAAGGGAAATGGAAGAACATTCCATTTGATGTGTTTCAAGAGCTTTGCTAATGTGGAAATTGCAAAAACCAGCAAACTTAGTTAAATGCAGCAAGCTACACTTCTAGAATATTGTTCTCCTGTTTAAAATGATTTCATCATTCAATAGAGAGTTAGGGATAATTTTTCGTGAAAATAGTTTTCTTCCCAGATTTGATTTTGTAATAGTCTACACAGAGGTGGTATCTATGGTACATGACAAGTCATGGCGCCACCCCAGGGAGTGGTTGGTGTGCTTTGGGTGCACACAGTGGAGGAGGGAACTGGAAAGTTCCCTGTAGTCATCCTGAGATAGGAAAGAGCTTTACAGTCACCACGAGACTTCCTAAGCAGAGACTGCAGAAGCAACACAGTTTCTGATTCAACAGGGCAACTAAAAACGTGAATGTTTTACAGGTTTCCAGATAGTGCTGATGCTTCTCATCGAGGCTCAAAAGTAGGAAAGTTTAAAGCTTCGAGGATCTACCCTTTCAGAGAAGTGAGCTGAAGCACCACTGCTCTGTAAACAAGAGTATTATCTAAGAATATGACTGGAGAAAAGAAACAGCTTACATTAACGATTAACTAACAGAAGCAGGCA
Organism: Arvicola amphibius; assembly: GCF_903992535.2. Taxonomy (NCBI): domain Eukaryota; kingdom Metazoa; phylum Chordata; class Mammalia; order Rodentia; family Cricetidae; genus Arvicola; species Arvicola amphibius. The sequence continues at coordinate 47,813,971 of NC_052056.1, read as the reverse complement.
GCAGCGTAAGACCAGACTAGGTTTGGTGTGACATTGCCTTAATATGACTGTCTTTGTGAGAGGTATGTGTGGACCTGTCAGAGCAGAAGGCAGGGTTTGGGGATCTGCCCTATTGACTGCATATTTATGTTTGCCCCCTTGCTCATTTTTCATGCATGGACAATCACAGTGAAGCACTCCACATCCCTTTTTGAATCCTGTCAAAGGAATGAAATAAATATTCCAATAAAAGGTTTTAATAGAGCCTATTCAGTTTCCAATTAGAGAAGCACACTTAATTCATTAGTTCCAATCGTTAAAAAAATCCCCTTTGTAGTAACACATTATAGAAAACCTTAAAATAATCCTCTCTTTTTCATAATTCATTGTAAAGCATGTGAAACCTCCTTTGCCACACCTCCCCACATACTGCCCAAGGAACAGACTCCATAAAATGACTTGCTCTTGTCCATGATTGTGTCAGCCAATGGAGTATGAAAGGCAGCCATTTTATTCTATGTGCGTCACTTCATAACCAATATGGCCACCAGGGTGATTAACACAAACCAGTTCCGTCCACACATACTGGATGACTGCCAGTTACTGACCATGTGTCTATGACACATGCAGAATAGCCTTGGTCTTACCTTCCCCCCACTTCTCCCTGCTTCCATCTGCTCTTCCCCTGCTTCTAACTTTTTAAAAGAGTATCTCATTTCTCCCTCTTCCTCTGTCACATAAAGAAAGGTTTAAAATGAGGCAATCTGTTTCCTGAATGGGGGAAGAGAAGACGCATAGTATTTAATTAGAGTTCATTTGAAAGTGTTATCTCAGTCTTCTGGACCAAATCCCCCAAGGGAAAGCATGATGCAATTGTTTGATGTCTTTCACTGCTGGTGCTTGCCTCACCTTTGTAGTTTAGTTCTGTCTGGGGTGGGGGCTGGGGGGTCAGACAGGTGGGCTTGTCTTGATTCCCATGGAGGCAGCATTGTCTCGACAGTTTGATCCTAGTTTTGGAAATCAGGTTTTTCTGGCTCTGAGCTACTGACAGGTCTGTCTGCCTTTAAGGACAGTCTTGCTTGGAGAGCTGTTTCCTTTGATGTGGATGTCAGGCTAACACAGCCATCACTGTAACTGGTACATTTTCCTCCCTTTATGAAGGGCACCCATGGAAGAAAGTCACCTGGTTTTCATGTCATCATGGGAAATGAGAAGCTCCAAATATTTTTATCGAATAATCTAATCAACGATTTTAATTGAAAAAGAGTAATAGTGGACCTAAAAGAATAATGTGAGATAGACCTAAAATTCTATACATAATATACAAAAGACATACAAGAAAATGAGGGAAGGTATCTTTTCTTTATATGTCAAGTCAATGCCAGAGTAGTAATTGACAGGATTGTAAAAGAATCCTGTCTGCCTCTTTATCGCAGATTTTCTTCTCAAGGGACATTTTTAGCTCTTCAATTCTGAAATGATAACAATAATAAGAATAAAAATAACAAAGGACGGGGATGGCTCTTAGGCAGAACCCAAAATTTTCTAAAGAGAGACAATATATTCTTAAAATCTGCCAATCAACCCCTCCCCTTATTCTGGTAGAAACATTAATTGATTGTGGGAAGAACATATTTTAATTAAATAAGTACGAGACAAATAAATGTCTCTTATTCTAGGATAGAAGTACAGTGGGCTTCAAGTCTGTTTTCACCCTCACCCCCTACCATGGAAAAGCTGATCTGTGTTGCTTGTCATGGGATACAGAGCTCCAGGATGCAGTGATGGGTATGGGCAAATTTCTCAGGTGATTTCTAAGAAAGAAGAAAGAAAAAAAAAAAAGACTTGTACTTTCGGGAAGTCTTAACCCTTGTTCCCTCCAAAATTGCTGGTTATTCAAAGACGTCCAGAGCACTGAAGCTGATGTGCCTGGGGTTGGCTAGAAGTTTAGGATCCCATGGATTACTCAGAAAGAAAAGTTACCACAAAGATCAAATTCTACAGCAGAGATAGAGGCTGCAGGCTAGACATGGATTATCTTCCACGATAATTACTTATGAAGAAAACTTGCCTAAACCGGCCACCCAGATACTGTGGGTTTTACACAGAGTCAAATAGGTTGTGTGGGAGTGCATGAACTTAAGGGCTAAGTGCTACTAGTGATCCTTCTTCTGCTGGCATTGGATGGCCATGACCTTGGGTGAGAAAGCTTCATTGCCCTGACTTTCATCAGGGCAGAGAGGGAAAATGCCATCCCATTATAACAACAGTCAAGAGGATTTGGTGAAGTCAAAAATTGTAGCCACGCAGCCAATTGATTTCCTTTTGACAAATTTTGGCTATGAGTCCTACTAACTACAGGACTTCACAGCTTGGGGGTTACTAAGTTGTGCCAGGATAGAGAAATTCTTGTAAGGCTAAGATAGCTCCTCCAGAATATGCCAAATTGAATGCAGAGGGCACATAGCCTGCTGTTTTTCCCTATGGTTCATAAATGCTGGTAAATTTGTGTAAAAATCATATAACAGTTAGAATTCACTCTATACTTTATGCAAGATACTATGACAAGCAACTTATATATTATCTCACCTAGTCTTTACTCTATCTCTTTGCACAACAAGAAAGTGGAAGGGAGGTGGGCCTCAACAAAAGGTCACAGAGATACTAAGTAAAAATCAAGGATTCAAGCCATGGCCAATGTAACAACGGTTCTCAAGAAAGTTAGTATTAACAATCTCAAACTTCAAATGCTATCATGAAAGCCCCTTAGAATAGGAAATAATAATTAAGTAAGGCCCTATTCACTTAATCATTTAAGATGTTAGATAAATAATATTTTAAAACCCCCACCTGAGGGATAGTATTGATTTGTTAAAGGTAGAAAATGGAGTTACATATAAAAATTACATTTTCAGAGGATTATATCTAGAAAATTCTGAGGGTAATCAATGACGTTGTCAATACATTTAATATTTTACCTCTCTACACACTTTATACTGTGTACCTTACCTTAATTGCTCTCAATAACTGGCCTTCCAGGCCTTGAAATTTAATAGAATCAAAGTTTATCTTGCTGACTTGAAAAGGTTTATTTCTCAAAAATAAAACAAACATTTCTGAAACACTACCAATAATACAAGTTTAAAACCTGTGTTCCTCCTTATTTCCCACTTCTGTTATTGGTCTCACGTGCTCCCCTTAAGCTAAGTAAAACCCTGTGGCTTTTTCTGTTTCTTCTTCTTTTACCTTTGCAGTCAGAGACTCTCTAGGGCCTGTCACTCTTGACTACACATTTAGCTATCCTGTGTCCAAAAGCAGGATTTGCTTTCCAGACTACCTACAAATATAAATTCTACCAATGGCCATCTCCACACAATATTCAAAACCTATAATTCAGCCTTCCTATCCCCTTTCCTCTGGGAACCTTCCCACACTATCATAAAAATGATTCCTCTTCCTCTAAATATTCCCCTGAATATAATTAACCACCCAAGCAAAGCAGTTTAATTTAGCCAATCTTAAACATGCTCACAACACTTATAGTTACCTAAAATAGAGAAAAGTCATCTAACTTTTTAAATATCCAACCTACTTTACAATAAAACATTGAATACCTCATTATATATATATATATATATGTATACAAATATATAGCTGAAAATTTTATAGATATGAAGAAATGTAAATAATGTAAATATTTCTGTGTTAAAACAAAACCATTTCAACCCAATACAATGTAGGGTATAGACTATTTACTCTTCTGGCTGTGTGGCTCAAGGGGCAGCCTACCACTTGAGGCTCTGGAGGGGAGGGAAGGGGGAGGAGGAGGGGAGGAGATGGAAATTTTTAATAAAAAAATGAGAAAAAAAGATAAAAAAAAAACCCTGCATAGTAACTGTGGGTTGGTCCATGATGATGGCTTAACTCCATTTTCCAATTTATGATGATATAGCGATATTCATACTGAGAAAAAACTAGACTTTGATTTCTTCTGTTCTTGACATGGCTATATGTGCAGTAGGTACTTCCTTGCAGTTGGGCAGTGGCAATAAGCTCCCATGCCAACATATGTGAACAACTATGGCTCTTCACTCTGACTTGTTACCAGTGTCTTTTTCAAATATAAATATATTCAGTAAGTTACCTGAGACATAGACCGATTTCTTACAAAATAGAATTTGCGATACAGGATTTTGCCCAGATACCAGCTAACACATTCTAAGCTACACTGTTTATTAAGCTAAATAAGTAGAACATTTTCAGTTCGCAGAATGATCAATCTATGATTCAACAATTGGCATGTAACTCACTGCGATTCAGGAATAGCTTCTGCGTTCTCAAATAAAATTGATAAATATGACACAATGTTAGTTGAACTGTAACTACATCATAAGTGGTAGAAACATACACACTAAATCTCTATCATAGTGCTCAGAAGAATTCACAACGGAGCCGTCCTACATTTCCTGCTTGCCTTAGACCACTGTTCTCCTGAGTTCGTCCCCTTGCTCCAGTGTCACCTTAAAACACCTTCCATTTTTTCCATCTCTAAACTTCCACTGTATTTCTCAGACAAGTGATTCTTCTCTTTTGTTATCTATTTATATTAACCTTTCAAACATCTTCCAAGTTCAGGTTAGATTTTATCTTCTAAAGTAAACTCTCAAGGTCATCTCAAGTAAAAAATATAGTTTATCACAAATGTCCTGTATTTGCATCACTTGTTTATTGCAAAATTATTTAGTGGAATTTGTATAGGTACGCATGATTGTACACACACATATGTATATAGTAAGAAAGATTGTAACTGAATTTTTGTAGAAACTATCTACGTTGTGAATCCCTTGGGACACCCCTTGTTAAATATATATTTATAGGAACAACATCAGGAGCATTTTATATTGTATGTAAACATATGTAATTATATTTATGACTCATAAAGTTACAATTACTCTATCTGAGCCAATGTGATCGAATGGAATGACGGCAGCTGATTGCTAATAGTCAGGTTGAAACTACTTCCTATTTTGTTTGTTACTTAACAGAAACAAACCAACCCCAAACTCCTTTCCCCTAGAGTCCTAAGGTAAATTTCTAGTCCAGTGTCTAAATCAGCTCTATTCTTCCCCATCGGCAGTGTATAATTAGCATAATCATCCAGTATCTCTAGATGTACCAAGTGTCACTACATGACTTTGTGACTCAGATAGACTTTACAGCTTATACCAAAGGAAAAACAAAAACTAAACTAAATTAAAAGACTCTCTGATAACCAGCCATGTCCCCTAAGATGACAGATCACTTCACTGCTATTGCTGCCATCTCCTGCCCCTGGCAGTGCTGAGTGATGCTGAGAATTGAAGGAAAAAGTGAGAGCAGACACCAGTCTTCTCAAAACCGACAGCTTCGGGGAGCCAGGATTTTTAAATTGGCTATTTTCAGGCACATCTAAGACCTTGCTGGTAAGATCAAAACAGTGTCTCCCATAGCGTTCCTGGATGGCAGGCTTTGATGGTAGGGAGAAAGTTAGACTGTGGTTCATGGATGGTGGCCACATCTCTTTTGTTAAACAGTTAACAGCTTCCACCTCTCTCGGATGAGTATAATTGATATGAATTCTTCTATATCAGCTTAATGAGAACTATCCTACCACTGGGATTCAAATTTGGGAAGATGCTGCAGATACAAGGTCTGGCTGCTAGCCCACGTGCCATGACTTCTAGAGCTTCTGGAAAGATAATTTCTAGAAACAGAAAGAATCAGGATCAAAAGCTCAACTGACAAAACCAGCTTGTTTTCTAGAGACTCCTTTCTGGACCACGAGGAGATAGAACGTCCTCAATAAAGAACAGAAGGCACTGGAATGAAGATGCTACTCACTTGAAAGAATTCCCAATAAAACCCAAAACGTGAAAGTAGAGTGTTCTCCTGCCACCATTTATTATAGAATAACTCCATATTAATGTCAGCAGCAGCACCCAGCAAGAGAGACAGCAGGGCAGAGAAAGCAGCAGGGTTGTGGGAGCCACCCTGACGACTACATGGCAGCCTTTCTTTTAAATCTCAGCAGAAGCAAAGGTACTTCGAGGGCTAGTATGGCAGCATGGCCAGTGCGATATGACATCAGCTCTTGAAAGGACCTCATTATCACTCAAGGTGGATGGTACGGAGATAAGGAATACAATTAATGTCCATCAAATATTCCAGGATCTTTTATCTTGTAGCTAACTTTATAAGTCAATTGGTAATATTTTCTTCATTTTCAGCTGGGAAACCTGAGCTTTCATGACATAAAGTAATTGGTCTAAGCCTAAGGGATGATCAGCTGTAGCCTTGAGATTTGAACTCAAACTTGGAGTTCTCTAAGACTCACAGGAACCCAACCATGAGACTGCAGACTGTTTGCACAGTGTGTGTGTGTGTGTGTGTGTGTGTGTGTGTGTGTGTGTGTGTGTGGTAAGTGAGGAGAGGTTATCATATACAACAAGTAGAGATTCCATGTACCAAACATTTGTGTGGCTTTTTAACATTAGCTGAGTGCTCGCTACAGCTAGACAAACTGTGATTCTAGTCTGTAGAGCTAGCCAGAGAGTCTGCATAGCCTGTAAGGGGATGTCCTAGGGCAGGCAGCCAGGCATCCAGACAAACAGGTTAAAGCAGCTGTGGTTAGACTGTCTCCGAGACTTCGTGGCAGGTGTTCCCAGAGGTTAGATGATACATTTGGGAAGATCATATCGTTTGATGTCGACAGAAGCAGAATGAGGCAGATTCCTCTTTGTATGTTGGAAATTGTGAAGGCTCGATTACTGATACTTCCCTGGGCTTGAGTCTGGGAGACTACTATCTTCCTGATTTTTTTTTCCCTGGAAATTCACTTCCTTGCTCTGGGCATCAGTTTCTCTCATTATGAAATGAAGGATTTAGAACAATTTACCTGTCAACCTCTCTATTAAATTAAGAAAGACGATGAGAAAATTGAAAACGTTGTTTTTTAGGTTATTATTTTTTATGCACAGAGAGTCAATGATCCCAAAATCGGAGTTGGAGGTGAAAAACCTTTTCCATGTTTTCAAAGAAATAGATTAAACCATTTGTTGTGTTGTTAAAACACCCCACTGGATATTTTATTGACCAATGGAAGAAACAGGCTCCTCCACTCAGAACTCAGTGTGAAAGATAGCACATGACAAATCCCAGAAGGTCTTGAAAGTAAATGTCGGCTGACACTCGGGAGCACACCTCTTGACCTCGCACACACTGAAATTTCATGGCTGTATCCTTTAGAGGAAAGTGAGACTCTGTCCCTTAGAAGGTTTGAAAAGAAGCAGGACAAAGAGAGCCTTGTTCCTCTAACATCCCACATTGTGAAGAAGAACAGGCAGTACAAAGGACCTGGTGGGAATCCCCAGGGGGAGGAAGAACAGACTGACCTCTAACTTCTTTACTCTTATGAATTTCTGTATCTGAAACTTTTTGTTACAAGCATCAGGTCCCCAAGGAATGGGGAATTGAAATACAACAGGTGGTTTGGCTGGCTCTGTCCCCGAGATGCAGAAGACAAGTGTTCTGTCACCAAGATCACCCAGCCTCTCTCTCTCTCTCTCTCTCTCTCTCTCTCTCTCTCTCTCTCTCTCTCTCTCTCTCTCTCTCTCTCTCTCTCACACACACACACACACACACACACACACATTTTCTGTCCTAACTTTTGGCAGGCGTGATGAGAAAGGTGACAGGTGACTTTCTACTCTTCTATGCCTTGCGTCGAGTTTCCCATAAACCAAGGCACAAGGAAAGAGCAGTAGTGCTTTTGTGTCCCTTGAGCTCTAGCCAAAATTGTACCCAATTAAGCTCTACCTGTAGGAAGGCATGTTCAAAAACTAAACAGGAAACCAAGGCATCAAAAATGCAGTGATGGCACAAGAACAGGTTCATGAAGGAATAACTACCTGATCTTAACACAAACAAAACCCAACACACCACTTGACAGAGAAAGAAAGCAGCTACTGTAACACTGTTATAGGGTTAGCATCACATAGATTTTTATAGCATCAGATCTTACAAAATGTCTAAGGATGATTTTAAGTAAAGAAAACTGAGAGAGGAAAGAAATTTGATCCCCACTTAATTAAATGTCATCGCATTTCTATTGGATTTTTAGCAAGAATTGGACAAAATACCATTCCTTCTCTTAAAGCACTTTCAGCTTAGTAAATAAAATGAGCACACGACAAACCAAGTAACACAGAGTGGAGTGTGACGAGGTAAACAAGCAGATAACACAAAACAAAGGAGAACTGTGAACTGATGGCTTCATAGTCAGAGAAGACTCTTCAAGATTTAATTTAAAAGATTAAATCTCATTTGTGTACATGTGAGAGGATGGTGTGCACTTGAGTACAGGTAACCACACAGGCCAGAGGCTTGTGATCCCCCTAAAGCAAGAGTTACAGGCAACTGTGTACTCTCTGATATGCATGCTGGGAACCAATCTCGGGTACTCTGCAAAAGTACTATGATTCTTAACTGCTGTGCAACTTCTCTGGCCCCTCTTAAGCACCTGTGACTGTCCCTGTATATAGACTAGGACATAGAGCACAAAGGGATTAAAATCACTTGGCCTAGGAACCAAGCTGAACGAGACAAAAGTCCGCACCTGTCGGCGATTTGTCATTTAAGAAAATCCTGCCATGTTATACTAATTTATGTATTCAATACTTACTACATAACTAAACTGTTATTGTTTTTTAGTAATCACTTGAGAAATAAATGTTTTGAAATATAACATTGGACCTGAAAGAAATCGAAGAGAAAGATAAGACTGGGAAAGCAGAGTTTACAGAAGCATACCCAAAGATTATTCTAAAGCTATCGTTCTTATGTGATTTTCAAGGACTTTGAAATTCTGTCACTGGTCCATGCTGAGCCAATGCTTTAGAAATGTGGCTGGCAGAATAAGGTCATCCGACATACAACATTTACCCAAAAATTCATGGAAAAATAAATCTCTTTGGTTTCTCAGCAATTCATCTTCCCCTTCCTCAATTCTACCCTCTGCAAACTATCTTGATTTATGACTCCATTTATTCTAATGCTGTGATTACATCAAAAGGTGGTAGTATTCCTAACATATAGACTTAGCTATAGCATGATGGTTGTTTCATAATGTCTCTATGGCATGACAAAACCTTCTGTTAAGTACTCAAATTAGTTAAGAATTTTATTCCTTCTCAATGTCATAATTTTTCTTCAGGCTAAATATGGTTATACTTTTCTTTTGGATTATATCACTGCATCCAAAATATGGATATCCTTTTATCTTTATACAATATCAGACCAAAGGTGTTTTCCATATTTCCCAATAAAGTTAAGACAGGTCATAAATTTATCAGGTTGTAATTGATGAAGTAAATAAGAGACAGAAATCCAAAGTCACTTAGGATTGTCTCCACTGCAAATGTATCAAGTTCTATTCGGTAGCTACACTGACCTGTAAAACTGTGTGTCTTCTAGTAAATAGAAGGCCTGTGTAAGGTGATATCTGGCTTGAACTGGTTCACTTTGTTCTCAGCAGACTGATGTATCAGTTCTCCTCAATAGTGTCCTTATTCCATGAGAGTCAGCTGTTCCTCAGATTTGCATTATAGCTTATGGGATCCCACCAAACTTAAAACAAATAAAGTAGAATATTTTAATCTTCTGACATTGTCTCTCACCAAAGAGAAACCATAACAAAAGCATAATTTATTGAAGTTTTTTTCTCAAAACTACATTCCTCAGAAGTGAAAAATAGTAAGCAACTTTGCAAATGACTTTATATAGCCTTGAAATCCACGAATTGAACAATGCCACAGGCATTTAGCGATACAAGCAACACTGAGATGGTGGGGCTGATCTAATGGGAGCTCACCAAGACCACCTGGACTGGGACTGAAAAAGCATGGGATAAAACCGGACTCCCTGAACATGGCAGACAATGAGGGCTGCTGAGAAGCCAAGGACAATGGCTTTTGATCCTACTGCATGTACTGGTTTTGGGTGGGGGGAGCTAGCCTGTTTGGATGCTCACCTTCCTAGACCTGGATGGAGCGGGGAGGACCTCAGACTTCCCACAGGACAGGGAACCCTTACTGTTCTTCAGACTGGAGAGGGAGGAGGAGGGGAGTGGGGGGCGAGGGAGGGAAATGGGAGGCGGGGAGGAGGCAGAAATTTTTAATAAAAAATAAATTAAAGAAATAAAAAACCAGTTTTTTTTCCTAAGAGACTAGGACCAAATCTCAAAGTTTATTTAGCATTCTTCCAAAGTAACCCTTTCCATGCCTCACCCTGCTCCTGATCTATCGTCAAGTAAGGAAAAATATGGAGTAAGATATGCCTTTAAAAGTTTTAATATATCCAGGCAGTGATGATGCACGCTTTTAATCCCAGCCCTCGGGAGGCAGAGGCAGGTGGATATCTGTGAGTTCAAGACCAGCCTGGTCTACAAAATGAATTCAAGGACATCCAAGGCTACAAAGATAAAATCCCTGTCTTGAAAAAAAATAATATCAACAAAAAGTCTGACTATCATTTTTGTTGCTATTTTATGTTACACATTTTAATTAAATTTATTCATTGACAATTTCATACTTGAATTCATGTATATAATGCATTCTGATCCTCTCCCACTGCTGCCAATTTCCCCCTCACCTTCCCCTCAAATCTCTTTCCTCCTGCTTTCTCTCCTGCTTCCTTGATTCACTGATGTTAACAAGAACTGTCTGAGTAGCCATGGGTTTGGACTTGTTGGCCAGAGCTTTGTGGGCTCACCAGTGGGCACAGAATTGAAGATATTGGTGCTCTGCCTCGTAGAACCTAACAGCAGCTACTGGTTCAGCAGTGAGGGGAAGGGCCTGGGAGCCCATCCTCTATCCGTGACTGGGGATCCACAAGACCAGTCTCCTGCAGGCTCAATGAACATAACCACGGCTTCTTTGAACCCCTGTTTTCTGCCTTGCAGATAGCATTTCTCAGCCCTTCTCCCTAAAGTCTGAGTCTTATATTCTTTCTACCCCTCTTTCTCACTGTACCCCAAGTCTTAGAGATGAATGTCTTACTTTATGAGCAGTCAACTGTCCTTAATCTCAGCACCTTGAGCAATCAGGAGTTTCTTCTTTTACCACCATGCTCTGGAAAGAAAGGCATCTCTGTTCAAGGCAGGGAAGCATAATTTGTCCTGAATCCGCTTCTGCCCCTAGTCTGCTTGCACAGCCTCTACTGTGTCTTGAGAGTCATTTCTAAGGCAAGCCCTCTGCACTGCTGTGGTCCACTCAAGTGTTTCTCACATATACTCATGTGCACAATTCAAAAGCTACATTTTCTGATTAATTCCCACCATCTCTGAGTTACTATTTGCCCTCCAGAACATTAAGCATCGCTATTCAACTTTGTATTCCTTACATGGGTGTTTGGGCAAAGAACTGGCTCAATAAATGTTTGTTTAAATGAGTCAATAAGAAGCAAACAATATCTATTCATAAATTAAGAAATTCATTATGTTGTGTACTTCTGTAAATTTGTGTCCTTGGACCAATCTATTCACTCCTTGCCCTATATTTTTATGTACAAGGATAATCTAATTTTGGCTTCTTGGCAAAATCTGGCACATAGATTTTTATTTTCAGCACTATGATTTCTACCTTGCCAAAAGGTATTTTAAAATATTTATATATACTCTTTACACTTATATACCTATATGCCTTTATAGTGTATATACCTAAATGTTACTCAAAGATAGTGGCAAAGGCTTCTGAACACATGATGAATTTATAATCTGAAACTCAGTGATTGTATTCTGTTGTGACCGGGTTGTTTAATTCTTTCTTCAGGCAAAGGGCTGTCAATAGGCAGCTTCCAGAAATAATGAATGTTTGCAGTCATAATTTCATGGGTTGACTGAAACTTAATAGCCTTTATTTCCAATTTAGTTTGTGATACGTTCCAGTAGAAGTAGTCTCAAATGAAATATAGTCTATCACAATGCTATTTAATCCTCTATTATTTTGTTAATCATTCGATGCTGTTTGTTTGGGGTTATATGTCTAGCTGTGGCAGACCGTATGAGGTACTTTAATTCTTCTCTGCAGCTTCTGGTTTACATTTCTCAGTCCAGTATACAGGAGAAGGTTGTCCAGCAACTGTCTTAGAGATATTTGCCTCATCTGACACAACCTACTCTTAACTCCATTCATAATTGAAATATCACCTGAGCCAGCAAAGAGTTGAAAAGAAGACAAAAAGATGCACTCTAGATTTGTTTATCCTACTTGTTATCCATCTATGAAATTGAGGCAAATGTTAAGATTCATGAATTTAATTCCTGCTGTCTATAACTGTGAAAAAGTCAGAATACTCAAAATAGTGGATTGATGGGTTATTGTTTAAAGAACCATGTGCGCAGAAACAGCTGAGCAAATTGGTACCACACAGAGTGAGATCACCACTCTGGGAGAGGAAGAAATGAGTCACACTGGGGTTCTGTGCTATTGATATGTGATCTAGAGAACATCCATGTGCTCTTGACTCTCCTGTGCATCCTCTTGAAGGCTGAGATTGCAACCTGTATTCATACCAGGGTCACTTTCACTTGATATTTTTCTTTTCTTTTGCAAAACTACTCATAACAAGTATTATTCAAAAACAAAAATTAAAAATCGTCCAAAATTACCTCTAACAAAACTATTTTAAAAGCATGTAGTTAACTCTCCAAGTGGATCTGGTACATATTCACGTAATAAGCTATCATTCAATAATTGTCAGGATTGTGTCAAAGCAAATTAAATCAATAAAAATGAAGTTTAGCTTAGTTCAAGGACAATTCATTGGCAGGCCATTGCCTTTGCTCCTCTTTGCAGGGGTCACAGCTACAGTACTGTATAGTTTCCATGGTACTGGTGTAGAGAACAGAGGGTTTTACACTCATTCTATAAGAGAAAAAGCATTTAATCACTGCAGCTCACTGCTCACCTAGACTGAAAAGCCACATAGAACTATCAACCATAACTGGTTAGGCTGGCTGATATAAAAAAGATAAGTGGTGGTAGGGGAGATGAAGAGGCAGAAGCCCACATCCACTATTAGTGGGAATGTAAAATGACCAAACATTACAGAAGTGACTCCAAACCACAAAAGTAAAACCACCATGCACCACAACAACTCTGGTTCTGAGTACATTTCTCAGGCAATGAAATCATCACCTCCAAGAGCTTTATGTCCTATGTCCTTAGCAGCATCATTCTAATATGTGAGATGTGCGTGGATAAAAATAATTAATTTTTTACCTATACACCTGAAGCAGAATCTGAGGAAATCTTACTATGTGAGACAATGTGGCTAAATCTAAAGAACTTTAGGCTAAGTAAAATAATCCAGGCAGAAAGGTAAACACTGCATGCTCTTGGTGACAAGTTGACTCTAAAAAGAGCAGTTTTCATAGACATATATAATAAACAATGGTTGCTGAAGACAATGGAATTGGAAATATAGGGTAGTGTGGTTTTAAAAAGAAATACAAACTTTTAGTTTTAAGATGAACAGAATCCAGGGATTTGTACATTTAACTTGAGTCTACAGTTGAGAATTTTGTTAATTAGATGACGCTGGTTAAGAGTAAATAAAAAAATATTCTCTCCCTGCCCCTACTAACAAATAACACTAAGTGTAGCAATGTGTATTTTGATTGTGGCAATTTGATTGTGGCAATCCATTCCCCCAATATGTACATACGTGGAATCATTAGACCATAAAGCTTTAGTATCCATCCCTCTCCCAAAAAAACCCATGTACTACATATCTTTGAAGTCAGCAAAAATTCAAAATATTTGGGGAAAACTGAGCCCACATTAAACACATAGACTTTTATGTCGTAGTTCTCTAATACTGTCACATTTCATATATGTACTTGAGCATTCAAGAAGTTACATTTTCTTGGGATTCTAAAACTAATTTCCCATAGATACTAAAGGATGAATGCATATTATTTTTATGCATTATACTTCAGTTGAGCTAGAAACATAAAAGTGTGTTACAAAGTATCACATATTCTGAATAAAATTTCATCAAGGATCAATTGGTGTCTGTATGTTCATTTATGCGAGTGTGTGTATGTGTGTGTGTGTGTGTGTGTGTGTGTGTGTGTACAAGCCTTGTCTCCTGTTTGGGGAATAGAGGACAACCTTGGGTGTCAATTCTCCAGGGCCAGGAACTCGTTTTTAAACCCACTGAATGAATGACAGTGAATGAGATTCTTTCAGTGGGTTTTTCCTGATCTAGAATTGATATGGTGCTTACTATCCTGAGGATTTAGGTAGTCTATAAAAGTGAAACTATCACTGTGCTGAGCCACAGCACTTTGTAATTACTATTAGAAGGATTATGACAATACACAACATGCTTCATTTCTTCTAGAGTAAAGATACCAGGGATGCAGCACCTAAGAAAGCCTTTATATTTAAATATGATGTCTAGGATAGGGCTCATAAAAGCAAGCACTTGGTCTCTTTGAGTCAAGATAATTTTTTGACATCTCTATAGAGAAAAAACTATACAGACAGAAACACCAAAAATTTGACCTCATTACCAGAACAAATAATCATTTGGGAATCCCTGGATAGAAATTAAGAATATTGCTGTGTTCTCTACAGAGCTCATCATTTCCTGGCCATCACTCAGTGGCAATAATCACAGCATGTCTGCCCCTACTGTGACCTCTGAAAGAACATGTCTTCCAAGCCCTTCCCCTACAAAGACCCCCCCATCTCTTCTGTTCCAGGGCCATCCCACTTCCTTAGGCAGGGATGGATCTCATTCAAGCCTACGCTGTCCTGCTGGCTGCTCTTGTGTGGACCCAATAGGCCTCAGCTAGAGGTCCAGGTGGCTCATTCCTCACTCCCCAGCAAGGCTTCCACAGAATCCACCCCTTCCTGATCCCTCTACCATTAGCTTGAAAGGACCTCCCTATAACCAAAAGGAATTCAACAGTTCATTTAGACTTTAATCCCATAGAAGAAATTGATCCCGCAAGTGAATAAAGCTTAGGAAAGATGCACAGAAATGAGATCAAATTAAAGACTGCTCCCAAAATTGGTACTTTACCTATAATGCATCCTGGATGCATATATATTCATGGATAGGTTCCTCTATATAATTATACCTTTATCTATTCCTTGGGTCCACTATAATTTAGATAGATAGATAGATAGATAGATAGATAGATAGATAGATAGATAGATAGAGAGATATAGATAGATAGATAGATAGAGAGATAGATAGATAGATAGATAGATAGATAGATAGATAGATAGATAGATAGACAGATGAGAAATAGTCAAACTATGTTTGAACAGAAACTTGGAAAAATATATTTATTTATACAAATACAAGAGACAATAGGTAGATAGACAGAATAGGTAGACATCTATCTAAAGTTACATCTAGGGGGATAGAGACATAAAACCGTAAACTAACAACTATATAGACATCCTGCTTAAAAATGGAGTCATGTCTATCCATCTATAAAAGCATCTAAAGGAGTTTCTGACAATTTGTCAGTTTACTTATATTGCCACACTGCACGTAACAAGCTACAAAGATTTTCAACAAATTGGAAAGGTGTGCCTGGAACATCCTGATATGATATAAAGAGGCTATGCCAAATGCAAAATCCAATCTGTGAACCTTTTCAGGTGGTCAAAACTGAAGGTGAAGTTTTGGTATGCATTAACTTAAAATGTTGATTTGTGGCATACAAAAATTCATTTTGTGGGCCTAAAAGGACTCCTTAATTACCTTCCAAAACAGGTTAAACAATTAAGGAGCTCTATTATCTTCCTGGTGCTTCTGTAACAAATGACCACAATCTGAGTGGCTTGAGACAAAAAATATCTATTTTATAAAGTGTTAGAATCAGGATGCTGATAGATCAATGACCACATTGAAACCTGTAAGAAAAGTTGCATTCTTGCCTCTTGCAGCATCTGGTGTCTTTGGTGATCCTTCACCGTCCTCATTAACTTGGATATCTGGCTCAGTCTTCACACAGCTCTGTGTGCCTTCAAGTCTTTCTTTCCCTTGACATCTCCTGTCGCTGGATTCGGGGGCCCAATTCAATCTAGTCAAACCTTGGCGTAATTACATATTACAGATATGGTAGCCATATAAAGTCACATTCGCATGTTAGGATATTGTGTTAGTTCCTTGTTACTACAAGCATCTGTCTGACAAAATGCAGCTTAAGAGGAGAGGGTTTGTTTTGGTTCAGCCCCTCACAGTTGGAGGAAACATGGCAGCAGATTCCAGTCCTTCCATAGTTAGGAAGCATGCCACCAGTGACTCACTTCCTTCCCAAAGTATTCTTAAAAGTCCCACTTCTTTCCCAAATAGCAAAATCAGCTGAGGACCAAGTGTTCAAACACATGAACCCATGAGGGATATTTTACATTTCAATCACAACAAACACAACAGACATTCCAGGTATATTTGTTGGGAACACAAACTGACAACAGGAAGCATTTGACTAATAGTTTGAAAATTAACTTCAATCCAGGACCTAAATAACAATGAAAATATAAATCCTGGGATATAAGATAAACACCAGAGATAAATGAAGCTGAAATAGAACACTAAAAAGCTATTTTAAAATCTAAACTGAGTTATTTTAATATTGGCTGCAATTAATACCTATATCAAGATGATAGATATAAAGCAATACTATTCTTAAACTACCCTAGCCTTGAACCAGGCTTTTTCTTTTGGGCCACCAACCTGTTATTAGTTTTGAATATTTGGCCCATCTTAGACTTGTTTCTGGTTAGCTCTTTTAACTTTAATTAACCTGTTTTTCTTTATCTACCTTTGGCCTTGGGGCTTTTTACCTTTTCTTTCCTTCTGTATCTCTTACTTTTACTGCTTCTGTCTGTTGGTCCAGCGGCTACCTGACTGGCTGGAGGACCCCAGGTGTCTCTTTGATTCTGTTCTTCTCTTCCCATGAACTTAGATTTCTCTTCCTATTTATCCTCGCTGCCTGTCAGAGCCAGCTGTCCTTTCTTTGCCTTACTGTTAGACCTATCAATCAAGTGCTTTAGGCAGGCAAGGTGAAACAAATACAACACATCTTTACATAATTAAATGCACAACCTTACAGCATTAAACAAATGCAACGTAAACAAATGTGACACACCTTTGCACAATTAAAGCAATATTCTGCAGCATAAACAAATATAGCACATCTTTGCCCAGAAAAAATATATTTCACAAATAGACTTTTAAAAGATAAGATAGAGCCTTGAATTTGAAATATTGTTTTGCATTCTAGTTGTGTTTTGAAAGGGTGCGCCCATGCTCTGAGTTGGAGGCAGCAGGGATTTATGTATTTAATGAGGGATAATGATTTATTTAGAGAAATGCTAGATAAGTGAAAAAATGAATTTTTTATAAGCACTGGGGTGTTTCAATTCACCTCAAACTCTGCGACTAGTTTTTGCTGTGAACTTTCTCACACACATTTCAAGACTTAGCCACCTTGAGGTGTGACACTCTCTCCTCAGATGTACACTGCTTAGGTGCTCTCGGAGGGACTGTCTCTGCATTGTCTTCCCTTTGTGTATTTCCCTTGACTGATTTGGTTGGAATGATCCTGTATAACTTTTCTGATTCTTGCATTTTTGGTTTTTTTCTTTTTATGTATTTCTGAAGTGAAAGCTGCCATTTAAATCCTTAAGGATTTCATCGGGTTGTACAGTAAGTATTTAACTATCCAAACTCACTGAAGTTCAACTACATTAATGGGATGAGAAGTTTGAAGATTGCTTTGATTTTTACAGAAAAAAAAATGTGGAAAAAAAACTCAGCCAGCTGATAGTTTATTTTAAAAAGTAGGTCAGCTCACAGAATGAAAGGCTGTTTAATTATCTAGAAGCTTAAAAGCCAAAGTGGCTTAGCCACTGTTTGCCTTATTAGAGACTGGCCTTTTAGACATAGATCTGGATGGGTTCTTCCCAGTAATAATCAATTGCTTGGTTACTAGATCCCTGGTTACAACATACAATAATACATAGTATGACAACTACATACAAATAAACCACCACAAGTCCACAGACATTTATTCCAAGTATTCAGGATAAGCTTATACATATAACTGAAAAAAATGCAATGAAAATTAATGATTACTAGCAAAAAAAAAAAAAGACTATTTAAAGTGAGCAGCCAATCAATGTGGGCTGAAGCCATTGGGAAATTCTCAGGGTAAACATTGAAGGTGCAGTACCTTGAAGTATAAAAGCAGGAGAGAAGACGAGAAGGAAGGGCACGTACAAAGATACAATGAACAGAGGGAGGGCTAGAATGTATTAAGTTACTACCAAACCACAGGCAGAGAATGGATTCCCATTCATTGTACAAAGGCTTGGAGGTCAGTATGCACCATCCATCTTTCAGATAGCATGGCTAAAAGGCAAGAGATACAATATCTGTGCAAGAACTGCCTGAAGCCAGAACCTGCTTCCTTGCCAGTGTAAAGCACGGAACCAGGAAGACCACGCTAGCAAAACTCGGGGAGGGGGGGGGGCGCTGAGGACTTTGGAGTGGTACTCCACACAGCAAGCAGAGCAAGCTCTCGGGAATGCTCTTCACCAAACACACACCCACAGAGGTGATGCTGCTAGATTTAGAAACTGGCACCTCGCCTTCAGTTTTCTCTTCTACAACTATTTAAAGGCATTACTCTAAGACTTCACTTGTTACAAGGAAAGGTGTGAAAAAAAGTGACTGCACAGCTGCCTGGGGAGTAATTTTTAGCAGTTTGAATTGATATTAATATCAGCTATAGTCTGAGTGTAAATGTGGTGAGTCAGGGCCCTGCCATTTGGCGTATTTAAGGACCGTTGTGCTTTATGTGTTTGCCATCAGTCATGAGACTTCCTTTTCTCTCAAAAAAAAAAAAAAAAAAAAAGAACTGCATGGGAAAAAATAGTGAAAACGGTAACTCGGCCTTTCTTAGAAGTTGCTTAGCCTGTCTATCCACTCAGGGGTCCATGTTTCAAAGCTTTTTAAAGATAATTTATTCCCTACATCATCTATATACAAATGATTAGCAAAGGACACCAGAGTTTCCAGCAGAAATTCCATGAACAAAGACAGAGCTCAGTGTTCACTTTCTCACTGTTGGAAAGGAATCTATTACTTGTTTCTAAGTTAAGAATTTAACGGGGGCTATTGATACCATCTTCACCTCGGCACATGGAACCTTTCTTCTAGGGCTTCATTAGTTTTGATAAACCCAAGTGAAATCTTAGGAGGAAAACGCTATTATATTATGCAAAGGAGATGTAGTGATTGTGTTATCAGCTTTATTTCAGTTCCCTGCTTTACATTCCTTAATATGAGGATTGTAGTAAGTATCATACTCATTAACTTTGGGTTTTACGGGGAAATACGAGCAGCTAACAATGGTTAGAAAGGGTTTCTTTCTCTGGTTAAAGTTGGCAGCTGTGCAACACATTAACTCATAAACAGGTTAAGTGCAAAACAGCTTTCCTTTCTGTGGATTTTGCTGGAGAAAACTGCCTAGGTAAGGCAAAAAGGGGGCATGGAAGAAGAGAAATGCCTTACAAGGCTGATGGCAGAAGTGAACTAAGAGCTTCTTCAATTGAGCACTCATTTGAAGATTGTACTTAAACTATATACAGATTTTATACCAGGCATTTGCAGAGTAACCTGCAACTGGCTGATTTATAATCCCACTGGGGAAGCAAACAAGTAGGTCAACAATGAAGGCAATATGATAAGTGGTAACGGAGACTGCAGCTTGACTTGGAGTGTCGAAGAAAATTCTTTACTGTGAGCAGCTTTATATGAGATTGAGTTGTCTAGCTGAGCATTGGTGGTGGACCAAACAGGAGTCAGAGCTGGAAAGAGGTATATTTGGGATGCCCCAGGCAATGGTAATTATATATTCAAGAGACTGCGGTATCACTTACTATTTTTAAAGCAACAAAAAGCAGTGTACATGAAGAATTCCACAATAGGGATTTCCTAACCCACATGCTCTAAATGTTCAAAACCGTGACAATTCCTTTGAAACAAGTAAAACCCATTTGAGCAGATAATACTGACTGGTAGTGTAATCAAAGACTAACCACGCAGGAGTGTTCAAAGAGGATCCGATGGGTTGGGAGAAGAAAGGACCTTATCTCATGGCCTCCTCTCTTCAGTATCCCTCTGTATTGTAAAAGTTACATGAAACTGCAGAACAGCAGGATGCCAAGGGACTTGGGCTCCTCAGAGGAGGTTTCACATTTGTGTGTGGTGAATGTGCTGTTTGACTATCTGGTGAGAAGAAGGGGCAAACCACATTCTTGCAAGAAAACCCAAAGAAGCACCAGTATTTGGCCGAGGTTGGTCAGGTTGAACAAAGAAGCTACATGGCAAAGCATCAGATAACGTGGGCACAGGCAGAATTCCACAAAGAAAGCAATAAGCTCTTTGATCTAAATGAGATTACAGTAAGTAGACTGAAAATTTACAGCAAGAGATGCCTGGAGAAATGTGTGTCCTCAGATTTTTTTTCTTTATTGTATTATTTAACTTTAAAATACAATCATTCATTTTCTCCTTTCCCTTTCCTCAGTCTGACCCCTCACATGTACCCGTCCTGGTTCTCTCTGACTTCTCTTTTTTAAGGGATTACTTTTATTCCTTGGCAATTTCATGCATGTTTACTGTTTCCTGGGTCCTCTACTCCTCAACCCTTGTTGAGTCTTGTCTCCCTCTCATCCTCATCACATGCACAGATCCCCACAAGAACACCAATCTCTATTAGTCCCTTTCCCAGATTCATGGCTTTTGGTTGGCCAGCTGCATTCCATGCCTATATGCCTCCTTGGCAGATGTCCCATTGTCTTGCGTCTCCAATAGTCTGGAGTTTCCTACACAACTTAGGTTTCATCTTCAAAGCTTCACAAAATTGTCTTTCAAGGCCAACTTGCAGGGACTCTGACTCTGCCGCATATTTTCCGGTCTTCCTTGCTCTCCATAACCCCTTCGATTGTGCATCCTTCAGCCTTTAAAACTAGCAGTACATGGGTACCAGGCCCAAGTTCTGCCATCAGTTAGAGATATACCCTGGCATCTTGAACACAGCGGTCTCAGTTTCTCTGTGCTGACCCAGACGAAACACTTATCTATTGTCCCAGTCAGAACTCGAGGTTTCTCTTTAATGGCACTGACCCTTTGGCAGTCACAGCTGCTTTGTTGTCTGCGTAGCCATAAGAAACTACAAACTTTTCCTTAATCAAATTATTCCATTATTTTTGTCTGTTTCTTTCTCCATTTTCCTTCCAACTTCACTCAAGTTCTTGGGACCCAAGAAGAATAAAGTCAGATTCTTAGGAACAATATCACGTAAATGGTCTTAGACATATTCGTGGTAACAGTTCTTGTTCCCCTTGGAAATCTCACAAGCTGGACCTCAAGTGTCCACATTTCACTCCGTATTGCGGTCTTTCAACTTCTCATGAGAATGGTCCATTAATCTCTGCTTCCTGTATCCAGTTGCTCTTTTAGTTCAAGACTTCAAACTCTTCCACATTCTTTCCACAAAACAGCTCCAAGGACCTAAAAGCCACCTGGTCAAGTTTATCCCCTGCCCCTTGGCATCAATATCCATCTTAATTTCCCTTCTGTTGCTAATGATGAAACATCCTGACAAAACTATTTTGGTTGAGGAACAGTTTATTTGACTCACCATTTCAAGTTAAAGTACATCATAGCAGGTATGTCAGAGCAGCAGGAACTTAAAAGACCTTGTCATAGTACAACAGTCAAAGCAGAGAGTAATGAATTAATATGTACAGGCTAATGCTTCACTCTTTCCACTTGGTAGAGTCTATGACTGCCTACTCAGGCAATGGTTCCATTTACAATTAGAAGAGGTTTCTCATATTAACTATCTCAATCAAGACAACCCTTCCCCAGTATTCTCAGAGGCTAAATTTAAATTAGAAAATCCTCAGATATGCTCAGAGGCCTGCCCTTTGGGTACCAAATTGGCAATTACTATGAGCCATCAATGGTGTGGGAGGTCCTTCTACATATATGCTGCTTATATTGATTAGTGAATAAAAAAAAACCCCGCCTTAGCCTGTAATAGGGCAAAAGGGCAGAGCTAGGCAGGAAAAACTAAACTGAATACAGGGAGAAAGAAGGTGAAGTGAAGAGAAGCCATGTAGCCCCACCAGAGACAGATACCAGACAGAACCTTGCCCATAAGCCACAGCCACGTGGCAATACAGAAATGAATAGAGATTGGTTAAATTAAGATGTAAGAGCTAGCTAATACAAAGCTAGAGCTAATAGGCCAAGCAGTGATTTAATGAACAGAGTTTCTGTGTGGTTATTTTGGGTCTGAGCTGCTGGGTGGTCAGCAAATAAACTAGCAGCCTCACACAACAATCACAAATAAGAAGCTCCCATTGTTTCCATCACCAGAGAGGAAAAAAAAAGACAAGGCTGAAGGAACCACAAAACTGTTCAGTGGTTAATGTTTAACTGTAACCTACAAAGGGAACATGTCTCCAGGAGAATTATTAAACTCTGAGTTAGCCAAGAGTTTGGATACTTTATGCCAATGAAGACAGAAATTATCAAAGGGTAAACATGAGCCACCTATAACTGTGAGAAGAAAGAACATACAAAAGGGACTGGACAACCAAAGTATAAAAAGTCCACAGATAATTGGCTACGTATCTGGACTGTCATTCAGATGCCTTGTATAAGTATAAACAAAAGTATATGTTGTTTTAGGAACATGTTTATAAGTAGATCACTACTAGGTCACATGAAGGCCACTGAAAGACCCTGTCTGTGAGGGAAAAACAACAACAACAACAAAAAAAAAAAACAGAAGGGACCTTGTTCAGTGAAGACTTCCAGTTGTATCTGTGCATAAGTCTAAAACACACTGTGATCATAGCCACATCTTTTAAATTCTTTGCTTTTATTCTCTGTGGTTTATGTACGCTTTTTGTCTTGTTCTATTTTCACTTTTGTAGCTTCTCAGAATAAAGAAAGAGATGTGGAAAGGATTTTAAGGAAAAAAAGTGAAAAATCAAAGCTATGGACTCCCCAGCCAATAATCAGTCAAGGGAGTCAGCCAGTTTTTGAGCCATAGCATGGCAGAAGGGGCTGAGAGGCAGTTTCAAATCTAGGACAGAAAGAAGGATCTTTAGGTTCCTTGCTAGGGCTGTGATTTCCCAGAAACTGCCTCCAAGAGTCACTCTGTGTGGCTGCGGATTGTTCTCTGTAGCCCGGCTTTGTTTGTTCACTGAGGTTGCCGATTAACTGATGTGTTTTCTGTCAACCCATGTTTACAGACATGTAATCATGTTTGACAAGCACTGTGAGCCTACACAGGGGCACACTGAGAAACCAGGCATGTGGGATCAGAGGGGTTTGTGCTCCTTTGAGGAGGTGGTCCCAAGCTCTACTTGAGCCACTGCTATGAAATGCTCACCAATTCTCTTGCTAAAATTCTTTATTACACACCTGCTTTCCCAAAAAGTACCTTTATGCTAACCCAGTGTCAATGTATGACTGATATTTGTTGCACAAAATATTACTAATATTGTAAATATTACTAATATATTATGTTAGGAAACAAGAAGCTTTTCCTTCCATAAAAGAGAACAGCATAGGGTTAAAGTTTACAAGCAATAAGCTGGGGCTCTAAGTACTTACAGATCGAGGTAAGAAAATCTGAGAAAATTTGAAAGACAAATAAACAGAACCCAATCACATAAAGGAATAGATCAAGATGTGTGTTTTGTTGTTCAGGGGGAAAAATAGCAGCTCCGAGAACTGAGCAACTTGATGAATTTTCTGAGCTGTATAAACGAGTTTAAGAGTAGTATCAGTAGAAGGTGGTTGGTGTATGCCTGTGACTCCAGCACTCAGGACGTTAGAGAAGGAGGATCGGGGGGTTTAGGGCTAGCCTGCTCTACAAGGTAATTCATGGTCTCAAAATGAATAAATAAAACCTGAAGTGATGGGTCAGTGGGAAAAAGAGCTGGCCACACAGCCTCCACACCTACACAGAAGCCAAGTCTGTATGTCAGTGTGTGCCTGTGATCCCTGCATTCAGGAGGAGATACAGGGACTAGAGTAGACGAATTGTCAAGCTCCGGGATCAACAAGAGACCATTCCTCAATAAATCAAGTGGAGAGTACTGTAGAAAAATACCCACCACTGACCTCCAGCTTCCATAGGCATGCACATGTGCTTATATGCTTATACACATGCACTCACATATACACATGCTAAATAAATACACAGACAACACAAAAACAGTAAAACAAAATCAGTAATGATCCTGTAGATGGAACAAACACTCAACACAGTGTGGCTTTTAAATCTTCAAGCACAAGGGGACCTTGAATATAAATGACACACCACCTAAGAAAGTTTCTCTGAAGCTTAGAAGAAAGTGGGATTTTGTGATTAAAGAAGTACATAGAATTTTTACTTATTTATGCATTATGAGTCATGTCAATATTCAGCCTACTAGTCCCATCTTACCAGAAACGAAGTAAAAATGTCTGAGGGTCACAAAGCACTGCAGATTATAAATTATCACTTCTAGGCCTGTTGCTTAGCGACCAAAAGAGCCTGTCTTCTTCCTGGCAGCATCATTTGCATTCACTTACATATACTTGAGTGAATTCTCAAGCTGAAACAGAAACCAAAAAATTAGTGCCTGGATGCATTAAATGAAAGAGACACTACTGCGTGAGTGAGATAAAAATCTACGGCCTGGGTTAGAGTCTGGGAACCCCGAAAAGATAAGTGGTGGCTTTGGCATGTACCTGGACCACAGCAGAAATTGTGCTAATCGAACTGGACACCAGAAAACAATTGACCACTCACCTGAAAGCAACTTCCAGGCATAACTGACTCTCCAGTGGATTTATGTTAAAGAAGAAATGTTGATTTTTTTTTCCCTGGCTGACAGGAGCTGACAGTTTAGCTGCTGGTTTTCAAACCCTGTTATATGTGATGCACGTGACCATGTGTACCTGTGTAGGCAGACAGATAGAAATATCGCTTCTGAGTATATTTGTGTAGACACAACATTATTTTTGCAATAGTACGAGCGCGGTATTGCAATAAGTGCCATCGCTTCTCCTGTTACTAAGTGAACAGGAAAAGGAAGCAGGAAAGCACAAGGGGATGGAAGAGCCTTAGCAGAGGGCCTCTCTCTCTCTCATGTGGGGTTGTTTCTAACCAGGGGTGAAATGCAGATGAAAATGAAAAGTGAACGTCTAAATGTGTTTTGCATAAAGTGAGGAGTTAACATGCTGAGCGCTGAATGAGTATCGTCTGCGTTGAGGGAAGTGCGATACCGTTTGAAAAGCTGGATGTAGAGGGGAGCCATGACAGAGACTGAGAAGCATACTGTTCAGGTGTTAAGTTTCAATCTAGGAGATGAGAAACAGCAGGGCAGTCAGAGAGGGGCTAGGATAAACAATTCGAGCAAATTAGGTTTCGTTGGGACTTGAGGAAAGTGTAGGGAAAGGAATGTGGGCTAATTTTATGATTAAGAAAGGCGAAGAACAGAAGCCTAGCTCACATATTTTCATAAGAAACCAAATAGATAGAGCTCTAGCTCTGCATGAAGATATCAATGCATTCTTCAAAAGACCTGTGTAAACCTCTGAGGGTAAGAGGAGGAAGCTCGCTAAGTGGCAAATAAGAACACCAAGATTTTAGACCATGGCACCTTACATTTCCAGCGGGATATTCCAGGAATTTGATAGGCTTTTCTTATAAGTAATAATTAAAATCACAACCAATGAAAACATATTCTTTAAACTCCTACTATAAAACAATATACCCATTTTTGTTCAAATCTCAGACATGGATAATACTTTTTGTTGCTCATGTTAATGATCAAAATAGCACTTAGTTTTTTCTTGAAAGCAGAATCACCCTCCTGGATGTCATGCTAACATTCCGGATGTCTTAAGGCCATTGAGAACTGAGGTTTTAGACTGGCCACCAATCTAATCTACTTGTTAGCTTTTGACATCTCTTCCTAGTGCTGTGGTTTCATCAGTTTGGAGGGCAGCTGCTGGAATAAATGATTTTGGATTTTCTGCTGCTCCACATATTAACCCAGTATCTTCCTTTGTCCCCACCCTGGCTTCCCCCACATTCCCTTGCTGACTTTCAGATTATAACCTAACATGAAGGAAAGGCTGACAGGAAAAACTGTCCTTGAGTTTTAATTTTTTCCATATTATATAGTATTGACACACACACAAAGGAAAACAGAGAAATGTGCTTCTGCTAAGTAAATGCTATTCTGCTAAGTAACAAAATGTATGCAATTCATATGAGTGCTGGAGTCTTGTTTTGACAGTTACATGTTGGCTCGCTCTCTCTCCCACATACCTCTCCCCATGTTTGTGTGTGCGCATGCATATGCGGGCACATTTGTGTAGGTGTGTACGTTTGTACCTGCAGAGAGCAGAAGGAGGCATTGGGTGTCCTCCTCTCTTATTCTCTGCGCCATGCCTTTTGACAGAGGGTCTCTCACTGACTCTGCCTGTACCTATGCTTTTGTTTTCTCAGGCTGGAAACCAAAAAGTCCCACCAATCCTCTTTGTCTCCACCACTCTCAGAGCTAAAGTTGTCCGCAAGCATAGGAGCCTGACTTCTTACTCCAGTGCTGGGATCTGGTCTCCAGGCCTCATGACTGTGCATTGAGCTCCGACCGCTGAGCTATTTCTTCAGTCCATAACAAATCAGCTTTTATGGTTCCTGGTCAAATCTCATGGTCTGCATCCCGACTTATTTTATACTTCCAATTTGTCCTGATTTGTGATGGTACTTTGTAATTGCCTATCATTTTGAAGGTTCCTTGGAACCATTTGCCTATAACACTACTACCACTAATAATAGTAATAATAAACTATAATAATAAATGCTTAATAATAATATTATAATTATTGTTGCTAAGTATGTAACAGAAATGTTCAGATATTATTTGGTAAAGTGTTCATTTTGTTGTTTTCCAGAGTAGCCAGGTTTTGCTTTCAGTCTTAGATATTTTTATCTACATGATTGGCATGTACAAATTGATAACTAAACTTTTAAATATTAACTCTTGAAGTTGAACTGAAAAATAAACTTGATAGGAGTTAATGAAAGAAATTACAGAAGGCATTGTGGTACTTGATAATGTTCTAAGCACTTAAAAGGGAGAGGCACAGAAGTTCAACATCATTTTTATATAGAAAGTCCAAGAAAGCCAGGACAGACTGTGCTGTGTGAGACCCAGTCTAAAGAATAAAGGAGATAATCTTAATTTGTTCTAATTATAGTTTAGAATCAACTATGTGTTCAACTGTTCAAAAACCTGTTAAATCTATACTGTGAAATTTAGGTGCTCTCAGCCTCTAAAAGCTCATTGAAATAGCATGTTCGAGTCTATTAAATATGCCTCATAAAATATTAAGGTGGTTTGAATATGGTATTAAGGTATATGATCACCCAAAGCAAGTATTTTAGAGAAACAATATGTATCAGAAATACTTTATTGAAAGTATAGATTTTATGCAGAAAAGTATTAACTGAGTAGTAAAATGTAAAATTACATAATTTTGTGCTGTCTATATGGATTGAATGAAGATTTTCTTACAAAACAAACTCTAAAAGAAATTTAAATTTTGTTGACTTTTCATGATTTACAGACATGTTGTTTTAAGGGAATATATAATGTTTACATCTATAAATGACATTTAAGAGTTATCTGGAAGCCGGGCAATGGTGGCACACGCCTTTAATCCCAGCACTCGGGAGGCAGAGGCAGGCGGATCTCTGAGTTCGAGGCCAGCCTGGTCTACAAGAGCTAGTTCCAGGACAGGCTCTAGAAACTACAGGGAAACCCTGTCTCTAAAAACCAAAAAAAAAACCCCAGTTAGTTCCTTGGGCAGCTGAGGAGAGGGAGCCTGAAAAGGCCAGTTCCTATAGCCATACTGATGAATTTCGTGCATATCACCATAGAACCTCCACCTGACGATAGATGAAGAAAATGACAGAGCCCCATATTGGAGCACCGGACTGAGCTCCCAAGGTCCTGATGAGGAGCAGAAGGAGAGAGAACATGAGAAAGAAAGTCAGGACCGTGAGGGAACCTCCGTCTGGCGACAGATGGGGAAGGTGACTGAGCCCCACATTGGAGCACTGGACTGAGCTCCCAAGGTCCTGATGAGGAGCAGAAGGAGCGAGAACATGAGGGAGAAAGTCAGGAACGTGAGGGGTGCGTTCACTCATGGAGACGGTGGGATAGAACTAATGGGAGATCACCAACTCCAGTTGGAATGGGACTGATGGATCATGCGACCAAACCTGTCTCTCTGAATGTGGCCAACAGCGGGGGCTGACTGAGAAGCAAAGGACAATGGTGCTGGGCTCTGATTCTTCTGCATGGACGGGCTCTGTGGGAGCCTTCTCAGCTTGGTCGATCACCTTCCTGGTCCTGGGGGGAGTTGGGAGGACCTTGGTCTTAGCATAGAGTGGGGAACCCTGATGGCTCCTTGGCCTTGAGAGGGAGGGAGGGGAGGTATGGGTGGAGGGGAGGGGAGGGAAGGGGGAGAAGGACGGGAGGGAAGGGGGAGGAGGAGGGGAGGGAAGGGGAGGAGGAGGGAAGGAGATGGAAATTTTTAAATATAAAAAAAAATAAACCATGAGAAAAAAAAAACCAAAAAAAAAAAACCAAAAAACAAAAAAAAAGAGTTATCTGGAGAATAGATATAAAAATGTATATAAGACTTTTAAAAACTTGTAAGAAAATATAAAATGTTTTTTATAAGGTTTTTAATGCTTTGAATTGAGAGGATTTGAACTTTTTCCAATAATGGTCTGCTTTAAAATTTTAAAAAGATGAACTTTAAAAGATAAAAATGTAATGTTTTATTTTTCCCGTAGTTCATTTTTTTAATCCTGTTAGCAAAATTTCTAATTAGATTGAAATCCCAGAATGAGCATAATACATACAGTACAGGTAAAATGGGCCAACCACATGTGAGATACACTTATTTTCATTATGTTATCTTTAAAAACATTTTTAAAATGTTTTAAAATGTGAATTTTCTAAGGTCAGTATTTAATACACAGATTAAAGTAGAACCTAATTCTCAGTGTCTAAACTAACCAGGCATTCATAAAAGGATTATTATGCTCTTAGACACATTTTCAGGTAGAATTGGCATAGAAGGGGCTGGGAGGAAGGCTCAGAAGTTGATAGAACAAGAGGACTGGGCTTCAGAGCCCCAGAAATTGTGCAGACGCAGGACTCCAGGTAGGCACCACCAGGAGCTCCTCCTTCTGGTTTTTGGTGGCTTGAATTTGCTCATGGAGTGTTCCATTGGCACAAATTCCTTGACATCTGTCACTTATTCTGCCACCCTCCCCAACACATAGATTTCTTGGTATGAGATCAGAAAACTGGGATTGATGTTCCCGCTTCAAGGAACAGTTGGAATCAAACCAGAGAGTTAATCAGCGGTGGCTTCAGAGAAATGGTACAAGAAAGGATGTTGTCACAGTAAGATAGATCCACAGTGAACACTCAGCATTGTAGAGGCTGAACAGGAGGATTTGAGTTCAGAGCCGGCCTGGACTGAATGCAGTCAATTGGGACAGTCCTTCCAAAAGTAACCAAGATGAAGAGTTTATCAGGAGATATTTCTTGTGCATCAGCTAACACTAACTGAATATCTTTTGATGTTGGCTCCTGATTATATTTGTTTATGACATTTGTTTCAGGCACTGACATATTTCAGGAAATTCCACACCAACTCTATCACATCACCCCAAACTCCCTAAGACTGAAAATAAAGAACATTCAAACTGCCCTGAAACAGTGTGTGTGTGTGTGTGTGTGTGTGTGTATGCCCATCCCAGATTTTACTCAATCATTTTTTTCTATAACAGTGTAAGGTTGCTAGAGGCAAGGAGAAAAACTAGGGAAACTTGAACTCCTTATTTTTTGAAAAACTAAAAATAAACCCATTTTCCTTTATGATTTTTTTCTAATATTTTTGAGAATTATGTTTATGTATATGAGTGCTTGTCCCATAATTATCTTTGTTTTCCAATGAACTAATGACAAGTTTCCTTCAACACTACTCTTTTGGATTCCTGAGTCTGGTCTTTCTTTTAGTATATGTAAACAGACCATTCTTTCATCTCTTACCATCTTAGGAGGAATTTTACACTTCTCACAAGAAATCTTAGAATCCCTATCGTCAACAATCTTGTGGTCATTTCTTATTCTCCTTCCTGACAGCACTAATGGCCCCCAAACCAACAATTATACACCCGTGATTTCAAGCTTCTTTGATATCTCTGGATCCTTCTCCTACCATGACATTTTGGTGCCCCTTGGAAGTTTCTTGCTGGAAAACCTTTTCCTCACATAGCTCAGATTCCCAACATATTGATGTATTATCCACCATCCATAACCTTCAACTTTGTTTTATAATATCTGCTACTTCCCACACATATTCTTTTTATGATAAATTGTCCACCACTTAGTTTGCCTTACATTTCATGATCACGGCTGCTCTTCAGCATTACAGGAAGCATTAATAGTTCAGTAAAGTCTGGGCTCTACCCAACCCCCAAATAAATCACAAAGTGAGGCCACAATATCATGATGCTTTAAATGCTTACCAGGTGATTTGTTAGGCTTTAATTTCTTGAACATTAATATGTGTAAGAACCACCTGAGGATCTTCCTAAAATATACTTTTGATACAACACTAATGTGGATCTTAAGTTTCTCTCTCAATATATATAACAAGCACCCAGCAACACACTGGCTCTGGGCCAGTGGTTTTAAGCTGGCTCTAAAATGAATCAACCAAGGAAATGTACAAATCCCTACATCATGGTTCCCAGAACAAGACACTAGCTTTCTGTTTAACATTTTCTAGTTGCTTCCAAATCTCTGTTTTAGACCATGAATACAGGAAAGATGAGGATGTCATATCTGTCATCTCTTCCATTTCTAGACCTAAAACCATCTCCAAAATATGTCTTTCATGATAAACTTCTGTAATTGACTCTTTCTTTAAATGGCATATCTAAACCTAAACTGTTTCCTAAACTGTTTAGGAAATAAATGTTAGTTGTTGTCGGCTACTGCTTCTGTTCCATACAGTGTGATAATCCGCTTAAGTATCATCTCTGGCAGATAGTCTAAATCCAGGTAAACTTTTTTTGTCTTTGGTATGAATACCAAGAGATTACTTCATAATTAGTACCATGACATGTGCTCCTTACAAAATGAATATATAAACATGGATTACAAGATCTTACCTTGGAGGGATGTTTAATAAAAAAAAAATGGGGGGAGGAGTCTCATGTCTATATCAAGATAGTCATTGAATATCTGAGGTTGTTTTTAAAAGCCTTAAGGAATTGTATTACTTATATTTACCAAAAATTACAACACACACAAAATCATAAATGAAGATTACACTACTTGGGCTGACAATGCCCCCCTCAACCCAGTGCCAGGGATGAAAACATCCTCTCAAGTTGATGGAATAAGAAACCTCCTTCCAATAGACTTTAAAAAAATGTGGACTTTGAAAATGTTTTTAATTATAGAGATAGAAGGAAAGTGAAAGACCCGACATACTTAGGACAAAGGACTCAGAATATTTGAGCTGTATTTGACCTGAAGGGCTCCTTTCTGAAGGCTAGCTTCCATAGTACCAGAAAGTGCTATGGAAGCTACCAAGGGAGGAGAGAAAAAAATCACTCTTATCCAGCTGTGATGCTTATGAGCCAAAATAATGACCGTCATGGCAACATATCCCTAAAGGTACTCCAGGCAGTGGTGGCACACACCATTAATCCCAGCACTCGGGAGGCAGAGGCAGGTGGATCTCTGTAAGTTGGAGGTCAGCCTGGTCTACAGAACCTACAGAGTGAGTGCCAGGACAGGTTCCAAAGTCACAAATAGGAACTCTGTCTCAATATCTCAAAAGGTACAATAGTGGTATCCATAGATGACAGTAACTAACAACTCTCTAATTTAACTTTAGACTTATTCTAGTCAAAAGAAATCATGTTTAGTAATAGAATACTAGCCAACTACCCACAGTTAATGAGGTACTGGTTTTGAAGGAGAACCTACAGCTACCACTTTACTAAACCCGCATAATTCCTAACTAGAGTCCAAACATTGTTTTTTATACCTACAGCTCAGTGTAACTCTCAACTCTCATCAAAGATGTTTCTCTTTGCAGCTTACAGAAAACCACAAATGGTCAAAATGCAGAGTTTGACAGATTGCAAGATGCGTAGTCCCAGCAGACACTTCTATAATGCAATTCCTGCATCTAAGACTCGGGAATATCTCAAAGAAGGAAATGGAAGGATTATCAGAGCTTTAGGACTGGGAAGATTTCTGTGAAAGCATGGCTCCTGGAAAATTCATCTTTCCCGTGGGTAAGTTCCCTAATTAGTGATCTAATGCCAAATATTCAGCACTGAAATCATACACATACATCCGACACTAAATGGACTCAGTAGGTTGTAGTTATTTATGCACACACAAATACAAATGATGCATGTACACACACACACACACATATATATATATGTGAGTGTGAATATACATATATATATATATATATATTCAAATAAAAAAGAGGCCATGAATTTGAGAGAGAATAAGAGAGACACATAGGGAGAGTAGAAGTAGAAAATATTTTTTTAAAGGTATCACTGGTAAATTTCTTAGGAGGGACAGGCTCTAAAGCATTGTCTATTTAAGCAGATTCTCCTAGCTTTTAAATCTCTTTTGACATAACCAATGTGAGCTTAGAAGCGAAATTCTTAGTTCCTTTTTCCTCTGTCTACAAAATTTAGCATAATTAAGCCTAACACATACACGCACACATACACACATGCACACACCTCTGCACTTATACAGAAAAATTAAAATAAATACATATTGAGTGAGTCTTATTACCTAATTCTTCATAAAATTAGCACCCTTCCTTTGCATATTATTTCCCACCCAATCAAATTGCAATTATAGTTGGCTAGTGAGATTTTTCAAAATGTCAATTCTTTGTAATCTGACTTTCGTTCTGTTTATAATTCAGAAAGAAGCACAATAGCAGAGCAGTGTACTACATATTGTAGAGAGCTGTAAGGGAAGCAGATACAGTGTCTAAACTCAAATGCATATCATCTACACTCAGACAGGGTAGACAGAAACATATAAGTATACAAAAACACATGATGAAACACACAGCTAGTTTCAGCTCTAAAAAGAATCAGACATGTTCTGCCAACAAGATACCTTGCCCGGGGGCCATCTATCTGTGCAAAGCTCCACAAAAATTGGGGACTTTGTTAAGACTTTTAAGCCACAAAGACAGGTCTTGGTGTGACTGGGCAGGGCTTGGGGAGCAGGGAACAGGAGAACAAAGAACACTACTATTTAAGCAACATCATTGGAGCAGTCAATAGAAACAGAATTCTGTTGGTAAAGACTATAAGTCAGGATTTAAGGACTACATTATTAAATAGTAAAATACACAATGAATTTAAGCCTTAAAACAACTTAAGGGCCAATGGCAGTATTAGACCCTCCTCTCCAGCAACAGCCTTCCGCTGTCGTATCCAAAAAACAAAGTTCAAGGGCCTTAAAGAGGATCCTGTCACCTTGAAGATTGGTTTGATCTGCCAGTGCCTTGCTATTGTGTGTTATTACTGCTGAAACCAGAGACCACTGAATAGTTTTCTCTTCGGGGTCCTTTAAAGTCTGTTTCTGAAGTAGTTAACAATCCTATTGTATTCGGTACTCCATCAATTTGAGTTTCATTCACCGAAAATGAGATGGATGAATCTCACAATGAATAATAGCTGCTCTGATCATCAGGTGTCCATTCTTGTGTAACCAGATGACAAGGATCTGTAGGCCAAAAAGGCAGTACTCTCACGACATGTGAACAATCTTGAGTTAATCAACCACCCTTCAAGAGCCCAGGAAAATGAACCCTGTGACATGAGAGGCTGAGGTTCTCCAGCACACTGTATCCCTACTCCCGGCTCAGCTGTCCTTTCTCTTTGAAAAATAAAATCAACTATCAAAAGCAACCGAAAATAAGGATTGTAAGATGCAGACTATGTTGCTATGTTTTTGAAATCATGCAAATACGCAGTATTTTCAGTCTGAAAGAGGTGAGGATTGCTCTTTTCACAGAACTTCCCAAGTGTAATATCCCGCAAGTTATAGCCTCTCCAATAGGAGAGCCACACAATTCCAGCTTCAGAGATGCCCCTGCTGGAGAATGATAGGAAGAGAAAAGGTAGTTACCCTGGCCATCCTGCCTAAGTCCTTGTGACGTTAGCCTTTGATTCAAGTCTATATGAATGGTATGGCAGATCAATAATAAGTTCCATGTAGCCTCACACTGAAGGCTAGCAGTAAATTGTAGGAAAATACTTAAGCCCACCATTGAGTTGTGACAATAGAACAACAGGCTGGCAGTCCAGGAAAAAAACAAGAACATCTAAAGGTAATTTAAATGCTGCTGAAACGGCAGTGCTGCAGCTCAAAAGATTCAGCTAAGAAAACTTACGGGACTGTCTAGCCTGAGAATCCAGAGCTCTGTGGGCTGCAGATGGGACATTTAAGGCCTCTAGCAGGCTTTCCTCTATAGCCCCAGCCAATGTTGACAAAAACAGTAAACAGGGTACTAAGACAATTTCCCCTGACATTCTCCTCTTGGATAAGGACCACCTCTGCTGGGAAAGCTGCAGAATTCCACCTGGATCCTTCTTCTCTAAGACCAAAGACCTTAAATTGCTCAGGAAGGAAACAAATCCCGTGTTCCATTGGGGGCACTGTTGAATATTAATTTCATCTAAGACATTAATAATAGAAATATGTCTTCTCTACCAGAAGAAGGGGGGGGGGAAGGAATAGCTTTCTTTGAGACAGATCAAAAAAATATAGCTGTTGGTGAAGCCATCATTCAGAAATTAGCCCCAGCCGTATGCACAAGGTAATGTTAAAGCACTGAAAGCAGTATCACATGGAGAGCTACCACAGTAAAGCAAACTTCAAAGAGAGACCAGCTCCTCACCCAACTGCTCCACTTCTCCACCCCGAAAGGTACAGTAGAAGCAGAGGTACTCAGCCATGTTGAGCACAGCATTGGCTGATCTTATTCTTTACTGTCGACAATAGATGCACAATTGCCAACAAGAAAGTTCAAAGGCATCCAGAATGAAATTAAACATAGTATATTGTTCAGGAAAAAAAAGCATCAGATATTCTCAGTCTCAGAAATGAGACAGGTTTTAGAAGTACCAAACTAGTAATTAAAGATAACTAGGATTAATACATCGAAAGGCTCCAGTGGGGAAGGGAGAACACTTGCAAAGCCAGATGGGTAATTTCAGTACTAAAATTAAAAGTATCACAAAATTCTAGTGGAAATGCTAGAAACTGATATATAATGCAGACAAGAATGATTTCAATAAGCTAAATAACAGACCTGACTTGGGAGAGAATAGAATATGAGATATTTGTAATAAATTAATGAATGTCTTAAAAAGATACTTTAAAAAGGTGACAGAAGAAATGTAAAGGACATCCAAGAGTTGTGGGACAAAACCAAACTAACAATTGAAATGTCAGAGGAGAAGAGAGAGGAAAAACGGCCCAGGAAAGTGTTTTCAAAGAAAGAGAAGCTGAGAATTTCCCAAAATTACACATGAATTAACAACAATAGATATAGGAAGCTCAGAGAATAGTTACCAGGATAAATATAAAAAGAAGGGGGGAAAGCCAATGTGCCATATTTTAACCAGTGAAACCCAGAGGGAAAGACAAAACTTTGATTGTAGCTCAGAGGGTAAATACAGGAGAACAAGTAAGAATTACCATAGATTTCTCACTAGAAACAATGCAAAAAGAAGATGAGGAAGCAGATGAGAAGACACTGATGTTAGAAGAACAGCAAGAAGAAGAATAACAAGAAGACAAAATCTTATACAAACTGAAACAAAAAATTAGTCCCTAATTCTATACATCATTAAATATGTGCATTACAGTATACGCACCATGAACTACCAAAAACAGAATGGAGAAGAAGACTTTCTTAGACAAGTAAGCTTAGAGAAGATGGTGGCCAGCAGAGACAGACTATTCCAAACAAAGTAACAGTGATGTGTCATACCAAATTGCCTATTAGTCGTATTTATGCAGGAGGCACTTTGCCTATCAGAAGGTTGGATCTACAGAAAGAAATGAAAAGTACTAGCAACAGGGTAAGAATGTAAACATGAATATTCACTGGTTTAAGATATTTCACAAGGTGATAGACTGGATAAACTAAAATAGGCCGCAAAAGTATGAAGCATACACAGCGAGACAGGGAAATTAAAACTGCACTGCCACAAAGGTCTCATTGTATAAATGTAACATACTATGAGTTGTCTGTTAAGATGTACCACATAAATACTAATGCGACTATTAAAATATATGAGGAAGTATAAATAGTAAGTGAATAAAGATGAAAACAATAATCAGAAAGTCTAGAGTATAGTGGGAAAAAGGAAATAACAAACAGCTGGCAAGAAAATATCCAAATAAACCAGTCTTAAAGGTAAAGTATTATTGTATTAAAATGCATATAAATTAATTCTGTTTTTAAGTTTATTACTTAAAATATAAAGCCTGTTGCATATATACATAAAAATAGGCATATAAGAGATAACTCTTGCCAACAGCAATATGAAATGTCTGAATGAGTTCTTATACTCTCATAAGCAGACTTGAGAAGAAATATTGCTACAAATAAAGAGATAAAAGGTCAATCACCTGAGAAAACATAAGAATCCAAAATTTTGTGAGTTTAATATTAGTACATCAAAAATGGAAGACAAATACTATGTGGAATGAAAGAGGAATGGGTGAACTCACAATGACTGTTGGGGATTTTAACTTGGCTCTTGATGCTGAAAGAACAAATAGAACTGGTAAGGATACAGGGGACCTAAGACCACTGTGACATCACTGTTGATGCTGCACTTCACCCAAGTAAAACAAGCGACTTTTGAAGAATATGTGGAGTATTCAGCAAGACAAGATATATTCTCAGTTAGAAAAAAAATTTAAATAGAGAAAGAAATAGAAGAGAGCTTAAATTATACATATATAAAACTCCCACATAATCAAAGGATTTCACATTAAAAATTAAAATTATATTTTCAATCCACTAAATTTAAATGGATATCCTAAATTATAAAATATAATTTTGATAATGATTTCCAAAGTAGACACACTAATACACAGTGAAAATAAATATTGGTACAATCTCTCAAAAGAACATCAGGCAATGTATTCCAAGCCTTAAACACTACATAATTTGACTTCTTAGGAACTTTTCAGTAGTGTGACATTTTAGAAACCCTTCCATTTTCATAATGAATACCACAACCTAAAGCAACTTAGAAAAAGAAGGGTTTATTTTAGATGACAATTCTCAGGTCACACCCCATCACTGAATGAACTCAAGGCAGAAACTGAAGGCAGGAACACTGAGTCAGAAACTGAAGCATAGAGGAATGTTGCTTACTGACTTGCTCTCCATGGCTTACTCAACTTCCTTTCCTCTACAACTCAAGACCATCTGCCCAAGGTGGCACCACTTGCTGTGGTATGAGACCTCCAACATCAACCATAAATTAAGAAAATGCACACAGACTTACCTATAGGCCAATCTAGGGTAACTTTTTCCTCAATTAATGTTCCTTCTTCCCAAATGATTCTAGTTTATGTTGACAGAAAATAACCATAACAGAATGTATACAAATGATGCTAAATATGCAGAAATATAAAATCTCATAAAGTATGGTTAATAATAGTGAAACCATGTACTAATACAATAATGAATTTATACAATACTGACTGACTGAATATTGTGCACCAAGAATCATTCTAAGCGTTAGTCAGAAGGGAATATGACAAAAGATATCAGTTTCCCTATTTCCACAGACTTTCTACTCTGGTAGTTTGTTTTTAACAGGCAAACTATATAAAAGTAAATAATAAAGGCTTGAGATATATGGTTCAGTAAATAGCATTTGCTATACAAGAGTGAAGAATCTATCTTCAGATCCCAAACACCCACAAAATGTTGGGGCCTAGTGGTGACCTACCTATAATCCTAACACTTGGAAAGCAAAGACAGGAGATTCCTAGTGAAGACATTTTAACTTATGTTACCACTTTTCTCATTATACTTCATTTCATATATTTATTATAATAAAATTCATTTATTATAATAAAAAAGATGCAAAGGATAACTTTCTAAAAAGCCCCTGAAACTTAGAAATTACAGTGTTGCATTTATAATGGCACCAAGTCGAGTATAGAAAAATCCCATGGAGAACTGAGCAAACTGAAGTCACAATTCTCAGATGCTTGCCAGAGTTGAGGCTGAATTGAATTTGGCACTGTTAATAACAAGCACAAAGGCGTATTTGACTAATAGAATATATGATAAATAGGCATGCATATATATGTATCTTATAGTCCAATGATATATAATTATTCCAATTATATAAGTGTGTATTTGCATGTGTGTATGTAGACTTAACTTATTACTACTGGAAGCTGCAAAGGAGGTGTGGGACAACAGTGAGCTTCCTTACTGTGACCTGTCAGCACTGGATAAATTAGGTAAAAGAGTCGCTACACAATGGTACAGAATGGAAGAGAAATTTTGCGTCAAGTTATAGAAGGAAGAACTAAAGATATACTGAGTCTTGTCTCTGGAAATATCATTGCTGCCTTTCAGGGAATGTGGAAGAAGAAGGTGTCCTTTGGGGAGTACATTTTGAGGTTATATTGTGCATGGATAAGTTCCAGTTTCTACTCAAGGGAGTATTCCATGGTCAAGGGAGAAAGAATGCTTTCTTTATCTTCTAACTCCTTTGGGATACCAAAGACTGTTGAACATGTTACATGGCAAGGTGAAATAGACAGAACTCTCCCAGCAGCAAAGAATGATAGCTGATAATCATATTTGTTTCCTTATTCACCAAAGCTATTTATGTATAAAATTTAAGGGAAGCCACAGTCCCTTGCCTGCATCTCATCTTGTTACCAGAGATAGTCATCTTCAGTAATGTGGTTTATTTTTCAGACAGCTCCAGTGTTGAAAAATAAAATACCTGGTCGGTTGTCTGATTTTATCAATTCAACCATTCAACTTCTTCATATCTGAAGACCATAGAATCCTTCTTCCCCATCTTATGAAATTAAGAGAATTATTATTATTTTGTAACCAGTATTTAGTTTTCTACTGGGCCACATGTTATTATATTTTCTTAGTCAACTTTCATTTTTCTCTACAATTAAGAATATCATTTTTAAAAAACTTTTTAAACCTTTTTTTTTAAGTCTGTGATATTTCTTCTTGTATGTTTTAGGGGACATTGTTTTATACTTTCACAGACTGTAAGGTATATTTTTAATTTGTGTCAGTTTTGTGCCTTTCCTGAAGGCAAATGCCTTCTCCGGTTGTTCCTGAGACTTCCCTGCATAGCGCTGAGCTGGCGCTTGTCTGTGCGGCACCTTCGGGACTGTTTGCTCTTCTCTCGTATGGGATCTCCTAGTGCCAGCTCCTCTGCCCTCCTGTTTCTTGGTTTATTTATCATTTTGGAGAAAAAACAAAAAACAAAATATTCGAACACTGGGGAATAGGTCCAGACTGTGGACTCTTGCACGTCTGAAGTTGATACTATGCTAGCCTCACATCATTGTGCATAATTCAGTTGTGAAAAGATTAAAAAGTGGGAAATCGTTCTCATTAGAATTTAAAGACCAGCTCTACTGGTTACTGAAAATTCTGACATCATTCTTAATTCCATTTTTCTACATGGGACCACCCATGCTCTGGGGAGAATTTGAAATTTTCATATTGTTTTGGTGAGCTGAATGTCATCAAGGCATTCCTGAGTTTATCTTCTTTCCTTTTTAAAACTAGGTTTTCCGCTTTCTCAGAAGGCTCCTGTGTTAGTGTTGTCCAATTGACACAAACCAGAGACACCTGGGAAAAAGGGATTTCAACTGAGAAAGTCCTTTCATCAGATTGGCCCGTGATCATGTGCGTGGAGCAATTTTTATTTCTAGTTTCTTTTTATCCTCTTCTTCTATTTTTTCCAAAACATTTTTTTTTCACTTAGTATTCTAACCAGTGTGCTGACTCTATAATTTCAGGTACAAAGTTCTTATTTTCTAAAACTCTTTTCGCAGGTTTTCAATGAATTTTTAGCATTGATTATTACTTTGCAATAATCTTTTTGTTGTAGAATAATCTTTTTGTACACTGTGAAAATGTGTCTTTGCCAAGGCACCTTCTGATTGGTTTAATAAAGAGCTGCATGGCCAATAGCTAGGCAGGAAGATGTTAGGTGGGACTTCCTTCCAGGCAGGTTGAGGCGTGGAATGAATGGAGGTACAGGGGAGACATCAGCAGAAATAAAGAAGCAGGAGGTGCAAGATGGAAGAGAGGTAAAAAGCCACGAGGCAAAACGTAGATTAATATAAATGAGTGAATTTGTTATAAGAGTATAGTGAGGGCTTTGGGCAGGCCTGCTTTTCGCCCTGCCCTGCTCCTGGCTGCCGGCTAGCTTTGCCCCAAAATAACAACTCACAAATTGTATTCTTTTAAATACTGCCTGGCCCATTATTTTCAGCCTCTTTCTCACATCTTGACTAACCCATATCTAATAATCTTTGTAACACCATGAGTGGTGTCTTACCAGGGAAGATTCAGCATGTCTGACCTGGTGGCTTGCTCCATTGCATCTGGCTCCCTGAGCAGAGGCATGGCAGTCTGTCTAACTTAGGAGAGGCGTAGCATCTGA
Source organism: Arvicola amphibius (assembly GCF_903992535.2). Taxonomy (NCBI): domain Eukaryota; kingdom Metazoa; phylum Chordata; class Mammalia; order Rodentia; family Cricetidae; genus Arvicola; species Arvicola amphibius. Next base: position 47,772,987 of record NC_052056.1, on the reverse strand, counting down.
CTGAGCCATCTACCTCACTTCCTTCTTCCTGTTCTGTCTACTCTGCCCACCTAAGGGCTGGCCAATCAAATGGGCCAGGCAGTTTCTTTATTAGCCAATGGGAATCCTCCATCATTTTCCCTTTTTCTGTTTAAAAAAAAAAAGAAAGGCTTTAACTTTAACATAGTAAAATTACATATAACAAAACAGTTATCAAGTAAGAATTACAGTTACAGTATTTATATCTACTTTATCTTTTATCATAACTAAGGAAAACTATAACTATCTATCCATTCATCAACTCCATCAAAGACTCCAGAAGGATATAATATTACCTAAGGAAACAAGAAATAAGCAACTTCCAAACTCTAGAAATGACAGAGACATCTCGCTGCCTGGACAGTCACCCAAAGTTCTTTTGTACTGTTGGGGCATCCATCTTCGGCCTACAGGCCCATAGTTTCCAGGAGACATTTCCATGATGCAGGAAATTTCACAGGTAGTTCAGTCAGTATCTGCTGTGTCCTGCAGAATGTCTCACAGACTCTTTCATGAATCAGGAAACCCGAAAGATCATCTCACTTTTAGGCAAGTTCAGCAGTCCTCTTTCTGTGGGTTCTTTGTGTCCAGTTTATGCCAACAGTCCAGGCAAGAGCAGTTTCTTGCCCAAGTGGCTATCAAACTCCATAAGGATCCTCTTCGATGCCCATCTTCCTCTTGAAGTAGATTGGTACTGCCAGGAGCTGACGTGTCTCATTGTCATGAAAAGCCCTAAGTTATTAAAACATCTAAAATGTGATATTCTGTAGTCTTTGAAAGATATGAAGAATGCCTATTTAACTTAAATATATCTCTATATATCTAGAAAATCTAACTAACATAACTACAAGTTTTACTATTATTGATGACTATTCATTAACAACCTCTATACATTACATTTTTTAAATGAACTACATAATCACAATACCTTAATCAGTATCAGAAATACATATACATATAACAAAATTGTATCACTAAAGCAAAATCCATATCAATGCAAATTATTCATATCTATATCATATCCCCCTTTAAATGTAAAAGAACATTTATAAACAATATTTGGGAATATGGGCGCAGTTATTTCTCTCCAAACTGCTTCCTGCTGAATGGGGACGCTGTTAATCAGATCTTTCATAATGTAACCTGTGTGCCAGGTTCATCTTAGTCATCAGTTGAGCGAAGTGATTTTTTGAGGGTATTCATAGCAACCTTTCAGGAGGGCGTGGTCTATCATACCATATTGGGAAAGAAGCAATCAATAAGGTCTCATTTTCTGTAAAAACAAAAGAAGAATCTCTTTTCCAAAGTATCATATCCTTAGATCCAAATTTTGAAGTCAAGGTATTTTCAAAATATCTATGTTGGATTAGTTCAGCAGCATTTATAAACACCTATCTTTTAGCAGCTGTTGCTACTTCCTCAGCATTCAAACAATTCAAAGAGAGCATAATAGCATACAGTATCAAGATTCTCTGTGTATTTTCCATCTTTACGTGGCTTTATTTTAACCTCTTGTTTTTTTATTTTTATTTTTACTTTTTGAGACAGGTTCTCTATATATCTTTGTCTTGGAATAACTCTTTAGACCAGGCTGTCCTTGAACTCACAGAGATCTGTAATGTCTCTGCCTCCCAGGCATCATGATTAAAGGTGTGTCCTGCCACACCTTGAAGTCACAGAGGTCAATCTACCTCTGCCTCCCAAGTGTTGGGATTAAAGGTGTGTACTACCACACCCAACTACTTTCTTTCTTCCTTTTTTACCCTAAGAACTTTAACCTTTAGCATGCATATATTTTTAACACAGTGTAAACCATTTAGAGCTTTTCTTTGTTTTTAAATCTCTCTTTAGTGTATCTCTCTCTCTCTCTTTTTCTGACCACACGAGTCTTTAATTTACCAAGCAATATAAGTAGGATTAAAGCCGTGGCTTTGACAGCTAGATCCAGCCCATTCCTAAGCTTTCTGCGATTCCACCCTTGTGGCTGAGGTACGGGCTGTAGCCATGTTTATCACCACAACTCTGTGGCGGTTCAAGGTCCCTGCCAGCAAGCAAGCTGCAACAGTGTCAAACAACAATCAAAAGCTCCATAGTCAGGACCGCCTGCTTGAAAGTGTCAGAGTTTGCCCTGGCAGGATGGCCCAAAAAGCTGGCATTTTAAAACAGCACAACTTTTTTTTTTTTTTTTTTTTTTTTTTTTTTTTTTTTTTTTTTTTTTGCTACAGCTGAAAACAAACAAGCATGCAGTAAACTTTTATCAACACCATTTAAGTGTTTCCTGGCAGGACCTCTTAAGAGCTGCAGGATTTTGCAGCTAAAGCTGAGTAAGGAAGCCTCTCTTAGATGAGAGCGCTTGCTCAGACCCGAGAAATTGCTGTTATCAAGAAAACATGCTTTACTCTAGTCTTTCCCAAGCTTTCTCAGGCTTTCTGTGGATTCAGTTATCAACGTTGGGTACCATTCTGTAGTGAGGAGCTGCGGGCAGGCCTGCTTTTCATCCTGCCCAGCTCCTGGCCACCGGCTAGCTTATACCTCGAAATAACATCACACAAATTGTATTCTTTTAAATACTGCCTGGCCCATTATTTTCAGCCTCTTTCTCACATCTTGACTAACCCATATCTAATAATCTGTGTAACACCATGAGTAGTGTCTTACCGGGGAAGATTCAGCATGTCTGACCTGGTGGCTTGCTCCATTGCATCTGGCTCCCTGAGCAGAGGCATGGCAGTCTGTCTAACTTAGGAGAGGCGTAGCATCTGACTGAGCCATCTACCTCACTTCCTTCTTCCTGTTCTGTCTACTCTGCCCACCTAAGGGCTGGCCAATCAAATGGGCCAGGCAGTTTCTTTATTAGCCAATGGGAATCCTCCATCATAAGAGCTAGTAGGACAAGCCTATACTTTAAGCTGAGGTTTTATAAGTCTCTGTGTCATTTTTTTGCAAGCTGGCAGCCCAAAGAATAATCTGCCAGTGAATAATAGCATCACTTTATATCTCTTAAGAAATGTAAATCAAATTTTGTTAAAATAGTCTTCTGATACCGGTACTCGTTCTATTTTTGTAAAATTACTTTTATTAATTTTGTTCTCTTTCCTCATAGGAAAATTCCCCTGACATTATGCTTTCATGTTTGATAACGAGACACTATAAAGCTTTTGTGCAATCTGTATCAAGGTGGTGAGGTTTTCAAATATATGCACTCTGCTGTGAGGGCTGAGTGGCCAGCTAGCCTTTGGGGAGGGTATACAAAATATGATATCTATAATTATTTTCCCTTTGATTCTTCAATTTTTTCAAAGAAGGGTCCTCTGGGTCTCTTTTACTACTGATTTTCACAGAATAAGGGTGTTGAGAAGGTCATGTTCTCATCATTATACTCACTTCCTTTTTAATATATTTCATCTTAATTGAGCCCATTTAACCCTATCTATCTCTGTGTCTACCAGTTATAAGCCTAAAGTATTCATGATTGATTTTTTCCCCAGTCGTTACCTTACATCACTTGCATATTTTAAGGTGATTAATTTGTTTTAATCTTCACCTTAAGCTCCCTCCTTCTTAATTACTGGTCCCTTGGCAAATGGTTTGACAAATACGTAGCTTTGACCTTAGCATCCTTTCCTCTGCCTTTTAAGAATCTCCTCCTGCTGTGTTGTTTCTCTATCTACTGGCCATACATTGAATAATATTTAATCATTCTTGTTTATTGCAGTCTTTCCTCCTACATTGGTAACATTCATTCTCATCATAACAGAACACTGACAAAGGCAACCTTAGAAAGAGAAGCAGCAGCGGCATCTTTGCTGCACAGTTTTGGAGCCTGGAACTACAGGTGGCCTAGCACAAATGCTGTGTTTATCATCATTCTCCTGCATCACCTTCTGACACAGACAGCAGCTGTCAGAACAAGCAAGTGATTCCATCCTGACCTTGGGGACAGAGTGATTTTTGTGGGGTCAGCTTACTCTTTTTATAGCACCCCTCTCTTGGGAACTGAAGGCATCAAAGAGATCCACCTTCTGTTTAACACACCGTCAGATACCTAAGAACTTTCTGCAAAGTCACCCTTCTCAAAGTATTCCATAACGTCCCAATGGTGCTCCCCTGGGTACCCAACCTCTAATCAAATAGACACTTGAGAGACACCTTAATTCATTCTATTTGCCATTTCCTGTATAAACCAACACATCTTTCCTATTTCTTTCTGTAACTCTGGTGGGAATCTGAGAGTAGTAAACATGGGGATTCAGTCCTGTCCTCAGATTTTAGTGAGTTTTTAAAATTAGCTAATTCACGCTACACATATGGAGGCATACTAAGTGGGAAAGGATTGAGGTTTTGCCCTGAAAATATTAAGAACTGATTTACTCTTTAGGAGACAAGAATGTAGGAATAGCTACGGGGCTGCATAGATAAATGGTGTAGGCAAAAATGAGCATGCTGGCAGATGAAGGATTGAATGGCTTGTGACCTTGGTGTTGAATAACTCAGGAAACTTAAATAGAAGGTAAGATACTACATGGGCATAAGAAACTAAAGCACTATGTCTTTGAAAGTCTGAACCAAATTGGGATAGAACAGGACAGAATTTTAACCTCTTTTATGCTGATGGCTTAAACAGATCTTTGATCCATTTCTAAAGTTTCCTGATTTTCTTTCTGTACATATACCTTAAAATGCTTTAAGTTTATTTTTTTTTTCAAGTTATGTTTGGGATAAAGTTCAGCCAGAGCATTATCCTCAGTATTTGAAAATCAAACATCATGCAGTCAGAGCCTGGTATTATAGTAAGTTTTCAGTTTTTAAAAATATGCTTCACCTAGTATTCCTCTCTAAACTGCTCCATTAAAACCTGCTCTTCCAGCCTTTCAGGTTTTTCTTTCTTTAATTCTGTGAATAAAGTATAATAATGTAATGACTAAATTATCTAGTACAACTCAGGCAACTGAAGTGAGAGCTGCGGGCAGGCCTGCTTTTCATCCCACCTAGCTTCTGCATAGCTAGCTTTACACCCGAAATAACAACACACAAACTGTATTCATTTAAACACTGCCTGGCCCATTAGTTTCAGCCTCTTACTCACATCTTGACTAACCCATATCTAATATCTAATAATCTGACCTGGCGGCTGGCTCCATCACAACTGACTCAGGTCAGAGAATCATGGCGACTGCCCAGAGAGGAGAGACATGACAATTGCCCAAGGCATCTGCCTCACTCCCAGCATCCTGTTCTGTCTACTCCACCCACCTATGTTCTAACCTATCAGGCCAAGAAGTTTCTTTATTAATTAACCAATGAAACAGCAGATAGATAGAAACACTCCTACATCAGGCAACCAAAAACCCAATAAAATCACATCTAGATATTGAATTCTTACCGGTTCCATGTGAATAGTTATGTTCCTCTGAACAAAAAAGCAGAGATACTATGTTTGAAAAGGTGAAAAAAAAGAAACTTCTATAATTTTTGAAAATTAAAATCACACACACACACACACACACACACACACACACACACACAGCTCCATAGGTTTAAATTTTAAAGTTTTAGTTTAGGACTTTACAGACATTCTGAGGGTTCCAAGCAGAACTTTCTAACATTTTACAGGACTGCCAAGTTAAACAGCAACAGTTGGGAGATTTAGCTCCAGAGCACGTGGCTAATGACCTTTAAGGCAACTGGCCCCATATGTCAACAAAGAAAAAATATGTGCTATAACTGTTGAGGTTAGATGATTTCCTTATTTTTTTCCTCATTTATGCAACTCACGATCTGGTATAATAGCTCTACCATAAGGACAGAGTTGTTTTTAATAACAGTTTTTCTCTTAAAAGATGTCATTTTTGAAACTAATTATTAAGAGAATTAGATTTCTTGGCATTTCGACCAAAAATATGTCCTTGCTTCTTGAAGAAGTTGGGTTGCATTTTTCTACAAATGTGTATATGGGCTCGTGATATTCTTGGCTGAACAAACTGTTACCATGAGATTGTGTTTAAAACAACTAGTGGGGTTTGTGAAAAACACATTTCAAACACTAGTAACGTCCCGTTATATTATACATTTCTACAGTCAACTCAAAGGAACTTATACAATGCTTGTTTCTATTACATGTGACTGAGAAGAACTTACAAATATATGCCTTTAAAGCAATGAATTTTCATTCTTTCCCTTAAGAAAAGATTATCAATGAAATTACATAAATAAGGAAACTAGAATATTGTTGGGGATAACTGCGAGCAAATAAACCTTGCTCTAAAACAGGTAGCAGCATTATATTAGATTTTATATTTATGATTTATGGTCAGCAACAAAAATATAATAGTTTTGACAACTGTTTAGTTAAACAACAGTTTATTGCAAGGTAAAAATCTTCTGATATACTCTAGTGTGTTGAGTAGGATATTTATAGGTTTTGCAATCAAACAGGCTTGAGGTTAAATAGTGCCTACCACTTCTGTATGTACATGTGTGTGTGTGTGTGTGTGTGTGTGTGTGTGCTGGTGTGTATCTATGCCTGTAAGTGTGTGTGTGCACACACGCACACACGTGTGCAGGTGTACACGTGTGCAGGTGCATGTGGGAATGAGTGTGTTGATACCGAAGGAATTCCTCCAGTGTTTTTCCTCGTGTACTACCATCCATTTGTCTTTTTTTTATTGACTATTATTGAGCTCTACATTTTTCTCTGCTCCCCTTCCTGTCTCTCCCCTCCCCTTCAACCATCTCCCAAGGTCCCATGCTCCCAATTTAATCAGGAGATCATGCCTTTTTCTACTTCTATGGATCTAATCTGTATAGATTAAATCCATTTTTCTTTAAAACATTGTTTTAACCCTCTTGCTGGGCTGGAACTGCCAAGTATGCTAGCCTGACTAGTGGTGATAGTGGTGAGCCCAGGGCTTTGCGTACACTGGGATCACAAGCAGTGTATCACTATACAAGGCTTTTTTTTGGTTTGGTTTGGTTTTTGAGACAGGGTGTCTCTGTGTAACAGCTCTGGCTGTCCCGGAACTGGCGTTGTAGACCAAGCTGGCCTTGAACTCACTGTTCTGCCTGCTTCTGCCTCCCAAGTACTGGGATCAAAGGCATGCATCACTACCTCTCAGCTTACCAGGCATTTCTTACATGCTTCTAGCAATTGAATTCCTTTCCTTGTTCAAGAACTTTGTGTACTGAGCTATCTTCCTGACTCCCAACATCAAATAAGTCTACATGACCTGAGTTTGGAGTTTGTTCTTTTATTCAACGGCACTACATAAAAAAAAAAAAAAAAAAAAAAAACAACCCTGGAGACTATTGTTTACTTATACAATACAACTAAGAGTTTCAAATGGGTAAATATGTGGCCTACAATCAAATACATGCGACTTGTCTGTTTTGAAGAAAATGCATTAAAAATGAAGAGAGACTTTGGTCCCTTCCTTGGTCTCTTCTGTTCTATAGCCGGAAGAATATTTTTTACTTTTTCTTGATACTTTCTGTTTTCTTATTTTCCTTTGTCCAGTGTAGCAAAATGTTTGCCTTCAGTGTTAGTAAAATGACAAATACGTAAATAACTAAAATAAAATTATAGCTGGAATTCCAGGAATGTAGAATTCTAATTGGTACTATAATGGATACAGTTCACAGAATTATAAGAAATAATAATGGAGAGTTAGCTATAAATCTGATAGTGAAGAATTCTCAGAGTTAAGACTGAGTTTGTCATTTATCAAGAAAGTCATGGGAAATTTTACAAAAAAAATTTATGTCATGAGGTGCACATTCTGAGAGGATGGCTCTGGTGGAAGTGTGAAGAAGAGATAGCAGGAAAATGAGACATTCGGAGCCTACTGCAGAACATCCGGTCATGCAGATGCTTTGACTCTTGGAGAGTGGGCATGGTCCAAAGATCGTGGCATTAAACAGAGGACACTGCAGCATGGAAAGGAGGATATTTTCAGGACTTTATTTTCTGTGGCAGTTATAAATTATTTTGTTCTTGTTATGTATATTTTTCTTTGAGAATTTTATAAATGTGTACAGTGCACTTGGATCATTTCCACTCAGCACTCCCTCTCCAATAAGAAAATTTGAATGATTATATACAAACAGGAAATTTAGTTCAAAACTTCCTACACATCAAATGTCGATCCCAGGTGGCTAGAGGGGACCCATAGTACCTACAATTTGAAAGGAATGGGTAAGCTTTGAAAAGACTTGTCCCGGCCAGGCAGTGGTGCCACATGCCTTTAATCCCAGGACTCAGGTGGCAGAGGCAGCCAGATCTCTGTGAGTTCAAGGCCAGCCTGGTCTACAAGAGCTAATTCCAAGATAAGGTCCAAAGCTACAGAGAAACCCTGTCACAAAACAAATAAACAAAAAAAAGAAGAAGAAAGAAAAAAAGAAAAGATTTGTCCCATTCAAAGACGCTTAAGGTATCATCAATTAATTTAATTAGTCAAGGTAATCATCTGTAAAGCCCACATGTGTGATGATGGTTTCTGTAAGTATCTATGGGTTCTATAGTGGACCAGTTAAAGACTTCCTCTAATCCTAAAATAAAAACTTATAAACAATTATGTCTCATATTTCTCACAGTTACTAAAGTCTTTGATTGCAGAAGCACCTCTCCCTTTATCTAAATATAGAACCATATACACAGAATGTAATTGTGTTTATGTTACATATTATCTGATACTTTATATAAATATTTATTTATTCAAATTTAGATTGCTTCTCTTTGTAGATATTCACTCACACCCACCCACACATGGGTGATGTCTGTATATATACATTTAAAAAATAACACCATAAGGAGGCCATAAAAGATATGTGGTTCCTTCAATTACTACCTGGTGGAAGCCCATTCCTATGGAAAGTCAGGCTAGAGGGAACAATGCTGTGGGCTTTCTTTCTGCCTGCAACACACTGAGTATCAGGAAAATCAACAGATTCTTGAAGTAAAGTTCTAATCTAGGTAGCAGCTGGATTTATTTTTAGGATAACAACTACCTACAAAAATATTAGTTTGCTCCTGCTCTTTGCAAACTGATATAGAATGTGAATGATACTTATTTAAGGTAGAGATAATGTCTCTGTTTTCCTATAACATGTTATAATTTTCAAATAAATCATATTGTAAGTTATTTGCAGCTCACGATCTCTTCAGCCAACAGTTGCTTGAGGGGTTTGCTGCTTTTTTTTCTGAAAAGGAAACTTGCATCTGTGTGCCTGCAGACTAATCTTGAGCTCCGTGTTGAATTCAGTAAGCAACATACATCCAGATGAAGTGCAGAAGAACGGTCTGAGTAAATGTTGACTGTCTCTTTCACTTTTGAATATATGCTGCATTTAAATTTAGAGCTGAAATCTTGGGCAATTCCTATATGGAAATTATATTGTAATCAACGTCTTTGACTTTGTGTTTCCTAACTGTGCTCTTATGTTTGCATGCAAATATAAAGTAGTTAGCCTTGTAAGACGAAAGCAGTCTAAATAAATTTCACCTTGAAAAAAATGAATCATCACTCCAACTATTTCTTAGCCTCTCGTGAATGCTTACAGAATTTATAGAAAATACACTGCAGAATCTAGGGAAGTGTTGTTTTTTAAAAATAACCTTAGCATTTAACATCACCTATGTCATATTGATTTCTTAGGAGAAGTTTCATAAAGCCAAATTGCCTGTGCATGTTTTCCAGTACGTAATATTTGAAAAAAATGATCCCACTGCAAACAATGATAAATGAATTTTCTCATGATTCACTTTTTCCATAACCTCTAGTTTGACTGCAATAGCATGAACACTGGTGCAAGAACTAGGAGGTAGATGCAAAATCAAACCACAACACAGCCATTGGATTCCCCAAATTAGATTCATCCCTCCTGTAGGCATTGTAGACACAAAACAAAGTCAACTTCACAGTTTGTCTTAAAAACCTAGCTTTTCACAATTGATTCTCCAAAAACTCAAACACTGAAACACTCATTTTGTAAAGAATTGATCAAGATATAAGACAGGAAAGCTTGAAACAATACCCCCTCACGTATGCTTCCTCCACTCCACAATCAATACATAAAGCCCTGTTTGGGTTTGGGTGTTGCTATTATTGTCCCAGAACACCAATCTTCATATTTCTCTAGTGGTGATCCTGTTCTTTTTTATTATTTAAAACAAATTTGCATTGCTTTTATTGAGCTATTTATTTTTCTCCACTCTTCTCCCTTTCTCCCCCATTCTCTTCAACCCCCTACCATGATCCCAACAATTTACTAAGGAGATCTTCTCTTTTTCTATTTCCAATGTAGATTACATCCATGTATGTCTCTCTTAGAGTCCTCTTTGTAGTCTAGATTCTCTGGAGTTGTAAACTGTAGGCTGGTTTTTTCTTTGCTTTATGTCTAAAAGCCACTTATAAGTGAGTACATAATATATTTGTCTTTCTTGGTCTGGGTTACATCACACAACATGATGTTTTCTAGATCCATTCATTTGCTTGACAATTTCAAGATGGCATTATTTTTTTTCCACTGTATAGTCCTCCATTGTGTAAACCTGTCAGAGGGGCCAAGATTAAAAACACTGGTGACAGCTTATGCTGGAGAGGATGGTGGGAGTGCAAACTGGTACAGGCGCTTTGGAAATCAGAATGATGATTTCTCAGGAAATTAGGAAACAACTTACATACCTCAAGACACAGCAATAACACTTTTGGGTATATACCCAAAGGATGCACAATCATACCACAAGGACATGTGCTCAACTATGTTCATAGCAGCACTGTTTGTAATAGCCAAAATCTGGAAACAACCTAAATGCCCCTCAATAAAAGAATAGATAAAAAAAAAAGATGAGTCTGTTCTTCAGGTGTCCTTGATCCACCCCCAGGTTTCATCTAAAAACAAATGCCTCAGAGGTTACAGCTCTTCAAGCTCTGCCCTCTAGCTCAGTCAGTAGACTAACCATTTATTAATTGGTGCCAGGCTTATGCCACCAGGCATTGGTATAATTCTTTATCCTCCTAGTCTAACCCAATAGTTAGCTGATTCTGTGTACCTGGGACCTGGAGGCCAACTCTTCTTGGCATTCCTGACTCTATTCCCATGGCAATCAAATCTTCCTTTGTTTCTGTGGCTCATTTAGTTTCTTTCTTTTTTTTCTGATGATCCAACATATACCATGGTGAAAACTTTGTAAAGGACACTGAACTTCTTGTGATGGGGGCTCAGATATTCTAAACTGATATGCTGGCCTGTACGTGATCTTTACACATTTGTCAAAATGTCGGCTGGTTTTTCTTTCTTCTCTTATATTCCACCTAAGATAAACAGTTCGTCTTCCTCATCATTGTTTAAAAGGCTCTGCCAGTTTTCTTAGCAGTTCAGTAGGGGCAACTAGTTTTTATTTTTTTTTTTTACTAGCTGCCTTTTTCTTGTTATAGATATCGAGACAAAAGTCTATAAGCAGAAGAGAAGCCTGAAATTCTTAATATTCTGCAAAACAAAGCAGTTTTAAACCTTTCTCAAAATGTTTAAATTGTTTTGTTTGTTTACTTATCATTTGTGCACATGTGTGTCAGTGAAACAGAGATGGGTGGAGAGAGAAACAGAGAGAAATGAGGGTAAGGTGCCATGCGTGCATGGAAAAATCAAAGGACCACTTTGAAGGCAGTCAGTACACACTTAGCACCATGTCTTTGAGGTCGAGTCTGTTGTTATTTCTGCCACTATACTGCATATGTGTGCCTCCAGCTGATTCTTCTGTCTCCATCTCCCGTCTAGCTATAGGAATACAGGGGCTGAGTTTATAAACCGAGCCACTGCATCTACCCAGAGTCTTTTTATGTAGGTTCCAGAGATTAAAATCTGGAGGTCATGGTTGTACACAAGAGGATTTAGCCTCCGAGCCATCTTGCCAGACAAAAAATGCTTTCAATCAAACTCTAATAGTCTCGGGGAATTGAAAGAAAATGAAGAGCAAGAAACGGTGCCTACAGTAGCTTCTTTTACCACCTCAAAGTGTTTCAAAGGTCAAATATCAGGTTAATAAGCTCTAAAAGAGGGCACGGGAAGTAATCCATAAAGATGAACATTCCCAGGACTGAGGCATTTAGGGTCTGGATACCAGGAATTGAATTTTATCTTAGAAATCTTTTGGAACTAAAACTTACACTTAGCTATGGATGATGGGAGCCTCTAATCCATCAAATAATAGCTATGAGCACCCACAGATGTTTAAATGAGTAAAGCATGCATTTAAAGAGATCTCCAAGGTGGACCTGTGCGATCTGATGTTCCAAAGTCACTTCTGTGTGATGGCAAGGGAGCAGCCAGGTCTTCACTTCTACTGTCTCAGACAGACACCCTGGTAGTGACTTCTTCCCCTTTCTCATCTATCATCTGCATGCCTATGGATTTCTCTTTCTTGTAATAGGAGGCAGTGTTAAACAATATTTGTGATAAGGGAGTCAGTGTCAATTTTAGCTGGGTAGTCTGAGAAAAGACTCAGAGGAGGGTAACAGAGCTAACCACACAGATACCTGGGGGGAAATGTTTTCTACCAAGGGAAGAACTAGTCAAAGGCCAACAAAAGGAAAAGCAGCAGTAGATGCAGAAACAAGGGACAGAGGTGACAGGTCAAATAAGTACAAATAGCATAGCTTATTTGTACAAGTTGCTTCTATTCCCAGGCTGCTATCTACTTGTCAATGGGCCCTTTCTTTCTGTATCTGCCTTTTCAAATAAAAAAGAAGCTTGAAATGTTCGTGTTAGGAGTCACTACATAGGGATTGATCCAAGAAGGCAAGTTCAACGCCAGACTTTTAATAGAGCTGTTAATGCAACAATTGTTGCCAGATATTCCAAAGGAGGTCAGGGTATAGAAACTTTCAAATATAAGCAGGAGAGAGTGTTTTGTTACAAAATGTGAATAATGCATTAAGATCACTTATAAAAAGAGAGAAATACAAATGGCTAACAGCAAAAAAAAAATTCAATCTTGCTTGTCATCACGCTATAATTTTGTGCTATCTACATAGATTATTTCTGTTTGGTATAGTAAGACTGAAAATTTAACAGTGAACATGGTCAAATGTGTGGAAATGGACATTGTCTTTTACATCACTGGAAATGCAAGTAGCAATTCCACTGGAAAACATTTGGCAGCATCCACAGGTGTCTTGCTGAGCATCTTCTCCACTATTCCAGATGAAGTAATACTCACATTTCTCTGCAAAGCACAAAGACTGGGCCCTCTGAAGCTGTGAGACCTATCTCAGACTCTGCTAGGTAGCTTAATGGTAAGAAACAAAAGGCTAGATCTACCAAATGAGTTCTCCTTTTCAGAAATTTAGTAACACTAGTTGTGAGCATTCTTGAAATGGTTCTTTGATTATTGCTATATAATTAATGGAATGAAAAGTGATTGTTTTTCTCAATGGAAATAAAATACTATGAAAAGACTGTGTGTGTGTGTGTGTGTGTGTGTGTGTGTGTGTATTAGAATAAAGAGATAAAAAAGAAAGATGCTGACAAATCAGATGAGGTAAGTCTAATTCAAAAGAAAATTTTTATTTTGAAAAGTTATTTTTCAAGTGCTCTAAGTTCTGTCTCTATTTTAAATGAATTGACACTAGACTCATAAAAGATTGATTCACTATAGTGCTCATTACAAAAGAACCCCCATATGGAGAATTCTCTAATAGCAAAAAATATTACAGAGAATGGAATTCTGACCAACATTAAAATATTGGTGTGTAAAGACCTATAAAGCAATAAAATATGAAATATGTATTATTTAAAAGGTTTATCATTTTTAAAGGTATTCTGTTTAAGGGATGGGGAGATGGTTCAGCAGTTAAAAACACTTAGAACTCTTCTTGCCAAAGACCCAAGTTCAGTACCAGTACCCACACTGCATAGTTGCCTTTCACCCATCTCTAGGAAATTCAATACTTCCTTTTGGTCTCCATTAACACCAGCACACATATAACATGCATTCATGTAGATACACATACACAAACATAATTAAAAATAAATATAAAACCTTCAAAGAAAACCTATTTTGTTTTAATTTTCTTTTATGTAATTTGTAACTAATATTGGACAAGAGGACTTTTAGTATTTATACCAAAACTGTTTCAGATACACAATCACTTTTTGAGTCATATCAAGGGCAAGGTCTAGGGAGATCCAAATTGTGGAGCATCTAACAAACTGGTCAAAAATGTCAAATCATGAGCAAAATTTAGAAAAGCTTGAGGATATATGGGAATTAAATGCAACATATTTTATGAATTGGATCTGAAACAGTGAAAGAGAATTAGTACTGTAACTCAATTAACAATATTAACATTTTCTTAATACCAGTAAATATGCCAAGATTATGATAAGATACTAACCTCAGGGAAAATTAGATGGGGATAAATCAGAGAAAAATTAGAAAACTAAAGTTGTAAAAATTGTGTTACCTTTGCAATTCTCTAAATCTAAAAACATTTGAACAAACATATATAAAATCATATATATATACATATATATATTACATATATATGATATCATTTACTGAAATTCCAGAAATTCTGTTACTGATCATTTATCCTAAGGAAAAAAAAGATATAGGCAAAAATTTAACTACAAGATATCAATTGAAAGTTACTTAAAGGCATGATGTAAGTAACTATTAAATATTAAAGTTAGAAACATTCTATAACCACTAAAGTTACATTTTAGAAACACAGTCATATGGATACAGATGCTGCCAAGTGATAAAAGATTGATTTGAAAATAGTGTTTTCATAAATCTATAAATTTATTTGCATGTGTAAGCACATGCATGCTCCCACAGGAAAAAAAAAGCAGTCACATGAGGCACACATAAGAAGATCTGTAGACAGCTGGAGACATTTTATTAACAGGGGTTATCACTGGATTTTGAGCTCGCTGCTGATAATTTCCCATCAAAATGGGGCAACAAATGTTTTATTTTCTTTTCTCATCCTTTGATTTTATGATCAAAGCTCTATCTTTTATCCTCTTCTTCTCCGTCTTTTTCCCTCTTTCGCTTTTCTACAGAAAGTTCTGCTGCTGCTCCTATCTGTGAGAGCACCTCAGTTAACCACATGTGCATAACATGAGTGACTTGGTAACTTCTTGGAAACAGTGAAAGACCTTTAACTGCTTTCCCCCAGACTGGAGATTAATGAAACCTGTCGGGAAGTGAGGGCAATCCCAAAGGAGGCCCAGCGACAAAGAAAGTGAAAACGAACAAAACTGAAACCCCACAGAAATAAAGTTGTGGTGAGACGAGCAAAGGCTAGAAACAAAGAGCATGCGTGGGGGTGGAGGAGAATGTGGTACTGTTTGGGGGAGACCAGTCAGGCCTCATCGGTTTTGCCATAGGCAGTCTCACATCTTCCTGAAAGATGATACATAAGCTTAAAGAGCCAGAATATTCAGCTTTAAAACAATTTTACTACGGAATATTATTGTTGAATGGACTACTGAACAGGGAGCTGGGAAGAACGGCAATCCTTTGAACTCTCAGAATAATCACTGGACAAGTGTTCTGCACAAAAATCTACTGAGACAAGACTGCCTAAAATCCATTATCAGCCTTTTCTGTACAAAAATGTTAAAAAAAAAAAAAAAAAAAACTTCTCCAGGGGTAAAACATGGAAAAGAGGATTTCATTCAAAGCCGTCATGTAGCTGTCATGATCACTGCCAGGGTGTCTTGCAGTGAGGACAGAAATGGAGCTCTGCTTTGAACACATCTCAGGCTAAAAGAAAATGTAAGGCTAAAGAACAGGGTAGGTTTCGTGGTGTAAAAAATGACAAGGAAGCGGCAGGTAGAAAGCAGGGTTCTGACTAAGTAGATATATAAGAACTCTGACTGAACATGGGCTTGGAAGATATATCAACACTCAAGGGATGTGAGGGAGGATGAAGAAGTCAGGCAAGTCAAGGATGGTTTGGCATTGAGTCCTTACTAAACTAACTCAGTTTTTATTTTGGCTAGAACCAGATTTTGCCAAAAAGTACACAAATGTGCCTAGAGAACCTTAGTCAGACACCAGCTACCTTTTATGACTATCATCATCCACTTTGAATAGAGCTTCAATGTAGCTGTATGAAAGCCACATTGTACTGGAGGAAGTAGCCATTGTCTACAGGCACTTGGAAGTCCTCCATCTCAAGGACAAAGACAGCCAGAGTTAGCAAACTCTTCTATAAGATGCCAGCTAGATGTGAATGTCAGATAAACAGTGAATAATTGTTTAGCATAAGTACGACCCAAAAGTTGCATGATGACAGAGTTGCATTAACAACTATTATACTTATTATACATCTGAAATTGACATTTAACTGAGTAACTTGTATTTGTCTTGGTCCCCCTATTGGAAATGAGTCCAAATTCTCTGCCTTCAAGGATCAGTCTCATTTACTTCTCCTTTTGCACCTTGGAATGTTACTAGATTTTACTTTCAATGCAGGGGGTCAAACCTAGTACTCTGCATATGCTACTCAAGTGCTCTAAAACTGAGCTACACTTTCAGCCGTAAAATGCTAGTGAGAAAATATTATAAAGAAAACATTTTTGTTAAATAGTATGATGTTTCCAATACCTTAGCTGGTAGATTAAGGAACCAGGGAATAAGGGAGAGAACAGCTCACTCAGACACTGTTCTAGCAAGAAACATGCTATGACTTGTGTTCTAGCAGTCACAGCAAGTTGGTTTTAATGAACTTTTAAACAGAAGTATTGCTTAAAACATTTTTATGTGCAAGAAATATAAAGATGATAAAAACAAGTAACAAGGTAGAAACAAAGCAACAGGCTTATAGCACTCGAGAAGAAAGAACGTATCAGGAAGTTTGGATTTCTTGCTGACTCCCTAATAAAGATTGGTGATGTCCAATGTAATATTTAGAAGTATTGTTCACTGCTGGGGGTACTTTTCATACTCAAACATAAATCATAATACTCATACTATGCAAGCAATGTTCAATGAGTATTGTGCCACAAGGAATATAAATTTCATTAATTCAAAAAACTTTTGGAAATAGTCCTACTGAGGAATAAGAGAGATCAGATAGGTCACTGCTGTCAAAAAAAACCCACCATTGTGTACAAAAATGTATAAGAACCAAGACGAGCCTCATCACAAGGCAAGAAGCATGGCTTCTTAACATTTCTGCCAAGGAAAAAAAACTGTGAATAAATTCTGCTTCCTTGGAGTTGCAAATGCCTGCAGGGATATTACTATAGTTACTCATGTGCTCCTATCATCTATACATTTTATAAATCAAGATATTTGTCAATAACACAAGATATGGATCTAAGGTGCCTTCTTCGGGAATGAAGGATACCAACCCATGCACTTTGCAGCTTTGATTCTACTTGCAACACAGTGAATAAACATGCAACAGATGTTCTGGAATCGGAATGCTATAGATGATAATAAAAGTGTCAAAAAGAAACTTGAAGGCAAATTGACTGCCACCCGTATAGAGAGAGGCAACCCTGACAGAAGAAGTCAGCTGAACAAATATTTGACTTATTGTACTTGTCTCTCTCTGTCTTTGCCCAAGAAGGTATGTTAAGGGTTTATCTGGGTAAATGTACTTTTGCTTGGTGGTCTAGCAAGAACACGCATAATGACGGTGAATTAGCTCTTTCCAGCTGTGTCACATTTTCCTTGAGAAGGAATTAGTTCCTTTAAGAATGGGTAAATCAAATTAAACAATCATTAAATCTTTACCTTGCACTACATCCACAAATACATTCTTCAGATGTGATGTTGAGGACATAGTTTATAAGAAATGTTCAAGTAGACTTTAGAGGTCCTGTCGAACTGTTGAAATTAATTCACTCAAGCATTTGGCAGGGCCTACTATGTACAGATTTCATTTGTATTAAAAATTACAGGTCCTTGGATGAACAAAACAATTCCTGTGGTGAGGAAATACCTAAGGATTTCCTGAGTGTTATCAATAATGGCAAAACTGGAGTAAATCCAAAAGTTCCTTGACAGCACAATGAATAATTAGACTTTATGGCATTCAAGTAATGAAACATTTCTTCATCAACAAAAGGAACTAATTCACCCTAAACAAATCAACATGAATGCACTGTAAAATTCACATTGCTGAAATCACAGACAAATACAAAAAGCACTATTTCATTCATATAAAATTTAAAATTTGGCTAATGGGGCTCATCAAATCCAGTTGGACCAGGACTGAATGAGCATGCTATCAAACCGGACACTGTGGCTGATAATGGGGGCTGACTGAGAAGCCATTGATAAAGGCACTGGGACTTGTTTCTACTGCATGTACTGGCTTTTGGGGACCCTAGTCTATTTGGATGCAAAGCTTCCTAGGCCTATACGTAGGGGGAAGGGCCTTGGACTTCCCACAGGGCAGGGTTTCCTGCCCTCTCTTAAGGAGGGAGGAGGAGGGAAGAGGGTGAGTAGGAGAGCAGGAAGTGAATGGGTGAATGGGAGGAGGGGAGGAAGTATAAATTTTTAATGGAAAAATAAATAAATAAATAAAGGAAAAAAGAAAAAAATAAAATTTAGGAAAATTAAACAATATAATAATGCTTGAAGATGGATCTTACATTGACAAAACTATAAAACAAACCAAACGATCAAGAAGGATACAGTTTAAGAAGAGAGTAAATGGATGCATTTGGCTAGGTGCCTCTGAAGTGCTGGTCATGTCCTGTGTCTTTAAAAAAACAAACTGAAAACTGTATCAAATATTTTATTCATGCAACCACTATTAGAATCCCTGCAGGTTTGTTTCTTGGACTCCCAGCATATACCCAAATCTGCAGATGTTCAAGTCCCATCATGTATTGTTTCTTGACTCCTGATGAGAGGAGAAGTATTTATTATTTACAGTTTATAAAGTTTATAGTTCATATATGCATGTGTTTTATTTTATTAAAAATAAATTTAAAGCCGGGCGGTGGTGGCGCACGCCTTTAATCCCAGCACTCGGGAGGCAGAGGCAGGCGGATCTCTGTGAGTTCGAGGCCAGCCTGGTCTACAAGAGCTAGTTTCAGGACAGGCTTTAAAAAAGCTACAGAGAAACCCTGTCTCGAAAAACCAAAAAAAGAAAAAAGAAAAAATAATAAATTTAAAAATAATTGGAGAGGTTTGTGGTGGTTTGAAAGAAAATGGCCCTCACAGTGAGTGGCATTCATGTGGGAGTAGGTGTGGTCTTGTTGGAGAAAGTATGTGGCTGTAGGGGTGGGGTTTGAGTTCTCCTATGTTCAAGCTAAGCACTGGGTCATAATTCATTTCCTGTTACCTGAGGATCAAGATGTAGAATTCTCAGCTCCTTCTCCAGCACCATGTCTTCTTACATGCTGCCATGTCTCACCATGATGACAATGAACTAAACCTTTGAACTGTAAGCCACCCCAATTAAATGTTTTCCTTTATAAGAGTTTCCATGGTTCTGGTGTTTATTCACAGCAATAGAAAACCCATCTAAGACAGGTTGGGGTGAAGATTCATTGAGTAAAATGCTTATCACACAAGTATGAGCGCAAGCTGAAATTCCTAGCACCTATGTAAAACATCAGATGTTAAGGACCTCCTACACCAATCAGGTGTGGCCATGAGCATCTGTCACACCACCACATGGAGACAGAGACAAGCGGATCCCCAAAGCTTGCTGACCAGCCAGCCTAGTTGAAGCATAGGATCCAGGTTCATGAAAAAAAAAAAAAAAAAAACACTCTGCCTCAAAATATAAAGTGGATACAATAAGAAAAATATTTTTGATATCACAACCTATGTTACCAGCACATACATGTACACACATAATCATACATATGCATGAAATATCACACACACACACACACACACACACACACACACACACACACACTAATGATTAGATAATCCATTAAGAGATAGATTTTCTATTTGAATATTTCAGAAATAGTCTTTAAAAATGCTTTGCAAATTATTTTGCTAAGAAAGAGGTTTCCTTAGGTTTACTAATATTCTGATTTTAAGTGAAAAATTGAGGTGACCACCATTGTCATGGAAATATGGAGAGATGGGATCATCTCTAGAAAAATCTCTGTCCCCATTCAAATTTGGCTTTGTGTAGTCACATCTTCTTAGAAAAGAAACCTGAACTTCTAGGTGCATAAATTTAAACTAAAGACAATGAGTCAACGGAAATGCCATCTGCCTTCACATGACTAGTCTATTATCTGAGAATAATCAGCTGAATGTCAAACAAAATGAGGCATAAGGCTGCGTGGATGAGATGATACCCCCATTACACAGATGATGAGCCTTCGATGCAGACACGAGTCATATTCAAGTATAATATTGAGGTATCTTGCATTTTGATTAGAGTGCTTCATTCATAGACTAAATTTGCATGTGTCGTAAACAGTAGAAAATATTTTTTAAACATTTAAGTGGATTTAACAGCAATAAGTTTGTAAAACCGATAAAAAAAAAAAAAAAGGAAAAGACAGTTGGTGTCTGGCCTCAGACCTTGAAATATCTCTATAGAAAAGGTTGGAACAGATGTTTCACATGCCTGGAGAAGGCTAAGCAAGAGAGTAAATGGATAGGTAGATGTGCCTATTGATACCATGATTTGATAAATACATATGCAAAATATTCAGAAGGATATGCAATAACAGTTAACAAAGGTTTACTTCTGATAACTGACATCAGAGGAGAGTGAGCCATGACATGCTTATCTTTCATGTTTTATACAGCACTTTTTCACACTGGGACTATATTCCTTTTTACAACATAAATTATTAGGAAAAGTTTTAATGGGAAATAGTTTAGTGACATGCTATCATGGGCCTGCTGTCAAATCGCTAACACTGCTCGTGCTTTTATATTTTCATATTTCTTTTTAAAGTAAACACAACTTTTAGAGATGAAATTTTGAATGGTTATCTTTGAAGAGCTCTGACATGATTATTTCAGATCTAATAAACAGAAATTTGTCAGTAACCTCAAAATCTCCAGCCAGAGTGGGAATTTCTCTTTGCTTGCTGTGGTCATCTCAGAGAAAGCTTGGTACAGGTAGACGATCCATTTTACAAAATTATCAAACAAATTTGTAAATTTTTGACTAATGATGCCACCCCTGCTATTAATTGTTTCACTGATACAGGTTCCACTGGGTTAATATTGTAAATATCTTTTTATAATATTAACAAGTAGTTCCTCTTGTCCCAAACTATGCTTGATTCCTCTCCATAGATACACATCTATGTAATTTTTCTTCAGATTTGACTGCTCCAAAATGATTCTCCAAAACAACCCCAAAGCTAAAACCTTATGCACCATGCATGAGTCTGGCAGAGCTGGAGTTCGCTGGGGCAGGAAATCCAAAGAGCAGAATGCACAGTAGTAAAGGTTTTCTCAACATGACTTCAGATCCACTCTTAAGGTAGGGTCTGGAACCCTGTCTAAAGGGACAGAGGGAGCCTCCAGAATTAATAGTCATATCGAGACTGCAAATATTTGGTTGGCCTAGACTTCTGCTATGCAATTCTTATAGCACTCATGTCCAGAAGGAAACTTCCAGTCACACCATGGGTTTCCTTCTCTGTATTAGCATCATTGTTCTGATACTGAACCTGTTATCGCTATTTGTAGTGTGGAGCTGCGGGCTGCGTTCCCGCCGCCCAGCTTTCTGCCTCCTGGCTAGCTTAACACGCGAAATAACATCACACAAATTGTATTCTTTTAAACACCACCTGGCCCATTATTTTCAGCCTCTTACTCACATCTTGATTAACCCATATCTAATAATCTGTGTAGCACCACGAAGTGGTGCCTTACCATTTAGTTTCTAGCATACGTCCATCTTGGGCTGGAGCTTCATCGCATCTCTCTCTCTGAGCAGAGGCATGGCAGTCTGTCTAACTTAGGAGAGGCGTGGCATCTGACTAAGCTACACCTTCTTCCTCACTTCCTCACTTCCTTCTTCCTGTTCTGTCTACTCCACCCACCTATGTTCTAACCTATTAGGCCAAGCAGTTTTCTTTATTAATTAGCCAATGAAATCAACAGATTGATAGAAGACCCGCCTCCATCAGCTATTAACCTGGTATCTCAGCATTTGCAAATAAACTTTTATCCATAAGCTTTGTCACAGGAAAGCATTGTTTAGTTGAAACTGATGGTTTAGCTAGATTAAATAAATCTCCTTCATAGGACAGGAAGTTCAGAATAGTCAGGAAGCTTAGCACCAACAGAAGCCCACTAAACTAAATCTAAGTGCTGCCTTCTCCCTTCTCCTATGTGCTTTATTTGCATTGCTTTTTCTTTGCCAATAATTTTATTTTTCTACGTACAAAAGATGGTGTCTGTAGTTGGGTGTTTTGTGTTGCTGTAACAAAATCTTGAAAGCTGGGTATTTCATTAAAAAAAGAAAATGTTTACGGGCTCACAATTCTAGTGGCTGTAAGTTTAACATGACACATGTATCTTGGAAAGCATCTCTGGCTGTTGCACAATATGGTAAAGAAGGTAAAAGGGAAATACCCACAGGCAGAAGGGACCAATCCAAAGTGCAAGCATGGTTGTGAAAGCACCTACACTCCCTAGAAAAGAACTTCCTCTGCCATTATTCTCTCTGGACAATGGCATTCCCATAGCCTAATTCTCTGGCACTATACCTTTTAAAGATTCCATCCACACTGCACAGTTTTTACTGCACCTCTCTTAAAATAGCCACCACGTCTTTGCTCACCACAAGCCCATCTAGAGAAAAAATTGTGTCTACCAGGAAACTGTGCTAAAGTTGTTCATTTTTGCCTAGAATTACTATTTAAGCTCTCTCAGGTTTTACGTGGATTTAACTAGCACACATTAAAGTGCCAATTTGTTGTAAGGAGGGCTATTTGCTTGTTTTCCTGGATGTTCAGACTCCCAAAATAATCACACAGAAACTATATTATTTAAATTATTGCTTGACCAATTACTTAAGCATATTACTAGCTAGCTCTTACATCTAGAATTAACCCATCTCCATTATTTTATATTTTATCATGAGGATCATGGCCTACTGCCAAGGTTTAAACATGTCTGTCTCTAGAAGGAGCTCCATGGCTTCTCCTGATTCCACCTCCTTTCTTCCAACATTCAGTTTAGTTTTTCCCGACTAGTTAAGTTCTGCCCTGCTATAGGTCCAAAGCAGTCTTTTATTAACCAATGGTATTCACAGCATACAGAGGGGAATCCCACATCAGACCTTTATAAATACTTAGTTTTCCTTCTCTAGCTATGACTTCAAGCTTTACATTCACTTCCAACCTTGAGAACATGTATCTTAGTCAGGAATGATACTTGGTAATACACAGCAGAAAGTTCAGTGCATTTTACTAGGCACACCTTAAATAATTCTTTTTAAAATTCATCCTTGAGTAATCAACCGTGGTTTTCCAATAAGATATGATATGTCATAAACCCAAGCCAATGATTTAATGTGGTATTATCCACTTGCCCAAGTTTAAACTAGTGAATCCCTCCTCTTGAAGGACGATGCCCAGACAAGCACAGTAAGTACAGCTCTGGATCTTATTGCAATACACAATTTTAGGCTTACCACATATCTGCTGAACTGGGAACTCTAGGAGTTGGAACCCTACAATAGTAATAAGCTTTCCAGGTGACTCATGCATATTAACCATGAGAAAAAACTTTAAGCCACTCTCTTTAAATGACCTGTATTACAAGGGGGGAAGAGGAATCTAGGACATTGATAAGAACCAAATTCCTCATTAATATACCTGCATATGTATTTTTAAGTCTTGATAGATTAATCATTTGGCCTGGGATGTAAAATTAATGAAGATGCTTGCAATTCAGCAGCCCTTAAGCATTATATTATTTTTGATTTAGAAAAAAGCAAATTTTCATTTTGCAGGTGAAAAGTATTACAATAGTATTAGAATGATTTTTTTTCTGCCATTGAATGCTCTAATTATACCAATCTCTCTGTAATCACAGCACTGAGAAATCATACTCTGATAATGACTGAGAAGGCATTTAATGAGGTCATCTAATTCAAGAATTTAAATTGAAATTTTAGAGAAAGATCTTACATACTAGTTCCCCCAATCTCTAACCCTTTCTCTTCCCATGGTTTGGTAACTTGTGACCAATCAATGACTGAAATATTAAACAGAAAATCACAGAAGCAAGTAAGTCTTAAGTTTTAATTTTTACATCTTCTTAATGAGTATAGTAAAACTCTCTTAACATCCATTGTCCAGCACACTCATGCTATACTAGCCACCTGCCTGTGAATCACTTAGTAGCTCTCTCCTTATCACATCCATTCTGGCAGTAGTGTGATGCTTATGCCCAAGGGACCCTAATCAACTGACTTCAAGACACACTGTACATACCTATGTAATTCTGTAATTCTCCTGAATTTATCTCGCCATGTAGGCACTCCTGCAGTTTCTATCATCACAAAAAGAGTGAGAATATTACAAAATACTTTGAAAGCAAAAAAAGATGACACTCATATTTTTATTGGAGTTTATTGCCTTAGTTGTTCTATATTATTGTTAGTTTTATTGCTATCTCCTACCATAACTATTTATAAATTAAATTTTACTATAGAAATGGAAGTATAAGGAAGACACAGCATGTGTAGAGTTAATTACCATATGAAGTGTCAGCATCTACTAATGTCCCCCATGGATAGAGAGAATAACTGTATTAATTGGTGTATCATAGAATAATCCACTTATTTATCTTTCATTTGTTCTTCATCTTTCTCACCTCATTATTCTTCCTTGGGCTGGAACTCCTGAGGACTTCAGCATGTGATAAATGCTTGTTAACACGAAAAAAAAATCAATTACTGTCTATTTGATGGCCTTTTCCTCCATTTCCTTTACCTATATGTCTTTGCATGCTTCACAGACCCCCTCGCTGAGTCTTTA
Organism: Arvicola amphibius; assembly: GCF_903992535.2. Classification (NCBI taxonomy): domain Eukaryota; kingdom Metazoa; phylum Chordata; class Mammalia; order Rodentia; family Cricetidae; genus Arvicola; species Arvicola amphibius. Next base: position 47,748,012 of record NC_052056.1, on the reverse strand, counting down.
CAGATTAATATTGTCCAGGAATTAATAAAGCCAATTATGGAAGAAAAAACCAATTTGAATTACTGAGGATATTAACAAAACTTCTACAAGACTTTAAAAACCTATGTTTAGATAGTTGTAGGCCTAATCAAGCTTCCTGCAGACAAATGACCCATTTTCAAAATAGGCTCATTTAAATTACATTATTCTGAAGGAGGGATTTAAGTATGCTGTCATTTATAAAGAAAATAAATTACTTCTTTGATTAGAAAGGAGAAAGATATTGTAAATCAAGCAGGGGGACATAGTCCCTTCAACATAAGTCTGTCTGTATATGCAATATAAAAAGAAAAAAACTTAGTCCTGTTTGTGAGATTGCAATATATCAACAAATATTATTGTTATATATTTATAGACTATATAAGTACATAGAGAGTCACTGCCAAGTTTTCTGGCATAAAGTTCTTAAAACCCTTAGAATCATTGAAGTGTTGTATCTTTGTGATACTAATGAGTTGGCTGGTGGCTTGGTCTCTGGGTCAGCCTCAGGATGCAGGCTGGTTGCCAGGGCAACCAACCATGTGCGTTGGGAGTTGGAACTTGCAGCCTCACCCCTCCCTCAGCCTCAGAGAGAAGAATTGAAGGTTGAGCTGGTTAGAATTAGCTAATGATTTAATCAAGCCTGTATATGAAGCCATTACATCCCAATGGATGAGTTCAGAGAGTTTCCTTTCTAGATGTGCGCTTCTGGGAAGATAGTGGACACAAAGGGCAAAACAACTCCCCACTTCCTTCACCATACCTAACCCTAACTCTTCCATCTGGCCATTGCTGGGGTGTTTCCTTTTATAATAAAGCATTAAAAGTAACAAAAAGTGTTTCCTTGTGCTCTAGGAAATGTCCAAACCAAAGCAGAGGTTGTGGGAACCTCCTCTTTATGGTCAAGTCAGCTCAAGATCGCTGAACCTCTTGTAAAGAAATTGTGTGCAATCTGGATACAAACCATTTGTACCTGATTCCCACTGTGGGGCATCGGAGCATCAACCTAGGTTACTTTCAACCCTGACTTGAATTGTGAGCTCTCCAGGGTTAGAGAATTCATGGACAAGGGAGGAATTTCCACATATTTGGTTACCGTAGCAAAGTTCTGAGTGAGTGCTGTGGGTGAGACCACCAAGAGAAGGAAACACTATGTGGATTTTCTCTATCCATTATTTATTCACGAAGATTATCTTTTAAGGATTACAAATAGAATGATACATCTTCTTTGATAAGACTTATCTCTCTCCAATATGTATTTCTAGTTTTTAATTTTATAAGGACAGTATATGGATTCGTTTTGAGAAAAATCTGAAGTGTTGTTAAATTAAACCTAATAGACAAAACTTTCTCCTATATGAATGACATTATTAATGCAATTTAAATCTTGCCTTTCTTAAGATATAAATTGGCCTGAAGGGGCGTGGTCCATCAGCAATTGGAATTAACCAAACTGGCTTCATTATAAAATACTCAGCTTTAATAAAAGGAGCAAATGGGAGAAACTTACAGAGCCAGAGTTCCAGCGAAGTGCAGGAAATAAAGAAAGCGAAAACAAATGCAAACGGATGTTTTAAAGGTATTTGGGGCCCTGGAGGGGGCATGCCCCTCAAAAAAAAGGGGATTGGTTAGCTCCCCCATCATTGGCCGAGCTGTCTTCTTAGGATAAAAATGTAGATGTCTCTATATTGGGGCATTGCTGCTGGACGTCAGCCTGCAAAATGACAGGCACGAGGCTGTCATTATAATATTGTTGTAAAGGATGCAGAAATAGAAATTTTATCCTGTTAGCTGCTTTTCTCAGAAATGGCATAAGTCCATTTGTTTAGACCACAATTATATTAAAATCTTACTATTAGCCATATTCTAGGGGTATAAATTATGAAAAATCAACGTTGTTACTTTCATGGAATTGACATCATACTTGGTGTAACAAACCATACACAAACGTATTAAATATTAATTTAACACAACAGAGGGAAAAGGTGTGCTGAAATGAAAAGTAATGATAATGAAGGGGCTAGAAAGGACTGATACAGTGGAAAGGTAAAGTCACATGCCTCCATTCGGTGGTTAGGTTAGGAGAGAAGTAGCTATATGAACATAAGTTTGATTGTAGTGGTGTCTGAGTGAGGGGGAGTTAAAGAAGACAACGCTGTAGGGAGCCAGGACCAGATGCGTCAGGCCCAAGTGATACGGGTATTATCTTTGGACTTGATTCTGAGTGACACAGAAAACACTGAAGTTCTCAGCACGCAAATGTAGCAATGTTTTCTAAATAACCATTCTGTATGCTATATCAGCACCAAGGACATCAACTAGGAAATTGGGACAGCAGCTGAGCAAGAGGTAAATAAGGTCACAGAGTTAGATGAAGTGGAAATGAGTTGGATTTTGGATATATTTAATGGTTAATTCTAGTGGGTTTATGAATTATGAGTTAGGTGACAGGTGTTAAAGAAGCAGAAAGACTCACAGATGTTTTGGGGTTTAAGAGTTGAGCACTGGAAGACTGAAATTGAGCAAAGATCATACTTTCTAAGGTAAAAGCAAGAGAAAGCAACTGATTATTAATGGGTATCTTAGCTAGAGGACTTTGTCACATCAGTACAGAGGAAAACAGTTAACAAAAGAATAATCAAACCCTGAGCGCCATTGTTGTTATAGCAGCTTGTCAGAGCAATATGCAAACAGGACATCCTTGGGAGACAAACAGCTGCCAGGAACACCTAGGTATGTCCTAGTGGACAACAGACCTCACTATTACACAATTCCAGATGCAGATTAGACTTAGAGATTAAAAAAAGAGAGAGGAGATGAAGAAAGCACCACATAGCAACAGTTTTTAACACTGGAAAGAGGGGAAGAAGAAAAGGTAATGTGGACAACGTAAGGCAAAATACTGCATTTTTCTCTCATAATACACATATATGTCACAAGAAAGCAGAAAGCAGGAATGAAGGGACAATATAAGGTCTAAAGGGAGGACATAACTGGGGGCAGAATGTGAGTAAAGTAATACGTGTGTGTGTGTGTGCGCGCACACATGAAATGTCATAATAAAACCAATTATTTGGTACACTAACTTAAAAATTAACTTAAAAGGGGACGGATGAGGCATGGCCCCATAGCTAAAAGCAGTTTCTCTGCAAACATGAGAACCTGAGTCTGTATCTGTGGCACCTACGTAAGCGTTGGTCACAGTGTGCAGTAGACCCCAGTGGTGGAATGGGCATCAGGTAAAAAAGACAGATCCTCTGAGCTCACTAGCTAACAAGTCCAGCCTAAACAGGAAGCATATGGTTCAGTAAGAGACCTTGCATTATGGAAAAAGGCAGAGAATAGAGGAAGACACCCAAAGTTCTCTTCTGGCCTATGCATGCACTTGCATGGATAGACAGCCTCGCATACATGTGCATACCACACACACACACACACACAGCAAACAAATATGCACACGCACACACACACAACATCCCTAAAGGAATTCTTTAGAAATAACTATGGGGAAAGTTGGCAGGGAACCAGGGATTTCTGTGGGGAAAAATTTTTAAAAAGGTTAAAATTAATTTAATGTTTACTTCATTTAAAATGGGTATTGGTCAAGGAGGATCGATCATGTGTCTCACGTGTTACAGAGATCTTATGTGTGTGGAGAATTGCTTCTGATATTGTAATTTCCATTAGTGGGATGTTTTGTTCTAAGGTGGCATAAAATAAAATATCTAAAATGTCTAAAGCTTTTCCCCATATGATTCTATCAATAAATTATATAGACACCGTCAATATATATTTCAGCACTACTAGAAAACATTGATTTTTGTTTGATTTTAATGTTTTAAATATTTCTTATACAAAGTTTTTGTTTTCCTCTAGAATTGGATTATGGCCTCCCAACAGCCTCGTTTGATGTAGGTATGGCCCAAGATAGTTCCACCTACGTTCAGGCAGTACATATAGTGACTTCTGCAAATGGTATTTTAAATCACTGTAAATAAGGTAAAGGGGAGATAAGAGGTTTTTCATATCATATCTCAGAATATAAACAACTCTTCTCTGAATATGTAGCCTCAACTGATGGTAAGAACTGATCTCTATTTACATAATAGAAAAGATACTTTTCCGTTTCTGTGATGCAAACAGCTATCTTTCTCAATTACTCAATCCATTTCGCCACCACACCAAGAGCTACATCAGAGATAAGAAACAAAGACCATTTTCTTCTAGGAACAAAGTGAAGCTTATTTTGTTTTAGGATGTGTTGTTTTTGCTTTTTTTTCCCCACAATTCTGAAAGCCTTGTTGGTGTGGAACATTTTTTCCCTAAAATCTGTGCATTAAAGACACACACACAGAGGGGAGGAGGAGGGACACAGAGATACACAGAGAGACAGACAGACAGATACATACACACACACACACACACACACACAGAGAGAGAGAGAGAGAGAGAGAGAGAGAGAGAGAGAGAGAGAGAGAGAGAGAGAGAGAGAGAGAGAGCGAGCGCATAACATTTTAACATTGTACTTTCAATATAATAAAGCAGCACTGAAAATAATTGTGACTGAATGTTCAGGAGCACTTATAACTGCTTATAACACAGAGGGAAGACTAAGCCTCTATGTCAATTCCCTTTGACAAGAAAATGTGAACCCTGTGTGTTATGGGTGAGAATGTGGGTGACTTACTGCAATGCCTTCCCCTGTAGCAGAACCATAGGACAATCAGGAATCAGGTGCATTGTAAACAACTGCTTATGTGTTCATTCTGGATATGCCAGTGAGTTTGTTGTTATGAGAAGGAATAGAAAGAACTGTTTTCACAAAATCTGTAATTAACCCAAGGGCTTTCCCCTGAATTTGTAGCTTAGCAAGGATTTGAGATGGATTTTAAGAGGAGATGAAAGTAGCTATTGCATTTTCATGAAGAACTCTCGAGAGCTGCAACTGACATGCAATAAGGATATCACGTTCCTCCTTCCCAAGCACTAGTACGACTTCCAAGATGTGTGAGAATTTCAGTGTTGTATAGGTACCAAATCCCTGGAGCAAAACTTGCAATGTGATCTTTATTATAGTAGATTCCTTGTTGGGTCCATGTGCTGATATATCCCTGGCATCCAAAATACATAATAGAAGCTTGACAAATGCACCCAATATAAGATGAAGTCTATTTGGGGAATCATATGTGTGACAAGTAAGATACATGGTCATCCACCCTGTGCATGGGAGTGAGCAAAGAGAAAAAACTTGGAAGTGTTGCAGGAATGCTGTAGGAAGAAGTCTTATGGCTAGCTGTAGCCTGCCTACTGGGGCGTGGCCTTTTATACCATGTAAGCCTATGTAGAGCATGCATCCCCTCTCTTTTCTGGCCTCTCTGTTCCGGTTGCAGATTTCGGTTTCTGATCTCTATTCCAGCAGAGGATTCTGATTTGTGAGTCTACCCCTAAATAAATAACCATCTATTTCTCAATTCTGAGCTAGTGTGGGATTTCTTTTAAGTGACGGCCTTCACAGGAACTCTCTCCAAGGTAAGTAAACAACTTCCTCTGTTTCTGTTGGGAGTGTAAAATTACTACTAGGAATGGGTGCGAAAAATTTACATCTCCAAACCTCTTACAAGTACCACCCATATTCCCCAGATTTTTTATCATTATTGTCCATTCCAGTCACTAGCTGCAGCATCTTATCCTTTGTTAAAAGGCTTATTTGGTTGGTAAAACCAGAGTTGGCTTCTGTGCAGGACACTGTTATCAGAGATATCCTATGCTTGGGATTTAATTCTCTACCATTGTTGTGTTGAAATCCATTCTTTGAATTCGCATTCTATGAGATCTAACAGGACAAAAGAACATGCCAGAGGTGTGGTACTCCCAGTTATTAATGTCCCCCCTTCAGATTACTTGCACACCTCTCCCTTAACCTGAATTCGGTAACTTCTGCTGCTCTCTGTTACTAGAGGAGAGCTGAGCACAGTTGCAACAAGAATCAGAGACAGGCATGTGTGTCTAGCACATCACGTGACCAGCTGTGAGATGGCATGGAGCAGGAATCAACCAATCACAAACTATATTCAGGACCAATTGTTCTTGCCTATGAGTTAATGCTGTGCCACAGGGAGGATGACAGTAGGTAACAAAACAACACAAGTCGTAATTGGAGGGAAGAAAAGGGAACTGTGTAAATCATTTTCCACAGAGGATTTCACTCTCACTTTGACTTTGCTCTGGACTTCATGAAGTTGAAGTGGATAGTACTCTGTCTGTCCATAGATACAACAGACTGACAGGACCAAAGAAATGACCCTGACCCCCTTGCTGAACAGTGAATTGATGCCTTATTGTTGGAAACAGTAAGAACACTGGGTTCTCCAATGTTCTCTGGCAGAATTAAATCCTTTTATGCCTCTATCCTTGATGGTAGGCTGTTTGGTAATAGCTTTCAATCAAACCTTTCTTTCCTTTGTCCATTGCTTTCTGACTGATATTCTCTGAGATAACCAACAAGTATATCCCCTGGGTTTGAACTCTTACTGTTTCTGAAGGAACAGATTCATAAACCAGCATTCAAAGGCATCACCAATATCTTTGGTTGAATAGAAAATGAACACCATCAGTAGAGTACAGTCTTTTCCTCTACAGGTTCCGCTGTAATTTAAAGGCTTAGACTTTGTATTTCTATTTGTACTTTAAAGGCTAAGAAGTATAACCACCCTGCTTTTCCCTGGAATTTATTTTCTCCTTCAATCTAAATGAAGAAGGTTTGAATGTCCAATGGATTCTTTTTCCAAACTGTAGTCCTATGACTTTCATGTCCAATTTTGAAAGAATAGTAACAGTTGGCCTAGTAGCAGGAAACAATGCTGTGAATACTTCTACAACGCACAACTTTCTATGTATTTCTGAATTCTAGCATGGAAGTTTTAGATGTGATCCTCAAGTTACAAAAACCATATGCATTATGTATTTTTATCCTTTGTTCAAATGTGTTCAAATGAATCCAAGGTTGTGGCAATATGTTTTCTAGATTTAAGCAAGAAATAGGAAATTCTGGAAAAGTAATGAAAATTACATGTGGGTAGGAGAATTTAAATATAAAATATGTTTTATAAGTAAAATTTTGTGTTTAAAATCTTTATTTTAAAATTTGATTACTGCTAATATAGATGAGAGATCTAAGAGGGTCCTATCCCTGCTGGGACTTGGGTCAGTCTTTCCACTTTGAGGATTGCTTTAGAAGAAAAACTATTAAGCTCAAAATAAATTAATTTCTACCTGCTGTTCCCTCTTTCCTTTAATAATTCATAGCCTGTTGGATACTATTATTCTCAACCCTGATATTAAAGGCTCTTTCCCTGAAATTTTTATGCCTTGTCAACACAGGATAAATAAAGCCAAGCTAGGGCTGCCAAGGAGAAGCTAGATGATGTTCTAAGACATCGTGTAACACCAACCCTCAAGTGATAATCTCGACTGCTGGGGCTTGAACTCTCGTCCATTTGCTCCAACAACTCTCCCCTTGTCCCACTGCCACTTCAGTTCGAATCAGCTTCTCTACTTACCCCACTGCCCTTCCTCAGTTGCTTGTCTTCACGGAAAGCTCATCCATCCGTCTATTTGCTTACCCTTTGAACAAAAAAAAAAAAAAAAATTGATAACCGACTCACTCTAAAAAAATTCAAGTTCAAACATAGTTTGTGGTACAGCAGCGTCAGAAACGCAGGAGTTGCTAGAAATATAAATCTCTGGTTCTTCCACACAGTAGCTGACTCAGAGACCACGAGGGAAGCCACAGTCATCCTGGGCTAGCTTGCTGAGCAAGTGTTTTCACCTAGAGCTTAAGGAATGTGCATCTGTGTCTAGGTCTGAGCCTGAGCCCGGGAATTTGGATGTCTATCACATTTCCTGGTCAGGTTGCTGCAACCAGCCCAGAGAGCTAAGAACCACCCAGTACAGACCTAAGTGCAGCTCTACCCAACTGCTTTTCAGCTTTAGCTTCTGCTTGTCCATGCTCACTATGCAAGGGTCCTTAAATCAAGTTTAGTAGCCCTTTGAAAGAGCTGCAACTGTACTGTCGTGTTATGCTTCGTTGTTTTCGTCATTGCTTTGAAAAACACATAGCACGTTGAGCCAGGAACGTAGTTTGTAAATTACAAAATTACTTACGTGAATTTGAACAAGTTACTTAATACTTCTGAAACTCGTTTTCTTATATGCACAATGAAAATAAGATGGATTTGGAAAATGTTGACAAAAATACCTGGCATATTGTAGATACTCAGGCAAAAGTCATTGTATTTTCATCGGACAGTATTCCCTTTCTTTGATGCCATCTAAGATGAAGAAATGACATATAATAGAATCATTTAAGTTTTTTTCATGCATATGTCTCTCCCGAGTATTTTTGTTACATTTAAAGTTTGATTTAATTTTGTTATCTACGTTTTCTCAATCATTTTGATGACCTCTAGAAAATGAAAAATACCAATTTTCCTTTGACATTAAAAATAAAGTTTTGAAAAACAAGGCAGACTACTAAGAATCTTACAGTGACTGTTCTAAAATATACTTCTCTGGGTTGCTTGCCATTTAATGTCAAACAGAAGTCATAACTAAATGTATCTTAAATTTTCTTATTGGAAAAAAATAGCTTCAAGATGGACTAAATTTTTTTACAAGTATCTGAAATGCCTTTCCAGGCATCACCTAAAACCATTTAAAATGTATCCATCAAGAAGGTAAGGATAAAACTACATGAGCTAAGACTGCATAGGCTATTTTAAGAAGTAAGGGATCATGCTATATGCAAGTAAGGCAAGCAGATTACACCATATCTTGTTTATGTCATCGTAAGTGATATGCAACTCCAACTTAGAAAGGAGGGTTTTTTAAAAAAAATTAGCAATCTTTACATAAAAGGAATGTATTTATATTCGTATTTAAGCCAAAGAATACTAAAGCACATACGACTAATAACTATTTTTCTCCATTCTTCTCAACCTCAGATTCGGTCCTCTATAGATGACTTCCTTTTAATTACAAGTCATCCTTAATGTATAGTGTCTCAGTTAGGGTTTCTATTGCTGCAAAGAAACACCATCATGAAAAGGTAAGCTGGAGAGGAAAGGGTTTATTTGGCTTACACTTCATCATTGCTGTTTATCGCTGAAGGAAGTTAGGACAGGAACTCAAACAGTGCAGAAACCCAGAGGCAGGAGGCAGAGGTCATGGAGGGGAGCTGCTTAGTGGTTTCTTTCCCATGAAAACCCACTTTCTTGTTCAACTACCATCCTATAGAACCAAGGACCAGCCATCCAAGGATGGCATCACCTACCATGTGCTGGGCTGGACCCCATTGACCACTAAAAAGGAAAATGCCTTACAGCTGGATCTGCTTGAGGCATTTCCTCAACTGAGAAGCTGTCCTCTGATGACTAATTGGTGTCACCATAACACACCAAACCAACCAGTACACACAGGTGATAAGGTTAGAGGAGTGGTCTTAATTTCCTGGTGTTATATTTGTCATCAGACAAAAATCTAACTTACAAAACAACAACTATCCTTTTCTTTTTATTTATTTTTATTGAGCTATACATCTTTTTCTGCTCCCCTCCCTGCCTCTCACCTCCCACCTTCAACCCTCCCTCAAGGTCCCCATGCTCCCAATTTACTCAGGAGATCTTGTCTTTTTCTACTTTCTACTTCCCGTGTAGATTAGATCTATGTAAGTCTCTCTTAGTGTCCTCATTGTTGTCTAATTTCACTGGGATTGTAGGTTTATAGTTTGGTTTTAAAAACCACCTATGAGTGAGTACATGTAATAATTGTCTTTCTGTGTCTAGGTTATCTCACTCAAAATAATGTTTTCTAGCTCCACCCATTTTCCTGCAAAATGCAAGATGTCATTATTTTTTTCCTGTGGTGTAGTACTCCATTGTGTAAATGTACCACATTTTCCTTATCCATCCTTGGGTCGAGGGGCATTTAGCTTGTTTCTGAGTTCTGGCTATGACAACAAGCTGCTGTGAACATAGCTTGACCACTTCCTAAATATAATTCCTGCAGCACAGACACCGAGAGAAACAACTGTCCTTTTTCTAATTCCTGAAAGTGTAGTTAAAAATAATTTTTGGTTAAATAACCTACAGTTTTCTTTTAAAAAAATTTTATTAATATATTCATTAAAGAGTCAAGTGGTCCAGTGACCTTCGCGGGAGTAGGTCCAAGCAAGCGACTTCCCCAGAAGAGGTTTGAGGAAGGAGTGACTGCCAAGAGAGCAGGCCCCAGCCAGAGACCTCCTAACAGATATTATGATGCAAATGGACTTAACAAACATCTATGGAACATTCCATCCAAACATAAAAGAATATGCCTTCTTCTCAGCACCTCACGGAACCTTCTCAAAAACTGACCACATACTAGGTAACAAAGCAAATACAACAGATACAATACAATTGAAACCCCATGTATCTTATCGGATCATCATGGCTTAAAATTAGAATTCAACAGCAACACTAGTTTCAGAAAGCACACAAACACACGGAAATTAAAGAATGCTCACCTGAATCACCAATGTGACAAGGAAGAAATAAAAGATGTAATAAAAGACTTCCTAAAATTCAATGAAAATGGCCACACAACACACCCAAATTTATGGGACACAAACAGTGTTAAAAGAAAAGGTCATAACATTAAATGTCTACATAAAGAAGCTGGAATAATCCCACACTAGTAAGTTAACAGAACACCTGAAAACGCTAGAGCAAAAAGAAGCAAACTCACTGAGGAGGACTAGACAGCAGGAAACAATCAAATTGAGAGCTGAAATCAACAAAACTGAAACAAAGAAAACAATAAAAGATTCAATGAGACAAAGTTTTAGCTCTTGGAGAAAACCAAGAAAATAGACAAACCATTATTCAAACTAAGCAAAAGGCAGAGAGAGAACATCGAAATTAATAAAATCAGAAATGAAAAGGGGGGATATAATGACAGACATGGAAGAAATCCAGAGAATAATCAGGTCATACTTTGAAAACCCGTACTCCACAAAATTGAAAAACTTAAAGGAAATGGACAATTTTCTAGATAAATATCACTTACCAAAATTAAATCAAGACCAGATAGGCAAATTAAATAGATCTATAACTGCTAAAGAAATAGAAACTCTCATCAAAAGTCTACCAACTAAAAATATCCCAGGACCAGATGGTTTTAACACTGAATTCTACAAGATTTTCAAAGAAGAATCAATACCAATACTCTTCAAATTGTTTCACACAATAGAATCAGATGGAACATTGCCAAACTCTTTTTACAAGGCTACAATTACCATGCTACCTAAACAAGACATTTCTAAGAAAGAGAATTACAGACCAATCTCCCTCATGGACATTGATACAAAAATACTCAATAAATACTGGCAACTGAACCCAAAAACACATCAGAAAAATTATCCAACATGATCAAGTAGGCTTCATTCCAGAGATGCAGGGATGGTTCAACATATGAAAATCTGTCAATGAAATCTACCACATAAACAAAGAAAAACACATGATCAATTCATTAGATTCTGAAAAAGCCTTCAACAAAATGCAACATTCCTTCATGATAAAGGTCTTGGAGAGAGCAGGGATGGATACAAGGAACACACCTAAACATAGTAAAGACAATATGAACAAGCCAACATCAAACTAAGTGAGAGAAATCCAAAGTGATCCATTTAATATCAGAAACAAGACAAGATTGTCCACGCTCTCCATATCTGTTCAATATCATACTTGAGCTTCTAGCTACAACAATAAGCCAACAAAAGGAGATCAAGGAGAGTCAAGTCAGAAAAGAAGAAGTCGAACTCTAGTTGCCTATGATATGATAGTTTACATAAGTGACCACAAAAATTCTACCAAGAAACTTCTACAACTCATAAACACCTTTGGTAATGTAGTAGGATACAAGATTAACTCGAAAAAAAAAAACAGTAGCCCTTTATTTCACAGGTGATAAATGGTCTGAGAAAGAAATCAGAGAAACATGACCCTTCACAATAGCCACAAATAAAATAAAATACCTTGGAGTAACTCTAACCAAACAAGTGGAAGACCTATATGACAAGTACTTTAAATCTCTGAGGAAAGAAATTGAAGAAGACACCAGAAAATGGAAAGATCTCCCATGCTCTTGGGTAGGTAGAATTAGCATAGAAAAAATGGCAGTCTTACCCCAAGCAATCTACAGATTCAATGCAATGCCCAGCAAAATTCTTCACAGACCTCAGAATAACAATACTCAATTTCATATGGAAAAGCAAAAAACCAAGGATAGCCAAAACAATCCACAAAGGAATTCTGGAGGCATCATAAACCTCTACTACAGAGATACAATACTGAAAACAGCCTGGTATTGGCATAAAAACAGACAGGAGGACCAATGGAATCAAATCGAAGACCTGGATATCAATCCACATACCTAAAAATGCCTGATTTTTGACAAAGAAGCAAAAAATAAAAAAATGGAAAGCATATTCAACAATGGTGCTGGCATAACTGGATATCAACATGAAGAATGAAAATAAATCCATATCTATTATATGCACAAAACTCAAGTCCAAATGGATCAGCAACCTCAACATAAAACCAAACACACTGAACCTCATAGAAGAGAAAGTGGGAAACACACTTAAACGCACTGGCACCAGAGACCATTCCTAAATATAACCCCAGTAACACAGACACTGAGAAAAACAATTAATAAATTTGAGTGGTGTGGGAAGTCCTTCTGTATATGTGTTGCTTTTGTTGGTTCATTAATAAAGAAGCTCCTTTGGCCTGTGGTATGGCAGAATAGAGCTATGTAGGGAAAACTAAACTGAATGCTGGGGAAAAGAAGGCAGATCAAGTGGGACGCCTTGTAGCCACCACCAAAGGAGACAGATACCTGGGAACTTTACTGGTAAACTATGAGCCTAGTGATAAAATATAAAATATTGGAAATACGTTACTTTAAGATATAAGAGCTAGCTAGAAACATGCTTCAGCTATTGACCAAGCAGTATTTTAAATAATATAGTTTCTATGTAATTATTTCAGGTATGAGTGGCTGGGAAACAAATGAACAGCCTTCAACAACACAGGACCTCCTGAAACAGAGAAGTTTCTGTAAAGCAAAGGACACAGTCAACAAGACAAAAGTGGCAGCCTACAGAATGGGAAAGACCTTCACCATCCCACATCAGACAAAGGACTGATTTCCAAAATATACAATGAACTCAAGAAATTGGTCATCAAAAGAACAAATAATCCAATAAAAAATAGGGTACAGATCTAAAGAACTCTCAACAGAGGAACCTAAAATGGCTGAAAGACACTTAAGGAAATGCTCAACATCCTTAGTCATTAGAAAAATGCAAATCAAAACTGTGAGATTCCATCTTACACCTGCAAGAATGGCCAAGATCAAAAACACTGATAACAATGCTAGAGAAGATGTGGGGTAAGGGGATACTTTTCCATTGCTGGTGGGAGTGCAAACTGATACAACCACTTTGGATAATACTATGGTTATTTCCCAGAAAATTCGGAAACAACCTACCTCAAGACCCAGGAATAACACTTTTGGGTATATACCCTAAGGATGTTGAATCATACCACAAGTACATGTATTTAACTATGTTCATAGCAGCATTGTTTGTCATATCCAGAACCTGGAAACAACCTGAACGCCCCTTGTTCAAAGAATGAATAAGGAAAATGTGGTACATTTATGCAATGGAGTACTACACAGCAGAAAAAAATAATGACATCTTAAAATTGTGGGCAAAATGATGGATATAGAAAACATCATTTATGTGACATAATCCAGACCCAGAAAGACAAATATTTATGTACTTACTTATAAGTGGTTTTTAGACAAAAAGCAAAGAAAAACCAGGCTACAATTTACAACCCCAGAGAACCTAGACAACAAAGAGGACTCTAAGAGAGACATACATGGATGTAATCTACATGGGATGTAGAAAAAGACAAGATCTCCTGAGTAAATTTGGAGCGTGGGGATCATGGGGAAGAGTAGAAGAAAAGGGGAAGGAAGGGAGGGAAGTGAAGAAAAATATATAGCTCAACAAAAACAATTAAAAACAGAAAACAGTAATTGAGAAATCTTAGCAATAAACTCCATGGTACTAAAATTTAAAAAAAAAAGAGTCAAGTGGTTTGAATAGTTAATCAGATTGCTATGCTATGGCTATGAATTCTCTTATATGCATAGTATTGTTCTTAGAATTTCTACCTATTTCATTTTTCCAGTTTCTTTATTTAATCATCATTACTTATTATTTTAGTTAGGGTTTCTATTGCTGTAATGAAACAACATGACCAAAAATCAAGTTGACGAGGAAAGTGTTTATTTGGTTTATACTTTCGGATCATAGTCATTGCAGGAATTCAAAACAGAAACTCAAGCAGGGCTAGAATCTGAAGGCAAGAGCTGATGTAGAGGGCATGAGAAATGCTTCTTACTGGCTTGCATCTCCTGGGTTGCACAGCCTTCTCTCTTATAGAACCCTGGACCAGCAGCCCAGGGATGGCACCACTACAATGGACTGGGCCCTCCCCCAAGGATCATTGAGAAAATGCCTTACAACTGGATCTCACGGAAGCATTTCCTCAAGTGAGGCTCCTTTCTCTCTGATGACTTTAGCTTGTGTCAAATGGACACACAAAGTCAGCTAGTACACTTTTTATGCTGAAGTCACTCATATCAGGCCTTTATGAAGTAAGCGTCTCATCTCTCTCCTCCACACAACCCCAGGAAGTTTCTGAATCTTTTGCAGATGCTGTTCTGCTGTTCTGGGCCACTCCTGTCTACTGTGGTTTGTAGCCACTGCTTCTCTCTACTCACTGATTTTTACCGCCAGTGTTTTCTGACTCTTCAACGACAGGAAATAGTTTCTCTTCTCTTTACCCTCACATTTAATTCTTTGTATAAGTTTAGAATTCAACATTAAGGAGTCATTTCTAACCAGAATTTTTTTTTGGGGGGGGGGGGGGGCTAAAACAGGGTTTCTCTGTAGCTTTGGAGCCTGTCCTGGAACTAGATCTGGTAGAATTTTGAAGGAATTTTCCTTTTTCTTTTTCTTCCAAAGGCAATCAATGGCAGTGAGTAAACTTGAAATAATGGATGAGATGTGCCCTGATTTTGTTCAGCATTCTTATATAAAACATAAACATGTGATTAGAAAATCACATGGAAACAAAGGTAGTCTTAGATTATGTTAGCTCTATAATGTACAGAGTCCTCCTACAGAAGAAATGTGGAGTTCTTTGTTAATAAGTTACAAAGAATTTCAACATGCTGACAGTAGAGTTCTAAGCCAACCTACAGAGCCTTCTGGTGGCAAGGCCACTTACACCAGCCATATCATCACCAACCCAGAAGTTCCAGTCTCTTGGGAAATAAATTCTGATCTCTAACGCTATACTGATTAGATAGTGATTACTTGGGTTGTTAGAGCAGGAGTAATTCAATCAACGTGGGCAGAATGACCTTTCAGTTTAATGTAATCGCATTTTCACACACTAAACAAGAAAATTTGTTTGGCCCTGGTCTTCGCTCTTTCCTGACACTCTAGGACTTAAGCCTCCTCACTTACTCTCATTCCTTTGTCTTTGTTTGAAACAGTGTTGCTGCATAACAAGGTCATGGCCGAGAACGATTCAGACATAGACTTGGTAC
The DNA here is from genome assembly GCF_903992535.2 of Arvicola amphibius. Taxonomy (NCBI): domain Eukaryota; kingdom Metazoa; phylum Chordata; class Mammalia; order Rodentia; family Cricetidae; genus Arvicola; species Arvicola amphibius. The sequence continues at coordinate 47,732,262 of NC_052056.1, read as the reverse complement.
CCTACGCCTTTAGGATATGGGAGAGTTAGAACTTCAAGGAGTCGATTCAGCATCATCCTAACCATCTCAACAGGGAAACTCATACCTACTCAGTCCACCTAAGAGAACCACTGCAGCAATTCAAACTCTTCATTTTAAGATGAAGAAATTAAAGCCCAAAAGAGACTAACTCTCGTCGATTTGCTTAAAGTCTTTCATGGTAAGTTCTAGACTTGAATCCACTTCTGCCTTTCTTTATAACTTCCAGGAGACAAAACAAAACACTCACACAGAATATGTATAAGATGGCGATGATCCGAATCCCCTGCAGGATCTCTGAATCTGCTATCACAGAATCTGTGTGCTCCTGTGGGAATCTGTGTGCACATGTGGGAATCTGTGTGCACCGCACATGTGGGAACCTGTGTGTACATGTGGGAATCTGTGTGTGCTGGTGGAAATCTGTGTGCACATATGGAAACCTGTGTGTACATGTGAGAATCTCTGTGCGCCTGTGGGAATCTGTGTGCACATATGGGAATCTGTGTGCACATGTGGGAATCTGTGTGCGCATGTGGAATTCTGTGTGCACCTGTGGGAATCTGTGTGTGCCTGTGGGAATAGGCGAGAAAGTAAGTCAGCAGTGGTAACGTTTGTTTTTAGCCATTCTTTCTTCCCTATCACCATAAACTAAACAAGGAAACAGAATTTGCCTGACCTCGATTGTCCATGGAAATCAGTTTGTCACTTGTCTGGAAACTTTCACAATCAGCCTGAATGTCCGTGTATCATTGGGTCTCAGGACTAATGGGTAGACCTACTCACTCTTACACCTTCCACCCTCTACTCTCCAGGCGTTTCAGCTCACAAATAAACACGTGCTCATGAATACTCAGTCTACAAGTTCTGCTTGTTTGTGGTTTTACTCAAGTCGTACGTGAATCTCAACTGATACTCCCTCTCTTGGCTGTAGCTTTTAGGCAATTTGGGTAATTTTCTTAGTACCGTTGCAATCACTGCTTTATAGTTGTCTTATCTTCTTCAGTTGGAATAATAGAACTTCATCTTCCTTTTGGCCTTGGTAGGCCGGAAAGACGTTTTAGAAGTCTGGTAAACTATTTTTTTTTTGTACCTGCCTCAACTTCTGTGACTTATATTCTTTATCATCTAAGAGAAACTCCTTTTCAATAGATTTCCAATCTGAACAAAAACAAACTGCCAGTATCCAAATTGCTGCCCTGTGGCCCACAGACAATTTCTGGAATCTGGTTCTAACCTCTCTGTGTACCTCTAAATCAAAGGAAAAAGTGGCAGAGTAAGTCACTGTGGGTTGTCTGGCCCTATGAAAATGTCTTTGTGTGTATGTATTTTCTAGTTTTTCTTTGAGGGAAAGAACATAAAAAGGAATCTTATTAACAAGGTATTTCTCAAATGCCAAAGTAATACTTGCACTGTAGAGTATAACAGAAAATCCAGTGCCCATGGAAGAATAAAATTGGAGGTACAGTCTTTGACTACTTAGAAACCATTTTAAGTAGTACTCCACTAATTACCAGCATGTCTGATACTGTTTATTTCACAAAACATAGAAAGGTATCTCCAAGTTATAGCTTTTATCAGTAAATATCTAACTTTTGAAAAATATGCATTTTTTAAATTCACCATGCTCAACAAACAAGCAAAAGTGGAGGGGGGAGGAGAGGAGAGGAGAGGAGAGGAGAGGAGAGGAGAGGAGAGGAGAGGAGAGGAGAGGAGAGGAGAGGAGAGGAGAGGAGAGGAGAGGAGAGGTGAAGAGAGGTGAAGAGAGGTGAAGAGAGGTGAAGAGAGAGGAAGTGTGCTTCAAATACACACATATTTCAAGATAATAGCCTGGCTACAGGGCTAGGCAGTAGGAAGCTTCAAAACCATCAATCATTTTCCCAGTTAGTAGCATCTGTGTTCTTTGGGGAGCACTTTGTGTGAGGTAGATTGTGTTCTTGTCCTCACCAGGGCAGAGTGGAAGTGGAGATTGTCTGTCCTGATCTGTGAGGGAAGGGAGGGCAGACTTGGCCTGGCTGGCTTCACCACCCCCTCCAGGTTTGCCTTCTTTGCCTTTTTCCCTCTGCGACTCTTGCACCCATTGGCCAAAAGTCACCTCTAATCTTCCCATAAACACTGGGCAGGTAAGCCAGATTTTCTTGAGCAGCACTACATCATTTCCTCTAGACTGGATTTTCAAGTTTGGGATCTGAAACTTGAAAAATAGAAGAAAACCTTAGGGTGGAAATCCTTCACAATTGGCCCTTTAATTGCTCTCTTTTCCTCCCTTGTGCTTTATGGAAGAGGAAAATACATGAATAAATATAGAATATATTCATTGACAAGATGTCTCTTTTTTCTTACTGTTTGTTCATCTGCATGCAACTGTGTATTACTAAGTACTGTATGTAAATGTATAGTATACATATTGTATGTGTTAGAATAAATTAGATTTCTTAAGGAAACCTATACTCTTGTGAGTTAGCCACTAAGTCAAATAAACGTTGTTATGGTAAGAAATAATCAGGACTCTGTAATTTAGAAATGAGGGTCAAAATGACTTCTCCTAGGGATTAAAAAATATAAATATCTAAAAAAATAATTGAATATTAGTCACAATATTCTGGGTGCACTAGTCCTCCAAGTTTTCTCATCTAAACATAGCTCTGCATATATCTACATCAATGAAAAATAAATGCAGTAGATAAGTGTGAACATTTGCCAATAGAAACTTTAATAATTCTAGGGTTAAAACCAATGTCATCCAGCAAACTCACGTCTGCTAGCATTATGAGAGAAGAACCCAAGTAAGTACTTTATTATTTGATGTCAATAAGTTTTACTATAGTGACATAGTAGAAAAGACATCAATAGGAAGATATACTTCTCTTAGCTCTGGGAAAGACATTGAAAATTGCAATGTGAGTGCGAGAGGGGGGCTGCATATTCTGGTAAGCGTGCTCAAACCTTCATACCACACTGTTGTTATTATAAGCAATGCTTGGGAGACATGAAACACAGGTGTATGAGTTGCACACACTGTTCTGCAGATTTAAAATATAAAGCAGATTTTAGAACTCTGTTAGAAATCCATGAAAAAGGCACAGATTCTCACCTTTGGAGTCAAAAGGAAGATAAAGCTTAATGTTTAACCAGGTTTCCTTGCACTTTGTCACTAGCTCCTGCAACAGCAGACTTGTCTGAGGTGAGCCCGGCATCTTGGAGAGTACTTCCACGGTGAGTCTCCTTCAGGAAGAAGAGTGCAAAGGAAAACAGGAGGCCTGTGAAGGTAAGAACTTGTAAGTGACAGGGTTCAGGATACAGTACCCCAAAATGTGACAACTTGGCATTTACAAAAAGAGCAGAAGCAAGAAGATCCCTCTTTCTTTTGCTCTTTTCCCCAAAGCAGGCCATAAAAGAGCACCTGGTCTTCCTCTAGGGTTGGTCATGAAATTTACAACGGGGGTGGGGTGGGGAAGGGTGTCTAAGAATGAGAAAATTCTTAGCTGGGAATTCTCAGGGACAGGGAAGAACATGATCTGGACAATTTCTGCAAATTCTCCTGCTAGCTACGATTTCATCATATCCTCTGTCCAATCATTCTTCTGCATGACTCTTCACATTCCATCAAGTTGAGCATCAACCACACACAAGATCAGCTATTTCTCTGAGTATTTATTTCCCATGAAGGTTCCTGTGTGATCTAAAATTCATATTAAATACATCGATGTGATTTTCTCTTAATCTGTCTTTTGTTGTAGGAGCCTCAACCATGAACTTAGCAACGAGTGGAAAAAAAACTTTTTGTGCATACAGTAGGAAAATATTAAACCCCTTTAGATGCAAAAATTCTCTGATTCTTATTCTATTCAGAAAGAAAGAAAGCTACTTTCATGTTTCAAATTGTGTTTTAAGTTGTATAAATAGTGTTAGATGTGCAGTGTCTATGGGGACCTAAAACAACATACATTTTAAAGATATTTGCTGTTATTTATTTCTTGCTTAAATGGTTATATACTTTTAATGCAGAATACTTGTGTTTCACGATTCCTTGTTGTGAGCCCTAATCAATGCAATGGGGATTTTTCCATTGTTACCTTTGTACAAAGCCAAGTAATTTTTTGTTCTATAAAAATGTACAACTTAAATTCTCCCATACAAATGCATATAAAACTATTGTCCAATCACTGAAGAATATCTATTTGAAGAGAACTAAAACTTAATTACAAAAGACCTGTCAATCAAGTCTTTACTCTCAGCCCAGCACAAGGAAAATAACTTTCCAATGACAATTCTTGAGACAAAGCTCTTTAGTGTTACTATTTAAAGATCCCTATGGGGAGCAATTCTTGGGCCCTGACAATGAACTACTTCCAAGTCATAAGCATGAACCACGGCTCTTTGAAAGCACTTCTTAAGTAGATTTGCAACAGACTTTCAGGAAATGAAATTTTCAATAGGGGTCTATGCTATCATCACAGAAATAAGCTGCTGTGTCTCCTCACATACACGTTTCTGCATTCCAAACACTAGAAAGGCCACAGCTATATTTGAATATTAAATGACACAGACATCACCTTCATTTTCTGTCCTAAAAATTAGAATTTCACAGGACAGTCAGGACTGTTTCACAGAGAAACCCTGTCTCGAAAAACCAAAATAACAATAACAATAATAAAATAAAATTAGGATTTTATAAAGTAGCTCTAATGAGCAGAGTGTAAGTGTTATCCTTGAGGTAAAATCTTTAAAATAATAATGCATTAATATACATATTTCGAGTTTTAAGAGTAAATATATCATGAATAACCAATACACATCATCTTTCTATTGTTAACATTCTAATAATTGCAAATAGCGTGATTAAGGGTCATAGTCTATTTTTAAATTTGGCTTAAATGGTAGAATTCTTAATTAAAAAAATCTTTAGTATACTAAATTTTTTTCGAGTTTCTTTAAAGATCTTTTAAAACAGACATATTATGTTAAATTTGCCACGAGTGACACTTTAAAAAGAGCTTTAGTATATGGCCAGTCTGACATTTTGTTTGTAGTTTTAGAGATGGAAGTTGAGCTTTTTCTGAGTAGCAAACACAAGTTCAGAGAACTTAAGAGAGTAGCCAAATTTGCCTTTCCTATGTGGAAGCAAATCCCTATCGGCTTGTTCTTTCCTCACTGGCCAATGATGGCCAGCAGGGAAATGTTCACTTTCCCCTGTCACAGGGGGACTGAATCACCCCTTCCTTGGAATTGTCTTTGGTCACGAAAAACATAGGGTTGAACACATGGCTTTCGTTGTCATTGATTGTTTTGTCTCATCCCAACCAGCTGAGCTGATGGAGAAAGGGGGCTGAGCAGTTAGGGTTGCTCAACATCAAGTACCTAAGCCCAATCAGTCCTCCCTTAGTCACAATTTCTGCAACCTGTTCTTCCCAGAGCCAAATCCTCTGTTTATCTGCAGTCCTCTGACATAGCCATCTCCCTTAAGAAAACAGAAGAAAGCAAACGCTCCCCAAAAACCCTTCTCACAGAGAATGCCCTTAACCTGAGCCCAGTCAGTTAATGCTGCATCTCCCCTGTGTGGTCTGTAAAACAAGAGGAAACATTTCCTCTTATTTACAACGTATATGCCCACTTATTCTATGCATTCTGCTTCTGTACATTTCTTAAAATGCAAGCGTTTATTGTCTCAAGTTAATTATTTTGCATAGTGATAAACTTAAATGATTCAAAGTTCAAAAACGATGGAAGATGATATGATGAAAAGCCTGTTTCTTCTGAGGCCCAGTCACCTAGCCTCTCCTAGGACCAAGTTCTGCCAAAGATATTTTAGACATACCACATAAACAAGTGCACAATCATTCTTTCTCATCTCAAAAAACAGTAAAACTTTACTCGAGGCTGCAAAGCTGCTTTTCTCATTGAAAAAAAATGTTTCTTAGGCATAATATGAAGCAGCAAAGAGTTGTGTTTTCCCTTTGCAATTACAAGGTATAAATTATGAATTTCCCATAACGTAACCTGAACTTACTGATGGACAATAAGCTTGTCTCCAAACTTGGACTATTATAAATAGCACTGCAATTGCTGTGTTTATACATTAGTTCACATATGTAAATGCTTGCTCTATGGGCTCAATGAGTTCCTGTTAGCTGGTTTTAAACATAAATGGTATGCGGGTGTAATCTTAACAGATGTGTACAAGTCGTACTCTGATGGAGGAGTGTTTATGTGTTACTTTCATTTATTAATAAAGAAACTGCCTTGGCCCTTTAAGAGACAGAAAATTAGGTAGGCGGAGTAGACAGAACAGAATTGTGGGAAAGAGTTGGGGAGACGCTTCAGGCAGTCGCCATATTCGCCATACTTCTCCTCTCTGAGATGGACGCAGGTTAAGATCTCTCCTGGTAAGCCACACCTTGTGGTGCTACACGGATTACTAAATATGGGTTAAAGCAAGATATGAGAATCAACCAATAAGAAGCTACAGATAACGGGCCAGGGGCCAGGCAGTGTTTAAAAGAATGCAGTTTCCGTGTAATTATTTCGGGTGTAAAGCTAGCCGGAGGTTGGGTGGCAGGACGCAGCCCCACTGCTCCAGTGCTTGACAGTACACAAGAAACTTCTGCTGAGTTTCTCAGAACTTCGTGATTTCTGTTACAAGATGGAACATTTTCAAGTATTTATGAATTGTTTATGATGGCTTTGCTGTGATCGCTTTCTTCTTATGTGTCTCCTATTTTCTTATATTCTCCTTTACTCTCTTTACACAGATTTCAACCATCGCCAAGTCCTACCAGTGTGTTTTCTAAAGATTAATTGTTGGAAGCTTTTCGTATGTAAGGATAGCTCCTGTGATATGTATTGCAACTTGTGGGCCCTGCAGAAATTACCTTTTCTTATGATTTATTTAGTGTTATGTTTGTGGCTTCTGGTTTTTGTAATATATTTAGAAAGTACCCACTTCCTCACTCTTCTTTATTTCGTATGAAGATGATAAAAGAAAATCGTATGTTTTCTTACATTTTTAAAAAATTTGTTTTAAAGTTTGCTTATATAGAATATATGTATTTATACATACAGAATATACATCTATTACTACCTATTGTATTATTTTTATATATTTTATCATTTTACTGCTATTGTAATGGGATCTTGTTTTTGTTAGATCAATTAACTTATTCCTTTAATTTGTGAAATCTATTAATTTGTGTATATTAATCTTCAAGTCATTCACTGAATTCTCTGGTGGGTTCTTAATTAATTGTCCTGGGATTTTCACATGTACAATTGTTTTATCTCTAAGTCCTAACAACTTAACCTCTTCCTGACTCATATTTAAACCTGAAAATTCCTTTTGTCTTTGTATTTAAGAAACTCGGGGGAAAAGAATTAGACAATCAAAAAAAACTGGAAAAAAAAAGAATTAGACAATCACATACTGGTAGGCATTCATGCCTCTTACTTAGATTGTCTTACATTTTAGGTGGTCTCCTAGTTTCTAATATTATCAGTTTTCTTCTATTCATTAACACCTTCTAATTTCAAAAACCCTTTGAGACAGCACACATCCTCCATCACTCCTCTGAGAGAGCACACATCCTCCATCACTCCTCTCAGATGGCACACATCTTCCATCCACTCCTCTAAGAGAGCATACATCTATCTACTCCTCGGTGATAGCACACATATATCCTCCATCCACTCCTCTAAGAGAGCATACATCTTTTATCTATTGCTCTGAGAGAACACACGTCCTCCATTCATTCCTCTGAGATGGCACACATCCTCCATCCACTCCTCTGAGATGGCACACATCCTCCATCCACTCCTCTGAGAAAGCACATATCCTCCATCACTCCTCTAAGAGAGCAGACATCTTCTATCTACTCATCGGAGATAGCACACACACATCCTTCATCTACTCCTCTGAGATAGCATACATCTTTTATCTACTGCTCTGAGATACATAGCCCAACTATTTGCTCTCTCAAAGCTGTCCACCTTATTCTTCTTCCTTTAGTTTCCTTTTCTTTTTCTATTCACTGTTGCTTTCCATCCAGCTTCTTGCCCCACCACTGGCAAATGAGCTGCACTGGAAGGGACCAAGTTCCAGAGGACACAGTGGCACCAGTGTAAGGGATAATGACTATGGTACCGCCCAAGCTTTCTTGGTGCCAGATGTGGCAATTCATGTCCAGTGTCTGAATGGTGTCCTCTGGATTCCCTCCACAGCTCAATTTGGTGCCTTGTCTTTGACTGCTGGACTGCAGTCTGGTTTGTTACTCCTCCCATGGGTGACTCTTTACATTCAATGTCTATTTTTATTAAGCCATTTTTGGTGTTGCTCTTGAGATTACCAATGTTTTCAAGTCATTCTAATTGATCATTCTTAAAACATTCAAATGTTTAAATTTTATAATGCCACATTTAAATTTTTTGGAAAACCCTTGTCTCTTTTACTAATAAAGCTTTTTTTTCCACATATAATTCAAATATTTCCACGTCTGCGGGTAAAACTTTTTCTGTGGCATGCTTGTGCTCATAAGTGATCTCGTAGACTTACATGATTGGAACTTTATAATAACTACCATGGACTTCTTTCTTTCCAGCATCTAAGTTCAACCAATCATTTTCAGATTTGTTTGAGTAACTTTGGACCGAATTTCTGAGTGATCACATGATCTACCATCACTTCTTACTTCAATTCATGTACTCACTTAACTAATTCCTGATCTAGTTAACTCAATTCCCAGAGAGGATTCCTACCCTGGGTGCTCATGCTCTCTATAGAAGTCAGGTATAAAAGGTTATAATGGAAAATTGATGATGCTCTTTCTCAGCTGAGAGTTCTTTAAAGGGTTGCTTCCCATTACTGATGGTTGAAACCCAAAATGCTTGGTCTGACCTTTAAGAATCTCGTTTGCCTAGTTCTTTTCTACCTCGCTAGTCTTTCAGTACATTGCATTAAGAAATTGTTTTGATTACTTTTTGTCTCTGCAGTATCATACTTGTATATAATATACTGTGATTAACCACCCACATCCACATCCCCCCTCTTTCATCTCCCCGAGCAAATGGCAATGGAAGGCTTTTGTAGCCAAGGAAGTCACGCTCTTCATTAATGGAGCCACTGTTGAGTGACTCATACTCCAGTGAGCAGATTCTTACACTCATGCTCATGAGAGAGGCCCTGGTTAAACCCAGTGAGTCACAAAGTGAAAGCAAGTAAGTAAAATAATGGGACGGGATAGGGACTTTGGAGGGGCAGACTGGTGGGGGTGAGAGGAGGATAGGAGAGCAGAAAGTGTGACCAAAACATAAATGTGTACACTGTTGTATACTTGTATACATATATATGATTGCAAAGAAAAGATTAGTAAAAATAATGTTATGTCATTGTTTTATGCTGTATTGCCATTGTAGGGCAAGAAAAATGAAAGAAATATTTGGCCAACCAAGATACCATCCAGACCAGAAAGCCACTTCCTCCCTAGACTGCTACTCATAGTTTTCCTCTCTCTTCCCCAGAGTTGCTGTCTGCTTCACCTTTGCTGGAGCTAAATAGACACATGCCTTTCTAGAGAGGCTTCTAAAACCCTCTATTGACCATGACACTTCTTGTTCAGCTCCAAAGGCTCCCTAGAAATCTGAAAGGTTAAATGTGTTCTTACTTTCTGATTCCTCTGTCAGTGCTGCCCAGTGTCAGATATCAACAGAAAATGTGTTGACAGAGGAATCTGCAAATTTCCATTTGCAGACTTCCAGCCCATGCAATTGAGATGAGAGCACAGTCAAGAACAGAGATGGCCAGCATATGTTTCCACTCTTAACTTTTCAAACTAATCAGACTCTTGGCTTCTACATCAACCCTTTATGATATGCACATGTACAACAAGATGTTGTTGTTGATGAAGAGTTAATGCCAATGTACTCTAAATGGTGTTAAGGTAAATAATGGTTCATTAGTAATCCCATTTTAGGCCCACATTAATCTGGATTTATCAATAGAAACCCTCTGCCATCCTGTGTCTTTCTTTATAGTTTAACAAAACTAAGACCAAGTAATGAATCACATAATTATTCATTTAATATCTGTCTTTCAGGCTAACCTGAAAGTCACTGAAGAGAAGGGTCTATGTGTCTTATTCATGACTAGCAAATGAAGCATGGGCAGTCTATATTAAATATTGTTAAACACATGAAGTGTCTCTTTTATCATAGAATTTGAAAGAGTAGTTCTGTCATTCATTGCCAATGGTTCTTCTAGGGGCAAAACATTTACTAGTTCAGTACAGTTACTCTTCATTAGGCAAAAAGGTCAGGTCCTCAAGGATTTCTCTCACGTTATTAATTCAGAGAGAGAAAGGACTTTTAGTTTTTCTGGGTTCATGAATTTAAAGTAAAATGTCTATGGATTTTTTGAGAACCTAAGATGCTTCACTGTAATTTAAGTCATTGTGAAGATGGAATAGAAGTGTGGAGGCAAATTTAAGTGTTAGACAGCATTCCTGTGACCCGTCCGAAGCGAAGGGAACAAAGAAAATTCAAGAACAAAGACAAATCCTGAAATGTAGTAGGTAAGGGGCCGCTTGTTCTTCCTGGCTACCTAGCTAACTTAGCCCCGAAATAACCACACAGAAACTGTATTCATTAAATCACTGCTTGGCCCATTAGCTCTAACGTCTTATTGGCTAACTCTTACATCGTAATTTAACCCATTTCAAGTAATCTGTGTATTGGCACATGGTTGTAGCTTGCCGGCAAGGTTCTGTGTCTGACTCTAGCTGTGGATCCATGACGTCTTGCTCTCTCTGCTTTCTTCCTCCCAGAATTCAGTTCTGTCTTCCCTGCCTACCTAAGTTCTACCCTATCAACAGGCCAAGGCAGTTTCCTTATTCATTAATGAAAGCAACACAGAGACAGAAGGACCTCCCACACCACTGAGATTTCCACATATCCATTGATCACAGCAATGACAATATCTGTCATTTACATATATACAAATATATACATATATGTGCAATATTTACATATATTTCATGCCAAAACAATATTTTTCCACACCAAATGGTAGCAGCTAAACATGAAGTTACTGGTTCAGGAAACAAATAGCAATGATGGCTTTGAGAACACGGCCAATACCTCTCTAATTTGTTCTATTCATGAAACCAGCTGCTTGGGCTTTATATTTTTATAAGAGAAAGATCCTAGGGCAGCTGAACTACTAACAATCTGCTATCTTTGAGTCTGGGTTGCAGGTTCTTATATATTTTGAAAATTCTAGCACTCAAATGGTTAATCTACCTTTAACACGTGAGTTGCACCAATACTCTTTATTCCTCTTCAGTTGCAGAGGCAATAATTACCTATAGGTTATGACTTGTAGGGGAGGTGGGAAATGGTGTTCCCAGTAGTGAATGTTTCGATTACTTTAGAGAAGAAAGGGTTGCAAGTTAAATTAAAAGGCAAAAGCTAGATCATCTAGAAGCATCTTAATATGTTTCCAAGGAATTTGAGGAAAAACATGAACTCAGGCTAGCACATGCAGGATTGAGGAGAAAGAAAAAAATCTGGGATGATCTGCAAAGGTCTCAATTATGCTCACAATAGATTGCACAGCTTTGTGAAACTGAAGTGGAAGTTCGCCAACACAAAATCTCAGGAATTAAACCTGGCATACTGTTGAGATTTTTATCAAACAACTTGACCTAGGTCAGGAATGTTGAAAGCCACTAGTGAGGGACAGTGAAATATATAGACGTCGCTGAGTGCATTTTTGAAAAAATTGCCATGATGTCCATGAAAAAGCATACAAGCAAGAATGTGGATAAGAAAATCGAGATATATTAGAAGACAAACCCTAGAAGATAAAGAGCAATTCAACTCTGTTGACTGACAAGAAAGGAAGAACTTAGCCGGAATTAGATCTTAAATCAGAAGTTTTTACTAAAAACCAAAGAGTCACACAGCGAGAAGGTATGGAAGCTCTAAAGCTAAGTAGTTTTCATAGAAGCAGAATAGGAGAATTATATAGCATTCTAATAGCAGTGTGGTTGTTCAATGCAGGCTACAGAAGAGTGGTGTAGAAATAGACTCAGCCCTATTCTAGGATGCCTGAGTTGAAGGAAATGGAAAATAAAGCAGAAGCTTTCTTTGGGGATAGGAGACATAAGATCTCTTAAATTTCTGAGACACTAATTCATGCTTCATTTCATTTTGAAGGGAAGGAATAGTAAAGGCAAAGACATGAGGATGTTTGTTCCTAGTGGTGTGATGGTCCTAAAGGGATCAAAGTCAAAGATGGCATAGAGTATGCTGGTAGGTAGATGTGCTTAGAAACAAGCTGAAGTTTCTGCCCCTTTGAATGCTTTTCAAAGGAATAAAAGGAGGTGGAAGGTCCAGTAGCATTATCATTGATACAACAACTTTCAACAATGAGTTATACTTTTGCATGTTAGTTCAACAGTGGATCTTATGTGGATAAACTCAAAGTGGTAGGGCTGGATTTCTTTTGGGTGGCCCTAGGAGTAATACCTGTTTTGACTTTTTAGTCGTGCACTATTTCTTGGTGCATATTCTCTTTCCTCTATCTTCGAAGTAAGGACACAGCCTCTCTCTGATCATTCTAAGGCATCATCTTCTGTCTCTTGCTTTCTGTCTTCTTTGGCTTTAAAGGACATTGTGATTACACAGTACCCACCTGGATAATGCAGGGGCACCTCCCCATTTGTAAAGTCAGCCAATGGTAACCAGAATTCCATCCACAGATCTTTCACCTTTGCCATGTAACCTTCTGTGTTTCTAGGTTTAGAAGATGGTGTGTTTCTAGGTTTTGAAGATTGTCAAATGAATGAAGATTGTTACCTGAAATAAACTGATGAGGTTTGCAAAATGTAAAAATAAAGATGCATACTGTTATTAATAATAACTGGTAGAGTTTATCAGAACAGTTTTCAAGTTTGGAATGGCATTTCTGGGAATGGGAACCTGATCAGAACTGCTCCAAGTTTGCTGTGATCAACAAGAAATCCCCAAGTTTATGCTTAAAATAACTTGGTGGCTAATAACAACTCAACCTCAATCAGAACTAATGTCTTTTGGATTTTGTGTCAGACCAGTTCTTAAGGTGTTACACAAACTAAGGCAGCTTTACTACTCTTAGGAATGAATAATCATTTTCCTTACTTTCACTTGAGGAAACTTAGAGAATTAGTAACTTACCAAAGATCACAGACTGGGAGACTGTGAACTGAATCCCTTGCAGCAATTGCTTTTAACATCAATTACAATTATATATCCTTATGTGCATCTTTCTGGGTTGGTGTCCATGGAGTCACTGATGAATATCATTACGAATTAGATATCAGAGGACAATTTAAAAACAATATTTGAGCTTAGGCAGGAACTAGTGAAACCCCAAGGGAGAGCAAAGTGACTTTTCATTACATAGCCTATAAGGGATGATGATGATATGACTTTTCATTACATAGCCTATAAGGGATGATGATGATATGACTTTTCATTACATAGCCTATAAGGGGTGATGATGATATGGGCTTTGTTAGTTCAGCATGATTGAAACACAGTTGCAAAGCACCAACAGGTCCAGCCTCTCTCTTTTTCCATTCTATTGAGAAAATACCTACTGATTATTGGCAGTTGGGAAGAAACTGTACAATATGCAAGGCAACGAATTAAGACTTAAAAGTGATAAAAATTTACCCTAAGACTACCTAACAATGCATGGCTTCAGTTTGTGCAGTTTCTTCCTCTCCAGGTTATCTGATCACTACCCACCTCCCACCTTTACACATGTTTTTTTTTTTTTTACTTGCTTTCAATGCTTTCCCTTTTGTTCTCCCCGCCCCATTTCTCTGTCCCTTCACTTGTTTCTCTCCACCGTCTATAGTATTATTTCCTATCTACTAATGTCATACTCGAGCCTCTATGGAGAGTCAGAATTTTGTTTTACAACACTAAGGTTTTCTTGAATTATTCGAGACAGCTCTCTCTCTCTCTCTCTCTCTCTCTCTCTCTCTCTCTCTCTCTCCTCTCTCTCCTCTCTCTCTCCTCTCTCTCTCTCTCCTCTCTCTCTCTCTCTCTCTCTCTCTCTCTCTCTCTCTCTCTCTCTCTCTTTCTCTCTCTCTCGCTGACCTCAAATCCACAGAGATCCACCTGCACCCAAGTCTTGGACTGAAGACCTGCGCATCCACACCTGTCTTAATTTAAACAGCTCTGTTTCATCTGGGTGAAGTGTATTCTCTCTCTGCTCCTCAAATCTCCCTTGCCAAATTCCCAACTGCAATTTCCTCCAGATGGCCTAATGCCCCATACATCTTTACTTCCTTTCCATTTTTCTCTCACTTCCTTAGCAAATAAAATATTGTCATTCTCTTACTCAAAAAAGAATATTTTTTTGGTTGTTATTTAAGACAGGGTTTCTCTGTGTTGCTTTGGAGCCAGTCCTGGAACTAGCACTTGTAGACCAGGCTGGCCTCGAACTCACACAGATCTGCCTACCTCCATCTTCTGAGTACTGGGATTAAAGGTGTCCACCACCACCACCCGGCAACTCAAAATTTTTAAATTGTTCCCATGAGCTCAAACAAAATCCAATATTCTTTACAAAATTTAAAAGCTCTTAGTCAGTGGTGGTGGCTCATGCCATCACTTCTGGGCAGGATTGCCAAGACTGTGAGTTCAGCCTGGGCTACAGCATAAGACTCGGTATCCAAATATCCCAACTGAGCCCAACCCAACCAGAAATCTCTGCCAAACTCAGTTCATTTTAATCTTCAGTCTTATATCCCTTATGCACTACCCTCTAGCATCACAGAAATGCTCATGGTTTTCAGAACATGTAATGACATGCCATGTATCTGTAACATCCCCTTCAACACTCTTGTTGCTACTACTTGACACCCCTCCCCCCACCCCTTGGTTTTTGGAGACCGGGTTTTTATGTATAACAGTCCTAGCTTTCCTGGAACTAGCTCTTATAGACCAGGCTAGGCTCAAACTCAGAGATCCACCTGCCTCTGTCTCCTGAGTGCTGGGATAAAAGGCGTGCACCACCACCACCCAGCTTCTTTCTCTCATTTTTGTGACAAACTCCTGACCATGCTTTAAGACTGTACAAACATTTTTACTGTGAAGCTTTCCCAGTCTTTTAAAGGCAGAACTTTGCCTTCCCTCTCTGTTATCTTTATAGTATGCATCTTTAAGTGAAAACTATCACTAGTATTAGGGCTAGTTCAACTATGTCTGTTAATCAAACCTACTTTATTATTTAACACATCAATCTTGTGGCATAGCTCTTCTTTCTGCTCGGATATATCCCCTTTCCAGTTATATTCTTTGGAAAGCTAGCATTACTACAGAAGTGTAGCAAAGTATAAGTATGGTTTACCAGTAGTCAGATGTGTGAAATGAACATTTGCTGTTATTGTTGGCTTGATAAATCTAAATGTTTTCCAAATAATTTATTATTTCAATAATGAGTCATGAATGCAGTTAGGTTGCATAAAGGAAATAAATCACGGAGCTGAGAAGTGTGTGTTTGATTTTTAACGTATCTACGTGTATGTCATAGTATCAACATAATTTTACTGCCTTTCAAGACCACCTCTGAGAAATGTAGTGTACTGCCAAGAAAGTAGAAACAGTTTCACCCTTTTGATTTGTGACTTTTATTTACATATATTGGTTTATTGATGGATTAATGTTGGTGCTGCAGTATTCAAACAATTTTATGTAGAGAAAAACAGCTGTTATAAGTTCAGATATGAAGAAATAATCATAGAAAACCTGAGTGTCACTTGAGGTCAAATGGGGGAAGCAGAAACTATTTAAATGTAATAAATTAATAGAGGAAAATATTGCACAGTGGTTTAAAGGAGTCTCTACATCAAAAAAGAGGCGTGTGTGTGTGTGTGTGAGAGAGAGAGAGAGAGAGAGAGAGAGAGAGAGGAGAGAGAAAGAGAGAGAGAGAGAGAGAGAGAGAGAGAGAGAGAGAGAGAGAGAGAGAGGGAGAGAAATCTCCTAAAGATGGAGACTTATCTGCTAGGAAGGAAATTATTATCACCTTTAGAGTACTGGGAACAAGGGGGATGTTTGTTATTAGAACTCAGAAGTCCAGAGGAGAAATGAGGAGCTCAGGACTGGCTCTCTGAGGAATGGGAATAGCTTGGCTAGAGCTGGTATCTCTGGAAGGTCACGAAAAGTCTGATATTTAAAGTATAAAACTGAAAGTCTGGAAACAAATCCTAATGACAAGAATGATTGTGTATAACCACCAAGGTGATGCTGTTAGGGGCAAGAAATGCGTGCATAGAAACAAGCCTTGGAATCTAGGAACTTAGCGGTAGAACCTATGAGAAAGCCCATTGTTCAAGGAGACGTGTAGACTGCAGAATTCCAGCCCTGGTATGACAGCCCTAAAGTATAGAAATTGTAAATATATGGTGGAGAGACAATGGTTGAAAACAGCACGAGAGCCGGCTCAGGAAGTAAAGTGCTCGCTGAGCATTCATGAGGACCTGAGTCTAGATCTCCACCACCCACACCAGAAAGCCAAGAACCAAATGGCTTCTCCAAGTGCTAGAGAAGCAGACACAGAAGGACGGAAGGATCTCTAGAAGCCCCTGGATAGGCTGTTTAGCTTATTAGATGTGTTCCAGTTTAGCGAGAGGTCCTGTCTCCAAAAACACCACAAAAGTATTGAAGAAGATATCCAATACTGACCCCTGCCTCCACATGCATGTGCTCACATGTATATACTCATATACTCACCCCCTGATGTGATACACACACACACCACACTAAATAAAAAGAAAAGCATCACTAATGGCAATTAATTCAAAGTCTTAAGAAATGATAAGAATAATCATTTTCTATCTTAAATATGCAACATGATCAATATATGCTAAAGTCTTGAAAAACATTAATGAACTTCTATTGAGTTTTTAACCATTATACAGGAACTTGAGTATGTTATGCCATGTTGTTAAAATGATCATTGAACCATCCAATCTGGGATCTGTATGGTACTCTTTTAAGAACTTCCGTATTAGTAATGAAAAACAAAAGGAAGGAACCTGTGCGTCTTTATAAGACTTTCACTCTAAGGGGGAAAGACAATAGACATGTCTGGAGAAAATAAACTAAATTAAGTAAACAAAGTGGTATGTAATTCTCACACAGGCGGTCCATGAAGAATTCAATGATAATCTGAGCAAACACCCAAAGGAAAGAAGGGGGGGGGACAAAATAATGATGTCTTTAATAAGAAGAATTGCATTTGCTATGACATGAGGTTGAAACTTCTCAAAGAGGTAGACTCTTTTGTGGGCATGTAGCTTGAAAATTCTTTTTCAGAATCCTGGAAGTCTAAGTGGCTAATATCACCTATAGTGTCATATATGGTACTACCATTCAAACATTCCATAAACCATTGATCATCTCCTCCATTAAGGAAAAGTTATGCTTGCGAATGGTAGGGACAATTAGTTAATGCATATACTGTCCAACCTGCTCTACAAATGGATGACTTTGTCACAGAAGTTTACTAGTCTCACACTTCTGAACCAATTTAAAATCCACTGCACCACACAGAATTACTTCATTGTTTACACAACAGTCTTTGCTTTTAAGTTAATAGTGAATGAACTCTGATCTTTGGCAAATAGTCTTTAAAACTAAAAGTGGGATTGAACCCCATCAATACTTAATGTGAAACAATGAAACTGCTGTTGGCATTAGAATTGGGTTACTTTTTTCAGATAATTTTCCTAACATGCAGATACATATTTCAATATGCAAGGGTGTCAAAAACTTTAATGGATTAGTTGTGATTATTTCTTCAACCATTTTCTTAATGCGATTTTATCTGGAAAAGACAACTACAATTTTTATAAGGCACATTAATGGTCTCATGTGAAAGGTTTTTTAAAAAATCAGTAATTCTAGTCTGGGGGCAGAAGGTTTTACTATGAAATGTAGCATCTTTTTGTGTGCGTGCCTAGTAATAATTCCATCAGGAAAAACAGAGCTTGGTAAAGAGAATGTCATCTCAGACTGGCCATCTAGAAGACAGAAAATCATATTACCTAATCACAGTTTTTACTTCAAAGAGTATTCCGAGGGCTCAGTGGTGACCACTGGAAGGCAGGAAGGCAGTCTGGCAGATAAAACAGTGCACATGCCTGGCAGGGTTTGCAGAGCACATTTAACCTCTGCGCCTAGGTTCTTCCAGCTGTCAAGTCGGGATAATAGTAATTGCCACCTTCCGTGTGACATGAACAGGAGCTTTGACACCTCCGGCTGGAGATGCCACAGCAACACAAATTATTATTATTAGAGAATAAAGCATGTATTCACACAAAACACCAGCACAATGCTCTTTTTTACTCATATCATGCCTATAAGTACTGTTGTTTCACATTCCTGTTTCATTTTAGGTGAGAGAATATGATCACAGCAAGCAACTATTCACTGTCTCCATATATGGAGGAAATAGTTTAGAAGTTCCACATCATCCTTTTGAGATATCCTCAACCTGTTAATTTCTTATGGTTTTTGCAGCAAATTGCACAATAGTCCCTGAATTAAGCCTTTGGCACCTTTGAAAATGTTAGCTAAATTACTTTTCCTGGAATCTGGACCCATCAGGGAAAGACTGGGGGAATGAAATTGGCTAACAATATTAAAATTTTGGTTGTTTAACATTTAACTGAATCGCAACAACGTGTTAAGGTGCTATCTAAACAGATAATTAGCTAGTAGTTGCAGCAGTGGGCTCTGCCTAAATTTAGCAGGGAAATTAGGTTTAGGGAATGTGAAAATAGGGAAAGAAATGTTCTCAGGGGAAACAGTGGTGTCAGCACAGCTGAGGAATGTCACAATAGCTACATTTTGTCAATTATGAGCATCATCAGGGAATCTCCCCAGCAATGCAGGGTAAGGTTTATTCATAATCGAACATTGAGGATAGCTGATAGAAAGTAATGATTGCAGGAAGGCTGGGGCAAGCAGATGGAAGGAGAAAAAAGGGGAAGGGGTGGTGATAATGAATAATAGAAGTAGACCCAGTGCTGGGAGACAGCATAGGAGACAGGTGAGGAGAAAGATGGGGAGGGGGCGGTGAAGGGGAGGGGAGACTGAGAGACTGACTGGGTAGGATGCTGTGTGGTCTTGGAGGTGAGTAAAACATCATAAATCAGTGTGTGAAGGTGAAGAGATTCCGTAATTCAAAGTCTGGGCACAGTGTGCTCTTGGGCACAATGCAAGCTTTAGTTTAGCTGCCACAGGCTCATCTCTGGTGGCTGCTCTTATTCTTATCAGAGCGCATCTGGTGGAGACTGCAGGACCTAAGGAAAATTAATGGTGTCAGGCCTTGGGACGGTGATCTCCGCTTCCACTGCCCCCGCAGACGGCACAAACCGTCCATCCTTCCCCTTCCCCCCTAGGGTGCTACCGTGGCTGGGGCTTCAAGGTCAAGTCACTCTGGCTGTGTGTGGTGGATAGATGAGGGCAGGCAGACAACCATTTGGGGTTGAGGGAGGGTTATGGTGACTCAAAGAGGCTCCTCTTAAGGGTAAATGTTTAATGCTTCCCGAGGTCACTTTTCTGCGAATAGTTCAAAGAGAAAGAAGCAAGAAAATAAAATGACACGTGCGAACATGCAAACGATCAAAGAAAAATCACGACCGCACTCGAAGCCTTCGGAAGGGAGAAATCCATGGCCTCCTGTTGCCGGTCGCCTGGCGCAGAAAGTGGACAACCCGGCGGCCCGAGAGAAACAAGAGCTAGAAAGCAAACCTTCCGGGGCCCCTAACGTCCTCCGCCAGTTCCGCTGACCCTTCCACCAAACCGCCCTCCCAGAGGAAGGAGCAGGCTTAATGCCCGGGCTAACGCAGGCTCGGGACAGCGGAGAGCCGGGATGTCCCGGGCAGGAGGGAGGAATGGAGTGTCTCCTTTTAGTCTCGTGCCGGGCTGAAGAGGGAGAATGCTGGCTGGTCCAGCCGGCGGCAGGCATCCAGCTTCCAAAACAGGCACCTCCCGCTCCGGTCCCCGGAGAGTGGGTATCTGAATCCTGCCTTCCCCGCACCACCCCGTGTCGTCCCTGGTCCGGCTGGGGAACCGCACCACTCGGGAGAAGAGGGAGCCAGGACTGGGAGTCCCGCAGCCCTCCTCCTGGGTGAGCCTCGGTGTGCCCCGGCGGTCCCGGCCCCGCGAGGGGCGGAGTGGGAGAGACCATCTCCAGCGCTGCGAAGGGGGGAGACGAGGCGGGGCCGAGGGGCGGGGCCGCCTACCCTGGTCCAGATAGCTCTGCCTCGGGAAAAGCCCGGTTTTCCAAGTGGACGAAGTTTTTTCTTTTTTTTTGAAAGGGGAGGAGCGTGAGGGCAGGGCGTGGGAGGGGCCTCGGCGGGCGGCTGGGCGTCCGGGCAGCCGGGCGGCGGGGAAGGAGGGCGGGCTCGTCCCGGCGGTGAGGGTCGGCGGCGGCTCCCCCTCCCGCAGGGCGGGGTGGTGCGTTCCGAGTTCCCAGGAGTTCGCGGCGGGCGGGGACCTCGGGGAGGGGAGTGGCGGCGGCGGCGGGCGGCGGGCGGCTCCCGCTTCAGCCTCGGCAGTGGCGTCGGCGACGGCGGAGTCGAGGCAGCCGCGAGCGCTCGGCCGAGTGGCGGCGGGCGGCGACGGCGCAGGAGCCGGGGGTTGAGAACACGCGCGCTGGCCCTTCCACGCTGCGGCCGCCGCCGCCGCCGCCACCCAGAGCCGGAGGCGCCGGGGCGCGGGCGAGCGGGTGGGCCGGGGCAGGGCGGGCATGGCGCGGACCCCGGGCCCGGCCCCGTTGTGTTCTGGAGGCGGCAAAACACAACTTTCCTCGGCTTCTCCTCCCGCGGCCGGGCTGCTGCTGCTGCTGCCGGCCCCGACGCCGCCGCCGCTGCTCCTGCTGCTCATCCCCCTGCTGCTCTTCTCCCGGCTCTGTGGTAGGTGAAGCGGGTGGGCGCGGGGCAGAGGGAGACGCGGCGGGGCGGGCGGGCGCGGGCCGCTCGTCCGGGCGACCAGGCGAGGAGAGGCGAGGCGGTTGTAGCGGGCGGTTGGCTGCGCGAGCGACCGCCGTGGACTTTGCCTGGAAAACTTTTCGCCGCGCCCCGGGCGAGGCCCAGGAAGGGCAGGGAGAGCGAACGGGGCGCCCGCCGCTGGCTTCCCGCCCCCGATGCCGCGCGGGTCGTCGCGCTCGGCCACGGGGGCCAGCGGGGGAGCTCGGTGCGCGGAGCCCCGCGAGCCCCGGGAACCGTTACTTCCGAGCTGGTGCGCCGAGGAAGCGGAGAGCGCGGACTTGTGGGCTGAGTGAGGTTAGGATGCCGGGATGCACGTTACCGCCTCCTCCTTTCTCTCCGTTGAAACTTGAGCCGCGAGTCCGGAAACCCTTCGGACACTAGCCTGGAGCCCTGAAGCCTTCGGGTCCACGCCTCCTGGCCTCTGGGAGAAGGCACCATCTTAAAACCCACCCTGCGGCATCATCCCCTTCCAGCCACATTTGTGCCCTGGCAACCTTTGGATCTTTGGGTTGAGCCCAGATGCTATCCACACACAGCCTTCCAGTTGTTGGACGTCCTTCACGCTGCCCCTGCTTATTTTAGAAAACCTTGTTCTCGGGGACCCAGGATTTACCTTTGAAATACGTATTGCATCTGCTGTCCCCTGGCTGTTGAAACAAGTAGCCCCGGGTTTCTCCTGTGTGTCTTTATTCACTCCATGCTTAAGAGCTAATAATTTCTTTGTAAGTTCTGTTCCTTGGATCTGAATCTAGTTTAGATCCCTACTTTCTAAAGAGGATGAAAAAAATGATAAATTCACTTTTCATGCAAGAGAAGCAGACGTGATAATCAGTGAATGACACTGATTTGATAAAAAAGAAAAAAAAGCCACCAGTCTAGGAGAGGAAATGTCTGGGTAATATCAAAATGCTGCAAGATGTTGTTCATTTAAGGATTGCTGATGGGAAAGGTTGAGGAATAAACCTTAAATTGCTCAGACTCTGGTTCTTGTAAAGCTGATGTTCTACCAGCCTTTATTAAAAAGGAGAGATGTGTGCAAATTTCTTTAGATACGTCCAAATGTCTGTACTGTAATGCAGAAGAAAGAAAAGCCTGTAATTGGTAGGTGAGTCAGGGTAGTTGGTTCTGAGGGAGACGAAATTACGTTGAGATTGAGTGCCACTTACAGACTCAGAATTTCAGTACATTTCCAGTGCTGGAAGGCAAGTTTCTGATCTACGTGGAATGCAGCGTGATAAGTGCTATGCTATCTAATCCATAGTTTGCATATCCCAACTCTGCAAATATTTGGTTCTAAGACAGTTCTTAGCCCGGTTACCTCTGTTAATAGGAGATTCTCGACTGAATTTGTATGTTGTTCTTAGGAGCCATTAAGGAAGATTGTAGGTGGTGCTTATGACTTCGGGATACTTGGATATCCTGGGGGTGATCGACGCATTTTACTGTCGTGACTTTGTGTTCAGTTGCGAAGGAGTATTTGTAGGTCTAGAGGGCTTTTTTGTCTAGACCAAACCCAACAGGAGACTGAAAGCTATGTAAACGTCGATCCCGAAAATAGTTTACATTTGGGAATTTCATCCTAGCATTAGAGTGAGTTGATTAGTTTCAGGAACATTAATTTTTACATAGGAGAAGGAAATAGGTTTGAAGGAGAGCTTGTATAGTGTTCAAGTGGAGGAGGATGATCACTTATCTCAGAACCCTACAAACTAAGCAGTGTAGGGAAGTGTACTGTGATTTAGAGGAAGTGTACATTGGAGTTTTTAGTCAGCCCTGCTTGCTGTTGCAGACATAGACAGTAGCTATGTTAATATGTGCTGTTCATTTAAAGGGCTGCCTTTTGGACTTGTGTTATAATATCCTAATTTATGAGCCCTTATGACTCTTAAAAAATTGGACTCTGTTTTAGAAAACAGTCTTTGAATAGGGCACAATTGTCTTGACTTAGGGATGCTAATGAGTATGGAAACAGAACTTTTTTCATGTAAGTGCCCCCCTACAACCTGTTGATCTGTGAATGATGGTAATATTAGCATTCCATAGTACTAACAGGACTTGGCTCATACTCACTCTTTGATTGCCTACACTCAGTTTTAGAATTGAAAGATTTTAGATTTTAAGATGACCCTACCTGGTTGTTGATCGTAGTGCTGTGTTTGTTTTTATCCATTTGCAGGTTTGTTTTTCTCTTTATAAATTTGTTTTGATTAGTTGTTTACATTTAGTATTGCATTAACTAGTCCGGTTGATGTCATCATCTTAATTTGACTGTTGAAAATGTTTCTCATCACTGGTAGAACTTGCATTTTAGAATATATATGTATACCAGAGTTACTGTGTTTTTAGGGACTCTATACTATCTTACTTGAATTTGAAGAACTAAACTTTTTCTCTCTAGGATGAGGAGCCAGGAACATACAGTGTAGTTGAGAGTGGCCTCAAATTCCTGATCTAATTCTTTTACTCTCCTAAATTTGGGGATTTTAAGGATGCAAACCCATTTCTGATTTGAAAGCTGAGCTTTTAGAATGAGAGTTTCAGAGGTCAAGAAATTGCCAGTTTTTTAAAGTCCAAGACATTTCTAGTTGGAAGGTCGAAGGGACCAACTTTATATGATACTTGACTCAGCAAACATAATTTAATTCTGAAATTCCATATTCCTTCTTGATGAAAATTACCAATTGAAAAATTATCATGTGTCTCATTTTTTCTTCCTATGATTTTCCTGAGAGGTTGAGAGTATTGTGTTAGGAATGTGACACTGAAGA
Organism: Arvicola amphibius; assembly: GCF_903992535.2. Classification (NCBI taxonomy): domain Eukaryota; kingdom Metazoa; phylum Chordata; class Mammalia; order Rodentia; family Cricetidae; genus Arvicola; species Arvicola amphibius. The sequence continues at coordinate 47,708,435 of NC_052056.1, read as the reverse complement.
ATTAGAAGATAGAAATTTTTACCCTTTTAAGGCCCCATTTGTCTTTGGGATTCGGCCACACTGCCTGTGCCTTTGTACCAAGACTTTATCTTATGATAAATGTTTAGAAGGTGGTAGAAAATAAGCTATCACATAATGCAAATCTGTAAGAACAGTTTGACTATTTTTAGGTACTTTATAAACACTTGGGAACACACTTGGCAGTGTCTTGCCCGCAACATGCTTGCAGTGTGCTAATAGACAGAAAGGAAGTAGATGATTCCAGGACAGTTTGGTGATTCTGTAGAAATGGGTATGATATCCTGTGAGTTTCTTGGGATAGGAGAACACAACTTATTAGGTTAAAAGACATAAATGAGGGAAAAACTCACTTTGTTCTGTTGTCTGTGTATATGGGCATATGTTTACGGGTGTCTGAACATTTATCTGGATGAAATCCAGGGAGTTGCATATTCTCAGCAAGTAGATTTACCACTGTACTTTAAAAATCCTGACTTTAAAATTCACTTCAAAATCAATTGAGTTAGTCTTTTTGAGATTAGACAGTTTAATAATATAAGACATCTGTGTCTCTCATTTTTTCTTTCTTCCTGCGGTTTACGGTTTAATCACTAAAAAGTCAGTCTGATTCTGAATGAAGACTGCCACTTACTAGAAGTGAGTCACTGCTAGGGCACTCATATCATCTTATTAATAGGGTTCTTACGATATTAAATGAAAGAATAAACTAAAGCACTTAGAGTACATGGGTGTGGTAGCTCCTGCATGCTAGCTTTTATTACATTGTACGTTATAAACTATCAATCCTAGTTGACTCTTAATCCTAAATAGTTAATTTTCTAATTAATTGACAAATGCATGTTTATGACTGTATAATATAATCAGTAGTTCAGAAATATTTACTAGATATACTTTCTATGAAGAGGTAGCTAATTCAAAATATTAGCATATCATCAAATTAAATGTGTATTAGTGTGGAAACTACTTAAATCCTTCTTCAGCAATGTTGACTATATTTTAAGATTTGGGAATTTTTCATATGTTCACTTAGAAAAATCAGTGATTCTATTGAACATGTAGGGCTGGAGAATGTAAGGGAGACACAGTTTGTATTCTACTTTCCGTAGAATCCATACCCTCAAGTTAGGGTCTGTGTGAGTCTATACTGTAAAACATAAATTATTGGACTGTCAACCACTTTTAGAAGCAAATAAAATAAAAACTCACTTCAGTCTATAGCCTAGCTATAGTGTTGAATACGTGTGCTAGTATAAGGTGTATTTATGGGCATGCCATGTTTATGTTAGGAGAATCTCTTACTTGAAATGCTTGAGATCAGGCATGTTTCAGATTTAAGATAAGAAAATTAGATTTTTATCTCATGTGTATGAATATTTTCTTGCTTGTCTTTATAAATACCACATGTGTGCCTGGTGCTCATGGAGGTCAGCAGAGGGTGACACATCCCCTGGCACTTGAGATAGATTGCTGTGAACTTTTCTGTGGGTGCTGGGGACTGATCTTGGATCCCCTACAGGAGCAGCAAATGCTCTTAACTACTGAGCCATCTCTGGCCTCTGAGGGTTGAGTATTGTGTTATACATATAGGTAATGTGGATGTAGATACCATCATGATAGGACTGAGGTTCTAAAAGGGAAATGTGCTCAAATTTCCTATGTTCCCTGGCTTTACAGTAACTTTATATGTCTTCAGTCATTTGTTGCATTGTGTGGGAATTTATACTTGAGGCATTATGTGTAAAGAAACATTTTGGGGGGAGCAATTTGAATTGTAGCTTTTTGGTTAATGGGTTTGGCTAGTGGTTCATACATTTACATACACACACATTAGTAACTTACAAATTGTGATGTGTATCTTTAATCTGTATACTTAGAGAACTAAAACGTTCCAGGTATTCATTAAAAACTAATTGAAGAGAAACTGTCTATGATAGTCTTATTTTAAATAAAAATTATTTTGACATTCTGTAATTGATCTGTTAAAAGTAGTAAGTGTATTTCTGTAGATTGTTGTGTTAACTTTAATGTCTTAAAAATTGACAGGGCTATATAATTTTCAAAAGGCATTTAATAAGTAATTATTGTTAGTATGTAAATTGGGTAAAATCAAATAACATTAAGACAATAATGAAATTTTAAACATTCTTCGTACCAAGCATTCAGAAAATTAACTATCCAAACACCATTTGTCATACTTTTGGTTTTTAAAATATATTTGCTTAAAATTGCCTTTTAATTTTAAGTTTTAAACTCATAAACTTTCTTGAATTTCATTAAATTTGTGATGTTAATTTTTTTTGTTTGTTTTTTGTTTTTCGAGACAGGGTTTCCCTGTAGTTTCTAGAGCCTGTCCTGGAACTAGCTCTTGTAGACCAGGCTGGCCTCGATCTCAGAGATCCACCTGCCTCTGCCTCCCGAGTGCTGGGATTAAAGGCGTGTGCCACTACCACCCGGCTGTGATGTTAATTTTTTAAAAGTACTTATTTTCTTTGTTTTTGGACACAGTCTTAGTGTGTAGCTGTGAGTAACTTGGAATTCATTGTATAGATCAAGTTGGCCCAAACTCGAGATTTCCGATGTCCCTCTACCACGCAGGTGCTGGGATTAAAGGTATGTGTCACCACACCCAGCTTATATATTTTTTCATGTCTATGTATGTGCGGTATGCATGCATATGTATGCAGAGATATTTCAGATGGGTGTGTATATGAAGTCCAGAGGTAGAGATTGGCAATCTTGGTTTGCTCTTTGTTATTCATTGAGGTCTCCCACCTGAACCCAGACTTGAACCCAGGTCTGGCTAGCCTGAGATCCGCTTGCCTTCTCCTCCCATCATTTATGTGGGCGCTGGGGATCTGAACTCCAGTTCTCTGTCTTACTTGTATGCAAGCACTTTAAGAACTGAGCCTTCTCCTAAACCCTGCACGATTTTTCAGTTTTAGCACGTCCTGACAGTTCAGTCATTAACTTAGGTTTGTTTGGAACCTGTTCAGGGTGGATTTGAAGTTTTTTCCTAAATGGCTCTCTTAGAAGCCATCAACTTGAACTTTTAGTGAGAGGTTCCCCACATTTGACTTGGTTCATCTATATTGCACATTAGAAGGGATAATAATTCATGCTTATATTGTAAATTTCATGTGTTTAGCATAGTGGCAAGGAGGTTACTTTTCCTGTATACCTATTGATTGATTGCCATCATTCTACTAACCAGGGGATTAGGGAGGAGCTGTTGTGTTGTGAGTAGATCCTAAAATGGAATAAGAGACATGTACAAGGCATACCAGCTTGTAATTGGATTGGATAGCTTAGAAAAGGAAGTAAAGGTTTCAATATTTTGTGATTCTGTAGGCTTAAAATAATTTATGCATGTGATTCTATAGATTAAAAAGAGATGGCAGTTTTTATAATGTATTTTGTTTTCTTTAAAAATGGTTAAGAAAAAACATTTTAAATAGGTTAGCTATTTAGGTTCTTCCCAGAAGAAATAAAATGCTAAATTAAGGAGAGAAGGCCAGTATGAATAATTCCTCAGATGGTCAGGGTCAGAGAGTAGAGTGTATGGATGGTTGCAACTCTCAGTTACCAGGGAAACTGCAAATCCCCCTGCACTAGACTCTGCTGTGGACATGAGGTCAACAGATTTCAGGAGGCTTGGAGAACTGGAGGTTCTCAGGTGTTCTGAGAGACATCTTCATGTTTGTCTCCCAGATGACTTCTACCGTTACGGCCTTTATTTACAACTTGACCAGATGTGAATACTTTGTGAAAGAAACACACTTAGCGTTTTCTTCACTATTTTGTACTCTTGTGTGCTTGTCATGTAGGAACACTCAAGTTTCTTTTTTACTTCAAAAGTTTAGCAAGTCTTAAGTGAGCATATGTACTAATAGAGTATAATAGGACCCACAAATTTTTTTTCCTAATATTACATTAGAGGGTTTGAAAAGTAGACATGACATAACCAAATACCATTTCAGCATATAATGGATAGTAAAATTATTGGTATTTTGCTTCATATTACAGTTTTTGAAGTCTCATGGGCCATTTCAATTTGGATACTACACTTGATGCACTTAGTAGTTAGTTGCATTGTGGCTGGTGGCCACCACTCCAGACAGTGAAGCCCTAAACTACAAATTTTATGTCTCTGGGGTAGGTTGTACGCTTTTAGTTTAGAATCATATTGTTCTACCAACTTACATCCTAAAGTGCTTGCTCTAAGAATGGCTTTCCTCATTAAGGTGTCCCTCACCACTGCTTACACATACAGTGAGAGTATAAATCCATTTTCCAAAGGTTTTATGTTTAGAATAGTGTTGATAGGAGTATTCTATAGAACATTCTTCTTTGGAAGAAAATACCTATTTGGGAATGAGAAATGGTTTATACTATATCATTAATACCCCTCCCACAAAAGTCAGTGTGCATTAGATTATAGTGGTCTAAGAAATTATTTTGCAAAGTATTCTATTGTAACTCTTTTTTGTGAAATGCTTATTATTATGTTGTAAAAGCTATGCTATACAAAACATATTCTGGGAGATAAGAAGCGATTGAGATGTACTTTAAATTTGAGGTACAAACAGGGAAGATTGATAAGCCTGGCTTTGTTAACTGAGATGGTTTTGGCGTTGTGGTTTGTTTTGTTTTGTGTGTTGATTTCTCATTGGTATTCCTATTTTGAATTTGAAGAGGTTCAAAATTAACCTTTTGGAGAAATGTAAATTTTCTTCAATGGTATTGTAACGTGAGCTGTGTATTTAACTAGTGTGGATGTAGTTTAAGCAGCTTCCAGTGGGGGCATACCTCTATGATGTGCCGTGAAGTGGGTGCACTTATTTTTGATAGCGTGTCATCTTACAATAGAAACCTGCCAGAGCTGCTGTTGAGAAGACATGATAGTATCAAGTGAAAAATATAAAATAGGTTTATGAGCTAGCCCTTTAGCTCGGTCACTGAGAAAATTACAATTAAGAGTGAGCTGCATTCTTCAGAGAATAAAAAAGGATTAATAAGTGCAGTATTGGAAAACTGTGACAAGATCAACTTTATACATGAATTATTTCTATGAATTGGGCATGATAGCAATGACTATTTTTAAAAATATTTTGGATCATTGTTATTGAAACCAGAATAACATTTCTTAGGTATAGCTACATTGAGTTAGGTTAAAAATTCATTTCATAATGATCTTGCCATTGTGGATTTAATTTGATTTAAATTAGAGATGATTGCTTATAATTCTGAGTTCAGCTGGTTTAGAAATCTGTTGGATGCTTATTTAGAGAAAGTGTTTCTTAATACCTTTTGCTTAGTTGTTTTTGAAGAGATTAAGTCTCAGGGGTTGAGATAGGGGAATAATGCACGCAGAACAGTGACCATGGTTGAGTATGCTTCAACAGCATTTTTTCACTAACTTGTACATGTGTTAATGGCTGGCATAGCTACTCTGAATCTCTGCAATTCTTGTAAAAACCTGAAAGAGGTAAACAATCCCAAGCACAAGACTCTGGAGACATGTGAGTATGCATTTGTATTCGATACCCATTTTCATAGTAGCTTCCTCATTCTTATAAGCAATACTCAGAGGAAATTTGACATAGAAATGGCAGTGAAGTTGCAGTTCATTCACAAGTTTTCTTCTGTGTGTTTTATATTAGTAGATGTCAAAGGGTTACCTTTTTATTTTTAGTTAAGATGCTGTAGACCCTGTAGTTGACTGGCTTTAAATTTAAAAGGTTCTATCAAGTCTAGGGTTGGATATCGTAAGGAACACAACTTCCTTAGAAAAATAAAGCTGTCTGGCTAAAACTGTTTCTTTCCTGCATTTAAGAAGATAGCTCAGAAATAATTTTCAAAGTTTTAATGAGAAAACTGTATGTAATTATTATTGTAATTATTTCTGAGGCCATGTATTGTTTATCAAACTTAATTGTGTATGTATAAACGCACATACATGGATCTGGATGTATATGAAATGTTTTTATATATAAAATCTGCTAATTTTTTTATAATATTCAACAGTCTCTTGTCCTCCAAAGCTTTAATTTTGAAGTTGTGTTTTTAAGAAGCAGCTTTCTTTAGGCACTCCTGTTGCTCTGCTGCCCTCTACCGTTGTATGGAGCAGTGACTGTGTCTGTATTCATAAACTGTTTCTCCAGGGACATGGTTAGAGAACATCCTTGTTGACTTGTGAATTTTAAGTTTCTTGTGTGGGTTGAATATTATGTATGTATTAAATATTTTATCGATAAGGCTTAAGTAATTATAACACTTGATTCTTGTTATGCAAAATAGAAGAGCTTAGAAATAGGAGCAGGAGGTAGGCTGCTCACTGACTATTAATCAAACCACAATAGAAGGTCATCCATGTTCCATGGTAGATTCATGATAGCTACTCTTAGGCTTATAAACTCAGTAGTAAGACTAATAAAATTTATACATATATATGCACAAATATGTGATATCTGTAAAAACATATCAGGTATAGCTTAAAATATGATCAGTAAGGTCCTAAAGGGTAAAGCTGTTATTTCAAATAGGAAAAAGACTTTTCCTCCCTTTTGTTGAACATAGAAGATGCCTTGGTAATACTCCCCTCTTAAGACATGTACAGTTGTTTTTTTTACTTTGTGTAGTGTAGGGCTCAAACTTTAGGCTTTGAACATGCTAGGACAAACTTCTCCCATGAACCACTAAGCTGTATACCCTTCATCTAAGAAATTGAAGTGTCAGGAGATCTTCAGAGGGGGTGGGAAGAGAGAGAGAGGAGAGAGTGCTAGTTACTTTATGCCTGTTTCAAAATCTATGAAATTACTAAATTATACTTCATTCACAAAGTTGCTGTGAAAAGACAAATTGCATTCTAGATCTCCACAAAACCAGTGTGAAGTCTGTGCATCAGGCCATGGTGGTGCAGTCTACGTCTCAGCTATCCAGGAGGCTGAGACAGGAGGATTTCATGTTGGCAAGTTCAAGACCACCCACCTAGCAGAAACAGTGGAGACTTTGCCTCTAAGGAAAAAGTGAAAAGAGATTTGAGCATATCGCTCAGTGGGAGAGCACAGTGTCACTATCATGCAGCTTCTGCTTCTGTCTCCAGTGCCATAAAAATAAATGAAAGTTAACCTTGTGGCGTTATAGAAGGAATATTTTACTACTGGATAGAGGAAGACTGGAAGAGGATCTAACAGCTTAGCTGAATTGTGAAAGAGACATTTACATTTCCCTTTGCGAGGGAATCTAGTACAATAGAAGATAGTAGGTTGAAAAGCCCCTGGTGTGAGGATCCCAGAAGGAATCAGTATCACTTTGGCATTCAGACATGAACTTTATGAAGGCAAGGTGATTATTATCTTATCTGAGGACTGGTAGGCAATTAGGAGCTATGGTGATTTGAATAAAAATATCCCCCACGGACTCATGTATTTGAACACTAGATCTCCAGTAGATTTTGGGGAAGTTATGTCAACTTTGGGAGTTAATGGCCTTGCTGGAGGAACATCCATCACATTCTGTTTCCCTGTCCCTTCTGTGTAGGGAGGAGATGTCATCAGTCTGCTTCCTGCTCCTACCACCCATACCTTTTTTTTCCCTGCCAGTATGGACTGTACCCTCTGGAACCCATAAGTCCTATAAACAATTTTTTTCCTTAAATTGCATTTAGCCAGAGCTTTTTCACAGCAACAAGAAAAGCGACTAACAAGATTGGTACCAGAGGGAACGGAGTGTTGTGTGAAGAATTTGACCACGTTGTTTTTTTTAAGGACCTTAGAGAACTATGGAAGTTTGACTAGCAAAAACAAGGCTCAAGAGAATCTGCAAAACAGTGGTGCTGGTACTAATGTGGGCAGGGGAGGCCTGCTTTGTGAGGTTTCAGGGGGAGGAATAGAGACTTGTTAGCAATTGGGCTATAGGTCATTTGTTTGATATTTTGGCAAATAATCTGGTTGCATTATACCCTTGTCCTAAGAACTTGTATGAAGCTAAATTAAAAGTAACAAAACTAATTTCATTGGCAGAGAAAATTTGAGGATAGTTAATGTTTTGATGTTGAGTCTGTGGCATGGTTATTACTCCTAGGCAACTGTGCAATGAAAACAAAAAGCAAGTGGGCAAAACAAAGGGTGTTTTAAAGAACAGAACACTGGGAAGTTTAGGGTTGCAGTAGAGTCATGGACCAAAAGGCAGTGCAGTAATTGTTAGGAGAGTAGGGCCTAAAATCGAAGTCTTCTTTGCACTAGTATAAGAAGGTTTCCTGGGGGCAGGACCCCACCCAGCTATGCCTCCAATGTGTAAAAAAGATCCAAGGGGTTTCTTGTTCCTAGAAAACCTTTGCATGTTGTGGAAATTTCTGTTCATTTTACATATACTGCTGTAAATATGGTCTGTGTGGGGGCAGGGTCTATCCCAAGCTAGCAGCCGACTTTGGCATGTCATCACATCCTGCTGTGTTTAGAAACAAGCACGATTAAAGGCTGAGAGAGGGTAGTGGATTATTCCTTCACAGTTTCAGAGAGCCACTGAGTCCTAGTAATGTATGACAGGGCTAATTTTCTCAAGTGAAGGTCCTGGGAAGCTATGAAGGTGAAGCCTGGGTTGTTGGAGATGCCAAAGAAGTGAGACATCTTGCAAGGATAATCTGGAGGGGCTCAATGCTGTCTTTACTAGGATGTCCCAGACAGGACAGGACAGCTGTGCCATGGACAGTAAAGGGTGTGGAGATAAACCACTTTGGAAATGGTTTCAGGCAACAGTGTCTGTTTTGTTGCATGTGAACAAGCACTTGTATAGTGGAAGCCCATCAGCTGTGATTGGTCAGCACGTCACCTCAGACTGAATAGTGAGCACTACTCCCACTGGGGACTCCATGAGGAGGAAGCACATTAAAGGAGACGTGGAGAATGCAGACTCTTCAGCAGGCCAGCTCCCAGTTATATACACTGCTTCAGAATTCAGTGTTCTGACTTTAAGAGCATAGTGTGCCATGCCCCTTCTTTAGAAGCACAGTGTGCCTGGGAGACTGACTGCCCCGCTCTTTGCCTGCATTTTCTCCTACAGTGGAAACATAGTTAGTTGGCAGAATGCTTGCTCAGCATATGTGGGCCCTGTGCAGTCTCCCATGTTGTGACTCACCTGTAATCCTAGCAACATGGGATGGGTGGAGGCAGGAGGATCAGAAGATCAAGAGTCATTATTGAGGCCAATTTGAAATACCATAAGATCCCGACTTGGTGGGCAGAGAGGAAGAAGGAAAAAAAAGCTTTTTAATAAAGTAGACAAGTAGATTTACTAATTAGAAAGAAGACATTGAAGCATCAAAGACTCAGTTTATTTTATAGATTATTTTTGTGTGTGCAGGTGTGCATGCGAATGGCCATGGAGTGCAGGAAGGGGCATTGGCTCCCCCAGATATCCTGGAGCAGGAGTTGCAGGTGGTGTAAGCTGCTCAGCGTGAGTGCTAGGAACCAAACTCAGAACCTTTAGGAGCAGTGAGTGATCCTAACCTTGGAGCACTCTCTCTAAGCCCTAGCAGTTGGGGGAAAACGCCAAATCCCAATGAATCATCTAGTGAGGATGTTGGCTGGGACCCACTTTTTGGAAAAATCAAATTGAGAGAAAAAGAATGAGTCACGTCATTAGGAACTGAACATATGTGTGTCTCATGTTGACTTCTAATCCCCACCGTGATATTGTTAGTGGTTAGTTCTTCAGGAGATGGTTGAGTTTGGATGGGTTGGAAGGGTAGCATGGCAGGAAAGCAATAATCGTCTGTTAGGACTGAATGAAGCTGGCACCCTTGTGAGATCAGTCCAAGACAAGACATTAAGATTGAGAATTCTCCATTAAGAACTGCCAGTCAAGTTCTTAATGATGGAAGGATACTGAGTGGTGCAGATACGGAAATGAAGAACAGAAGGAGGCCAGTTGGGCGTCTAGAAGTATATGCCAGATACCATCACGAAGGCAATCTCCTCAGACTTGCTGTCTCTTGAAATCATTGAAATTTCGCTTTACCTCTGACACTGAATTTGTTGAAACTGGATGTTAGATTTGGTGGTGCAGATCTGTAAAACCAGCTACTTAGGAGGCTAAGGCAGGAGGATCATTCATATCAAGGCCTTCTAGGACAACTTAGACTCTGAAAAAAGTTCATAAAAAGTCTAGAGATAGGACTTGATCGTAGAGTACTTGGGTAGCATGCAGAAGGCTGTAGGTTCAGTGACTAGTACCATCTAAAGTCTGTCCCCAGACCGTGATGTTTTTGCTGTAGCTCAGGAAAGTACACTACCTGCAGTTGTCCATCTATACAGACAATGATAAGAGAAGCCTTTTCTCCTTAGTTAACTTTTATGACTTCTAAATTTGGAGGAAAGACATGGGAGATGCACATCAGGTATAGCAAGGTTGAGGAAAAGAAAAATGGGAAAGGCTAGTCTTTAAGAGACCTTAGCAGTGAAAGCACCTTCTAAGTAGAAGAGAATAAATCATATGGAGAGAGGAAAGTTATAGGGAGAAATTGATCTTTAATGATTTTAATGATATATTTTAAGGATAAGTCAGTATGAGTGAGAGCTGGAGGAAATTAGAGTAAAACAAAATGAAGAATAAATTATGAATCAACATTGAAGACCCAAGTTGACAGAAGCTGAACTTGTACATTATAAATGATGGTATGGTAATAATAGTTTTATCTTGGTAGATACAAATATTTAACCGAATCTCCCAGAGATTATTTTAGGTACTATGAAAATATACACATTAGCTAGCTAATAAGGAATAAAAATAGGGACAGTGGAGCTTACTGTATTTTTGAAGGAAATAGGATATAGTGCCCAAATACTGCATGTTCTTTATTATGAAAGGAATGTCTGACAGTTTAGGACAAGAGAAATAATATAAGAAAAGCAATCTTTGACAGTTAAGGAAGAGGGGGGTTATATAAGGAAAGTAATATGATTTATCATAAACTATGTTCTAGGTTAGAATTAGGATGGTAATAAGAGAAATAGAAGAGAAAGGTTTAAAATAAGAGATTATTAGAAGAAAAAATGTCTTGATGATCCCAGGATATGAAAAATGCAAAGAAATAAGTGGACTTGGATTTTGTATTGGATAAATAATAGAGCAGTATAATATTTGGTAAGTGGGAGGTTGAAGTGAGAATGAGAAATTATATGGGATGGTGCATTAGCTTCCTAAGGATGCCACAGTAAGCAATGCAAACCCAGTTATGTGAACCATAGGCATGTATTCTTTTATGTTCTAGACTGAAAGTCAGAAGCCATGTTCTAGGACAAAGGAGAATCCTTGTTGCAATCAGTCTTTGTTGTTTGTAGCATACCACTAGAGTAACTGCCTCTGTGATCTTATAACTCTGAACATGTCATAGGAATTTTTCAACAGTCTATTTTACTAAAGGCATACTCTACTTCAGTATGACCACATCTTAAGTTACATGTTACATGTGTAGACAATTCTATTTCCAAATAAGGTCACATTTGCAGGTACTAGGGCTTAGGTCTTCAGCGTATCATTATCTAGGACACAGGTGAATCCATAACAAAAGTGTGATGATTTTTGTTGGGTAGTATGAACTGAGAGATTTGGGGTTTGATTCAAGTCAAAGTGCCAGATAAGCACAATATTTTGAAGATACAAAATGTGAGCTGGCTTGAACAAATTTTCAGACAGATGAATGAGATGCTAAAACTTAAATATGGAAGCATGCCTTTTCATGGACTATAATAGAGTCAATATAGCCATGAAAGTACAACTCTGGCCAAGAAATAAAGCATTGGCAGCATTCCAAAGGTCCCTCTAACTCTCTTCAGTAGCAGGTCTCTGAGACAGTACAATTCTGGTTAGCACCAAATTGCATCTAAACTTGTAAAAATGTTTTTTACTGCTACTAGTGCCTTGCTCCACATTATTATATAGTACCGTTTTTTAAACCATTGTGTATTTTCTCTTTGTCCTGACTTGTAAAAGTTACTAGGGTTCTGATGATTCTTTGAGTTGTTTTCACTTTAAGACTTTTATGAATAATATTGCTATAAGCATCTTCATCACCTGTCTTGGTCGTAGAATTCTGGGCACACTTAGGCATGCTATTTTGCTTGAAAAGGCTTCTGACAGTTTATACTTTTTACCAGTAGAGTTATGAGAGTTTCCTTTATAATAGCATGTTTTCTTTTAGCTATTCTAATTGTTGTGTAATATTAAAATATGAGTTTAATTTATATTTCCTTAGTGGCTGGGGTCTCAGAATTTTAGTCCATGTGAATACTTATTGTGAAAATGTGTGTTATTTTATTCTTGTTTTATTATATTGGGTTGTCTTCGTTTTAGAATTGTAGGAATCTTTTACGTGTGCTAGATTTAACTCTCTGTTAGTTTATGTATTGCAAATGTTTTCTGTGCTTTTCACCTACTGATGAAAGTCTTCACCAAATGGAATTTTGACTTTTGTTCAGGTCATCAAAATCAATGTTTTTCACTGATACAGAATCATAAAGATTAGCCTTTAGAAAGATGGAATTTACTTCTGTGGTTTTATTTACTAGGTTCCATATTTTCTGTTGGCTATCTACTGTCACCATCGCCCTGTGTGTATGAAGAGTTAAGTTGTAGGAGCTTATTTTTTTTTGCTTTATTTAATTAGACAAACAGTGGTAATATTTTATTATCAGTATACATACATACATCATCATCATCATCATTTATACCCTGGCAATGCTTCAGCATGTATGGGTAGATTCTTTATGGTAGTTCTCCAGTTGTTCCTATCCTGGGCAGTCCGAGATTGCTCTGTGTTATTGTCATACCCAAGGTTCCAAAGTCTTCCTTATGCTGCTATCCAGCATTTGAGGGGCCTTTTCTCTTCACCTTATCCCATGCACTCTGCAAAGCAGTGCTATCTTCAGGTATCTGTTGTCATTAATTATTATGACATGACGGAAGTATCTTAAGCACTGTTGCCATATCCTATAGTTTACTTCCTTCTGTAGGTGGAGATACTGTCATTGTGTAGGCTATTTCTGTATCTTCCTGTAATGCCCAGAATCCTCCTGAGACATGCCATCTCAAACACATTGAGCCGCTGGTCAGAGGAGTGTTTTGTGTTCCAGGTTTCGGAGTTGTAAAAAAGGCAGCTCAAGACAAGTGTCTCATATACTAGTAATTTTGTTGTTGTCGTTGTGTCTCTTGTTGACCAAACCTTTCTTAGTGCCTGAAATACATCCCTCATTTTCCCTATCCGCCTCTTGATGTCTGAAATAGTTCCCTCCTTTGATCTGAGGTTTCCTCTCAGATAGACCATATTGACTGTTGGCTTGAGGTTCTGATTAGATATTACAATATTAAAATCCTTGTGCGCCCTTCCCATGATTGTATCTCAGTCTCTCGATGTTTACTTTCACTCTATGTACCATGGCCTGCAGCTCATTTGGACTTTGAGCAAGTAGTGCTGTATCATCAGTGAAATGCAAGTTATGGATTCACACACTGCCTATCTGCACGCTATCTCCTCATCCTCCAGGGCTGTTGCTATTATTAATTCCAGGAATATATTAAGGAGTAGTGGTGAGAGGACGCATCCCTGTAATATTCCTACGATTGTATTAAACTGATCACTTAATTCTCCACAGACTTTGACTGATGCAAAGGTATCTTTATAGGCATTTTCTAGAATTCTTATGATTTTCTCTGAGTACCTGTAGAAACTCATTGTTTCCCAAAGTCCTTTCCTCCAAATGCTATTGAATACCTTCCTGAAGTTGATGTAACAGACATATAAGATTTCCAGATTCTTCATATTTTTCTGCTAGTTACCTTAAAGTGAAGATCTCATCAATTGTGCTCCTGTTAGCTCTAAATCTGCACTGAATCTGACGCACACACCCAGTATGGAATATACATACATACGTACATACATACATACGTACATACATACATACATATGGACTTAAACTTAGTGGACTTGCACATTTATGAATATCTTACCCATAAGCATACTTAAAAAAACCTTGTGAATTTATGAAGAGCAAGGTTCATGCTAGATATGTTTAAAGTTTTCCTAATACTTCTTCACATTGTATCTTTTTGTTACTTGTTGTTTCTATACATCATGTTTTTATCTCAGTGCTCTAAATAGTTCCTTAATGGTTTTTAAATTTTTCTTAAATTTAAATTTAAGAAATGAATTTAAGAATTAAATTTAAGATAGGAACAACTGGAGAACTACCATAAACAGGCTACCCATGCATGCTGAAGCATTGCCAGGGTATAAATGATGATGATGATGATGTATGTATACTGATAATAAAATATTACCAGTTTGTCTAATTAAATAAAGCAAAATTAAATTAAATTTTGATATTATAATGTAATTTAATTACATCATTTTCCCATCCCTTTTTCTTTCTCCATGACTTCCTGTGTACCTTTTTCCTTGCAAATTCGTGGTTTCCTTTTCATTTTTGGTGTGTGTGTGTGTGTGTGTGTGTGTGTGTGTGTGTGGTCATGTTTCTAAATACAACCTGTTCAGCCTGTATAATGTTACTTGTATGTATATGTTTTCATACTTATTTATTTTATATAGATGAGATCTTTATGTGTGTATACCTTTATTCCAGAAGAAAGCATCAGATCTCACTATAAGTGGTCCCACTGTGGGTGGTTGTGAGCCCCCATGTGGTTGCTGGGAATTGAACTCAGGACCTTTGGAAGAGCAGCTAGTGCTCTTAACTGCAGAGCCATCCAGTCCTGATGTTTGTTTTCTATGTTAGAAAGTTTCTCAGGACTTTGGGACTCAACATACAACAAAACAATACGAGCATTAGAAGCAATGGGTCATAAGGCAGCCTGGGGAATCCAGGCACAAACTTCCAGAGTACTTTTCCCCTAGTCTCCCAGGAAAAGCTGTGATGGCAAATACAAAATGTCAGTAATCACTGACTCTTGTCTGCACCAGAGATGCCTAAATTCCACGTTCAGAGGGAAAACGGGTTGGTGCACGGTAGAATCAAGCTAGCTTAATCTGATCCTCAAAAATTTTGCTAATTTTTTTCTAGTGGCTTAGTTAGTACTTCTGTTTGTTTGTTTGCTTAGTTTTGTGTAACACTCGATTCTGTGTTACCCGCCCCCCTTGGTACAGTTCGCACGCCACTGTATCTTACGTGAGCCTGGCAAGGGCCTGGAGATTGAAAGAACCACAAGAGGACCTGAAAGGAGATCAGCTGAATGCCTTTTATTTCACCTTGGGAAAGGATTTCCGCCCCGGCAGTGGGAAATTACCCACACCAAAGATGGAGTCTACAATGCCCTACAGCTAATCACTGGGCGGGGCAGAGGGAGCCCAGGAACAAACAATGTTTTAGCTGGCTGACCAGAAACTGTCCTCAAGATACACCCCAGGAGCAAGGGTAGACCCGGGCCATACAGTTTTGGTTTTGTTTTGTTCTGTTTTTGTTTTTTATTTTGCTGAAACTTTGCTAGTTAGGTGGTAACTTTTGTGTCTTTTAAGTAGTGAGGTAAACTTAAATATCCTGAGTGTCACTAGTGATAGTTTAGAGAATCTTTGTGTTCTTGAATACACAAAGTTTGGCTCAAAGTTATGCTTTTGTATTTCCACCCTCTTACTTGCCTTTACTCTAAAATCTTTGTATTTATTTATGTAGAAATTGGTGTTATATGTGGGTGTGGATGTGTGTGGGCACCCGTGTGCTATGGCAGACACATGTCACAGTCAGAACGCAGCTTTGTGGAGTTGGTTCTGTTCTCCACTATGTGGCCTCTAGAAGTTCAGCTCAGGCCATTAGGCTTGGTGGCAAGTGCTGTTTCCCACTCGGGCTCACCCTGCTGATCTGCACCAGTAGTTTTGTATCTCTGCTTGATAACTGAAAAGTACACCACTGAGCTGTAAGCTCTGAGTACTGCTTTGGGCATTCTGCCCTTAACACTGAGTGAGGTTCTCAAGATTATTTGTTCATATTAATTTGTATACAAATTTTTGCATTTAATTCTATAGAAGGCTAATTAATACTACTTGAGAGTAGATTAGTGTCTTGAAGGATAGTGTTTGTGCTATGAGATGACACTTGCCTGCTTATGAGTTCCTGCTTTCCTTTTACCTGCCGTATATTTAAGATCAGAAATACAGAACCAAAAGAAGTCAGAAGGGAATTTCGAAGTGTGGTTGAATGACAATTCATTTGGTTGAAAATCATTTACTGTTGTTAATTATGATCATTAAAGTATTGTGAGTTATACATTTTATTATTAGTAAAACTTCAAAGTTATAACTAATTTCATTATTTAAAAATATAACATACTGAGACAAAATATCTTCATAAGCAATTTAAGGAAGGAAGGAATTATTTTGGCTCTCAGTCCTATTATGGTAGGGAAGTCATGGCAGCAGGACCTCAGGGAAGCTGGTCACATTGCAGAGTCAGGAAGCAGAAGAGATGATGTTGCTCTCAGCTAGTGTTCATGCACAGTCTCAACCCACAGCCCCTTCAGTGGAATGGTACCACGGACATTTAGGGTGGGTCTTCCCCCTTCACTTAATCTAATTTAGATGATCCCACATGTCTATAGACTTGTTTCCATGGTGATTCTACGACCTGTCAAATTGACAGTATTAACCATCTCAGGAATCAGAAGGGTAGATACGTCTTGGTAATTACTGTGAAAATCCTTACACATTTGCCTGTGGTGGAAGTAGCACTTACTTGTGGGCCACAGCCCTTCTCTGCCTTTAGTTTGGAAGTCATCGAAGTTTGGGAAAACTGGATAAGTAATCGAGTTTCTCTTTCAGCAGAACTTTGCAAGTTTTCCCGTACATACTGTGTACAACATGATGAGGGTGGCAAATGTCCTTTCAGATCCAAAATGCTGCTTCCTGACTGTTTTTGCTGTGAACTGAGCATATGGGAGGAACATCCTACTACCCTGTAAAATAAGTTAGATGATATTCTCTGGAAATTTCCTTTTGATACTAACAGTTTACTTGTTTAGAAACTGAATTTTATTTAGGCATTTCATAGTCTAGTCCAAATTTTGTGATATCAAATATTTATGCAGTAAGAAAATACAGAAATGGTCTTAGAGGTAAATAAAGAGTGTTCTGTGGTTCAGAGGAATAAGGTAAAATAATTTCAGTAGTTGTAAATACATTTGGTAATCACTTCAATTTTCCTGTTAGCATTAGTAAAGTGGAAGCCTTAAGTGTTAGATCATGGCTAAAGTTATTAAAACGCTGAAGGTTTTATTATATGTGAATGATAAGGTTTTATACTTTTATTTTGCTAATTATTTTTAAATTTAGCATAGGAAAGAATTGATTTCATTATTTCATACATAAATCTTATTATATTTTATTTGTACACAGCTCCATTCTTGGCCATCCTTCCCCGTGTGACTGGTCTTTTTTTCCTTTTCTCTTTCATCTCACAAGTATCTCATTGCTGTCTCTTTGAGTTTTTTCCTCTCCAATCAGTCAGTCAGCTTCAGTCTCCTTATACTTTCCTGGTGCACCACACACAAGTGTGTGTGTGTATGTGTAAGATTATAGCTGTTTGAGTTTATTTGTGGGTCATTTTGTCTTACCCCATTGGTTTAAGTGTCTACCTTTTTCCCACTTCATGCTGTTTTTGTTACTCTGTGTCTATGAGACAGTCTGATGTCAGATATTCTGATGCCCCCAAAATTGTTCTTATTGCTTAGGATTTCTTTACCTATTTGGAGTCTCTTGTTTTTCCATGGGAATTTTAGGATTGTTTCTGTAGTTGAGTATAAAGACCATCACTGGAATTTTAATAGAGATATCATTGAAGATAATTTTTATAACATAGTCGTTTTACAATATTAATTCTGCTAACCCATGTTCATGGGAATCTTTCTATCTTTCAGCAAGTTTATTCTGTATTATGAAAATTTCATTGTAGAGATCCTTCATTCCTTTGTTAAGATGTTCTAGGTATTTTATGTTTTTGGAAGCTATCTTTAATAAGATCATTTGCCTTTGTAAGTGATTTGGCATTTTTCTCTTAAATGTTTTTGGAGAGTGGTTCTTCTATGGTCATGTCTATTTGGGGTTCTAAGTACCTTGTGGGAGGTGTCAATTCTTTAGATATGGGAAGTTTTCTGCTGTAATTTTATTGACTAGATTCTGTCCCTCTACTTTTTATATGAACATTTCTACTCTTATATTCTTAAGTTTGGGTTCCTGTTAGGTTTGGTCTTGATTATTTTGTTTTACATGACTAACTGATATGTCTTGCTCATTATTTTTCTTATACTTATCTTGCATGTTGATGACTCACTGTTTATTGTTTTTCTATCTTGGCCTCTCATTTTCCGTGCTGAAGTTTTCTTCTATGGTTTTAACTTTCTTCTTCACATTGGTGATCTTTTCATCTCTTTTGGTAATATTCATAAGTAGGCAATGCATTTATTTTTTCCTTCATCTATTTTAGTTTTCTATGTGGTTATTAATACTTTACTGTTATTGTTAATTAAATGTGTTCTCTGGCACTTTCATACACACACACACACACACACACACACACACACAGAGTGTAGTTTGATTACTCTATCCCCCCCACTTCCTTTATCCCTCTCATCAAACCCACACTAGTTTCTTCCAAGATTCATGTTGTTGGGTTTAACTAGGGTCTGTGTGTGATCATGGGCTTGGAACCATCCAGTTAGGTACACAGCTGAAGACAATGACTCCTTCTGCCAGCATCAAATTTTCAGCCATGAGGGGAAAAGGATCCTATTCATGCTTGACTGTTCACTGACCAATTCTTATGCAGGCACAGAGAAGGTATCCTTTGCTGTTGTGGAGTTTAGGATTACAGTGACTGTTTCACGCCAGAAGATGGCAGTGTTCAGCCCTTCTCACTGTCTTTTGGCTTGTTCCACCCTCTTTTCATCAGTGTTACGTAAACGTCCAAGGGGGTAATACCAATTTTTCTGTTTAAGGCTGAATACTCAGCTGCCACTCACTCTGAACACCTTGAGCATCCATAATTTTCACTGCTATTCATTGGACAGAGAGACTCTCTGTTTAAGGGTCGTAGTAGCATTTGACTGTGGGTCTAAATAGGAACATTTAGAAGGCAGTTTGATGTTGTACCAGTTTAGATGAACAATAGCAGTAAGTTCCCACCAAATACCTTTCACTTCCCATTCATGGGTTTTTTGACCAGGTGTATAGTGCCATGCATGGATTTCCTTTTGTGGAGCAGATGTCAAATCCAGAGTTGTTGGCTATTCCTAGTCATGCCACTGCTGCACAAGTAGGCTCCTGCAGTCTGGGTAGTTCATATTACATTTGTTGGATTCATAGCCAGATATGATTATTGGTGCTCCTTCCCCACCGGCAGCCTGTATAACATCTTGAATATTATAAAAACTGCCAGAAAGGAAGAAGTATTCAGTGCTGTTCCTGTTAATTTCTTTATATCATTCATCCAAGGTGTGGTGTGTCATCAGAAATAGGATCCTATCTCTAATTCTGGTGGGAAACCAAGGGAAATGCCAACGTGCATTGTTTTGGGGGTACGTAGGACCTCTCTAATCCACAGTTGTCATATGGAGATATGCTGCAGTTGGCACTGGAATTTTTTAGTATTAACCCACAGCTCCTAGGAGTAGCATTATCAAACCATGAAGTTTTATCCTTCAAGCTGCTTTTGTTAAAATTGCATTTTTTAAAAACTATGAACACGTGGAATCTGTTTTCTAAGAAGAGAAAGAAATAAGGCATAGAATTGGATGGGAGGAGGGGAAAGGATCTGGGAGGAGTTGGCATTGGCGAAGGGGAAACCTGGTCAGAATATACTAGGGAAAATATTATACATGAACATCTCTAAAATAAAATGTTCATATAAGAATCTAATAAAGTTTTATATACAAAACTAACATGTGGAAAACTATCAAAATCTTGATCAAAAGTAAAGAACTAAGTAAATGAAGAGATTTGCTACGTTCGTGGATATGAAGACATGATGTGTCAAGGTGTTCACTCTTCACAAATCGACATAGCATTTTCAGTGCAGCTCCAGAGCAACGCTTGAAGTTGTGTTGCAGATACTGACAGGTGAATTCTGAGTTTATATTGTTTGGTTGTAGAGTCCTTTCTCAAGTTGAGGAAGTTCCTGCTTGTTCTTACTTGGGTGTTCCTCTTTCATTGCTGAGTGATATTTCACTGTGTAATGTATCACAACTTGTTTATTTGTTGAACAATGGAGCTATTTCCAGTTTGAGGCTGTTTGGATTAAGTTGCTATTTACATTTATGTAGAAGCCATAGTGTATGGACAGAGCTATCTGTTGCTTCCAGTGTGTTCATATAATTCATACTCAGGCAGCATTGTGTGAGGGATTCTGTTTGTCCACAGTCTCTCCAGTCATTCTTCTTCAGTTTTGTAACAGTAGTGAGTATAGAGTGATCATCTTGTTGTGACCTCAGCTTGTATTTTTCTAGTAATGCTAATCAACACTCTTTACTTTTAGCACAGAGTATCCTACACATCCTTCACTGATTTAACATTGTGTTCAGTGCACAACAAGGTCAATATTTGCTTTGGGGACCTTTAAGGGTTTTTTTTTTTTTTCTCTCTCTCAATATTTCTCTGCACAGATAAAGAATCCACAAGTGGACCAAAGGCCCATTATACTTTTAACTGTTGACTACTCTCAGAAATGGTGGTTTCATACAGGAGGGTGAATCTTGTTACTTTTTTGTATGAAAACAAAAATTTTTGACTATTTTAAAGGTATCCCAATCAGAGTTTTATGCTCATTATAGTTGCTAAAGCAGTGATTACTTATCAGCCCCTCCTTTCGATGTATTAGAAGCATTTGAATATTTAGCACTAATTTTTGGTTCTTTCTTTTAAATTGATATTACAGGGGAGATTGGAAGAGTCAAACATTCTGTCATCTTGTAGAATTCTCTTCTTTCACACCTCCTGGGCTTTATGGGCCACCAATACTGGTCTTTATGTCTCCTCTTTATTCTTACTAACTTATATAAATGATTTCAAGCATCTCATGTCTTCACAGGCCTAGCTCTTTGTAAATTATACTAGGAATCTACATGAAATATGGCAGCTAATCCAGAACAGCATTCTGTTATAGATCTAGCTGCTTTCCCAACGTGTCCATCAAGTTATAAAATAAACATCACAAATACAAGAAGTCTAAAAATTGTGCATTGGAACTGTCTTCTTGTTCTTCAAAGAATTATACCTGCTGGTTCTGTTTGATAGATGTGATCTCCTCTCATTATACATGTGCTGACCAGAAACCATGGAGAAATTTTGCCATATCAGCTTCTTTAACTCTTGCTCATGCTATCTACAGGTGCTTTTCAGAATGTAGTTCAAGCCTGCCGTCTGTATTAAACTTCTGTGTGACTGATGTTTGCTTTGTTTCAAGAATATCATTATAAAATTTAAGTTGTATATTCATGCTAGAAATTCCCCAGTGGTTTCCCATATCACTCAAGAAATAATCCAGAAGATCTGGTCGCTGCTTCTTTGGTGGCTTCATTGCACTTCTTGCACTCAAGGTACTCAGTTAACTTGAATTGTTCTTTGTGTCTCTCACAAAGTCTTTGCTACAGTGTTATCTTAAAGCTGTCTTCCTTCACCCTTCTGTCTCATCTGCCCTGAAGTGAACCTTCTTGTTTCATTTCCATCCAAAGGTCTAGTTAACATATGTATGTGTGTGATTGTACTTCTTTAATATTACTTCTGAATCAGGATATAGACTTATTAAAAACTGGGATTTCTCTGCTCCAGAAGTGTTCCCAGTGCCTAGAAATGTGCCAGGCCCAAAATATATGTTTCATTCATATTGACGAATGCAAGAATGATTGGTTTTCTCAATGTTTGTCTGTGACACAAGTTTCTCCTAAGAATAGAATTCTCAGAGTTCATCTTTTCTAGTAATGAGGAAAGGACATTCTTTCCCATTGTAAGAATATTTGAGTTTGCAGTATATAAAGAGTGATTTAGTTCACTTTATTATTCCAATATTCTGTTTAAATAATTGGGGGAATCTCTGTGAGAAGCCTTTTTTATTAGAAGTTTGATATTGATATGATATCATTTTAAAATAATCTGTATTATTCATTCAGAATGTGTTTCTTGGATCCTATTGGAGTTGATGAGATATACAAATTTCAGTAAACCTCTTAAAATTATTCTAAATTCTTGGCATTCTTGGTAGACTTTTTTCTTTAATGATCTTTAGAGTTATTTAATTTGGACATAAACTTTTTATTTAAAGAATATTTTCATATACTTACCTTATAAATGTTGACATTTGAAAGAAAGTGGGACCTGAAATGTAAAAGTTGGTTGTAGATGAGAAGTAAAAATTGAGATGTGATATCAAATAGTATTAAAGAATATATGACCAAATTTGTGAGAAGTTCTGTACTTCTGCAGGCAAGGGGTGAGGAACAAGTGAACCGCTACTTCTTTCTTCATACTTCCCCAGCCCTGTAATATAATCCTCAGTGCATATGCACAGATGCTTGCTTTTGAAGAACTAATCAGTCTAGTTATGGTATATGGTATTTCAGTTTCTCTTCAGCTGCAAGTTTCCAGATGCCTTGTATCTGGGGACATGAAATACTGACTGACTTCAAACATACAAGAATATATAAAAGTTACTTTTTTTGTGGTTGTAGTGCTTTCATGGGTCAACAGTACTCCTCCCTTGTTTGAAATAATAGTACACTCAACTTATTAATTAGCTAATGGTACACAGCTTAGCTTGTAAATCATGAAGAGATATAGAAACAGACATAGTGTATTTTGCATGGTTTTCCTGCCAGAAGCACCTATTACAAAGCTAGCATTCTTGGTAGGAAAATTGTTTGGTGTTCCTTAGACTCAGATTCTAAACTTATAGATAATGATAAATTTTAAGTAATTGAGGTATTTCTTAATAAACATTTGTGTGTTTCAAGAACTCATCTGTTCTTTACTTAAATCAAGCTTCATGTGAGAAAACGGGCAGAGTGGGTTTACTGTGTGGCAGTGGGGGCCTCCTTCCTGGGGAAAGAGGAGTTTGGCTTAAGAACTAGAAAAGAAAATCTGTCTCATGTTCTCTCTCCTTCTGCTCCTCATCAGGACCTTGGGAGCTCAGTCCGGTGCTCCAATGTGGGGCTCTGTCATTTTCTTCATCTATCGTCAGGTGGAGGTTCTATGGTGATATGCAAGAAAATCATCAGTATGGCTATAGGAACTGGCCTTTTCAGGCTCCCTCTCCTCAGCTGCCCAAGGAACTAACTGGGGGCGTCTCCCTGGAAACCTGGGAACCCCTCTAGGGTCAAGTCTCTTGACAACCCTCAGGTAGCTCCTTAAATTAAGATATATGCTTCCCTGCTCCCATATCCACCCTTCCTATATCCCAAGCACCCCATTCCTCCGAGCTCCCCCCGTTCTCCCCTTCACACTTTTCTCTCCCCATCTTCCCTTGGCCCAGTCTTGCCCAACCCTCAAGTTCCCAATTTTGCCTGGCGAAGTCAGGACCGTGAGGGAACCTCCGTCTGGCGACAGATGGGGAAGGTGACTGAGCCCCACATTGGCGCACTGGACTGAGCTCCCAAGGTCCTGATGAGGAGCAGAAGGAGCGAGAACATGAGGGAGAAAGTCAGGAACGAGAGGGGTGTGTTCACTCATGGAGATGGTGGGACAGAACTAATGGGAGATCACCAACTCCAGTTGGAATGGGACTGATGGATCATGCGACCAAACCCGTCTCTCTGAATGTGGCCAACAGCGGGGGCTGACTGAGAAGCAAAGGACAATGGCTCTGGGCTCTGATCTTCTGCATGGACGGGCTCTTGTGGAGCCTTCTCTAGCTTGGTCGATCACCTTCCTGGACCTGGGGGAGTTGGGAGGACCCTTGGTCTAGCATAGAAGTGGGGAACCTGATGGCTCCTTGGCCTTGAGAGGGAGGGAGGGGAGGTATGGGTGGAGGGGAGGGGAGGGAAGGGGGCGAAGGAGCGGGAGGCTGAGGGGGGAGGAGGAGGGAAGGAGATGGAAATTTTTAAATATAAAAAAAATAAACCATGAGGAAAAAAAAAATAAAACTTTAAAAAGAAAAAAAAAAAAAAAAAGAAAAGAAAAGAAAATCTTTCCTCCATAGTTTCTAGGTTCCGAATGAGAAAATTCAGAAGTTTATAACCTATGGGTTTTATCCAGTAATGGAAACGTGTAAAAGTCTTACTTGGAAGGAAGCAAAAAACCCTATTTCCAAAACAAAAGCACTATAATTTTTAACCTCCCTTAAGGAAAGCCAGAGGGTACTGTTTGATGGGTGGTGTGGAGCCTGCTCAGAGCTTTAAGACTTTAAGCAAAGAAACACCAAAATTAATTTTTATATGTGTACTGCTATCCATTTCATCAAGATAGTCAGATGATTTTTTTTTCTCCTGCATTTAGTCTGTCCTGTGACTCCTTATGGGCCAGTGAGCCACTAATAGAACAGACACAAGTAGAAGGCTTAACATTACATATATTTAGAGAGTATTTTTCTGACCATGTGTATCAGTATATGAGACTTTTTTTTTCCTCATGGTTTATTTTTTTATATTTAAAAAATTTCCATCTCCTTCCCTCCTCCTCCCCCCTCCCTCCCCTCCTCCTCCCCCTTTTTTCCTCTCCTTCTCCCCCTTCCCTCCCCTCCCCTCCACCCATACCTCCCTTCCCTCCCTCTCAAGGCCAAGGAGCCATCAGAGTTCCCTGCTCTATGCTAAGACCAAGGTCCTCCCAACTCCCCTTTTCTTGATTTCTTTTTTATCTTTGTTGTCAGAGAGTTTTTATTTTAAGTACTATTGTGTAAATGGAGACTTTTCTCCATCTCACCCAGTCCCACTGGACTGATTTCTCTCGCTGCTGGTCCCCATAGCCACTTATAAGATAACCACTCAAAGGCTTAAGGTTAATTTTAATTGTTTGGCCAATATGTTAGGCATATTACTGACTAGCTCTCACTTGTAAATTAACCCATTTCTACTAGTCTGCATCACTACATTGCTATGTTTTACCTGTGATGCCCTGGCATGTTACTCCTTTGGCAACTACATGTTGTCTCCCTGATTTTGCCTTCTTTCATATATTTTTCTGGATTTCCTGCCTGGTTCTGTTCTACCTGGTCACTGGCTGAAGCAGCTTTATTCATCAGCCAGTGAGAAAGACATATTCACAGCCTAGAGAAAGACATCCTATGTTATCTTCCCTCTTTTATCTAATTTAAAAGAAAGGTTTAACTTTAACATATTGTATTTAATGAAAGTTATCAAGCAAGAATTACAGGTAGAATACCTAATCTATATTTGAAAAAATTAAAGGAAACACTCTATCTTATTATTAATCTAAAGTTTCATATCTATCTAATTTATCTTTTATCATAACTAGGAAACCTATAATTATAACTATCTTGTCTTCAGCTCCATCAAAGACAACAGAAGGATATATTACCTATGTAAACTGGACGTGCATTATAAGCAACTTTTAAAACTCTAAAAATGACAGAGCTATCTGGCTGTGTGGACAGTCACCCAAAGTTCTTCTGTAACGTTGGGGCATCCATCTTCAGTCTGTAGGCCTAGAGTGTCTGGCAGATTTTTCAGTGAGGTGATATAGGATTCCCTTCTGTATGCTCTAATTACCGTTGATTTAAGTAAGAAACTACTTTGGGCCTATAGCAGGGCAGAACAAAGCTAGGTGGAAAAAACTAAACTGAATGCTTGGAGAAAGAAGGTAGAGTCAGGAGGAGCCATGTAGCCCTGCCAGAGACAAACGTTCACTGAAACTTTGCCAGTAGTTCATGAACTCATGATGATGTACAGATTAATTCAGATAGGTTAACTTAAGATATAATAATTAGCCAGAAATATGCTTAAGTGGTATGCCAAGTAGTGATTTAAAATAATATAGTTCTGATAAATGGCTGGAAATGAACAAGAGGCCTCCTACAACAGTGAAGCAGGAAATTTGTAACTGTCTACCTATAATGACAGTTTGTCAGTTATTTTCCTCTGTGTCCTACAGAATGTCTGGAAGATTCTCTTATGAAGCAGGAATCCTGAAGGACTGTCCCATCTTCAAGTTCAGCAGTCACTTTCCTGTGGGTACTGCATGACCAGTTTACATAGCATATAGTTAAGTAGTCCAGGCAAGAGCAGTCTCTTGCCCAAATGACTAGCTTTTCCACACTGAAGGCAATCTCTAACGAATTTCTTCAATGCTCATCATCCTTTTTGAAGTAATAGGGACTGCCAGGAGCAAGTTGTCCTCACATTGGAAAAATTTCAATTATTAAAATATCTTAAATGTCATATTCTGTAGGTCTTTGAAGGTTTGAAGGTTACCTTTCCATTTCAAATATATCTCTGCATATCTAGAAAACCTAAACTAACATGCCTATAAGTTTGACTATTATAGATGACTAGTATATTTTTAAATGGACAGCATAAATGTAATACTTTAAACAAGAGTAGAAATATACATGTAGTATAACAAAATTGACCTTAAATTTGTGTCAATATACGAAAATCCTTTAAACAAGAATAGAAACATATATACAGTATAACGAAATTACTTTAAATTGTATCATTATGCCAAAAGTCCATGTCACTGTAAAATATCTGAGATTAATGGTTGTCTTTTTTGTCTTATTTTTGTATTTTCCTAAATATAACAAACATCCCTAACCTGTCAAATAACCAAAGGCCCTCCATACCCACCCACCCCCAACTCTTGGGAATGTAGATGTTATTTTCTCCAAACTACTTCCTACTGTCTGTGGGTTCACAGAGACCTTTCAGGGGGTCTTGTTCATTCAAGCCATACTAGCTTGGAAGGAATCCATAAGTTTTCATCTTTAGTGGAAACAAAAGCAGAACCTCTTTTCCAAAGCAAAATATCCTTAGACTTAAATTTTGAAATCAGGATACCTTTAAAATATATATGTTGGTTTAACTCAGTAGCCCCCTCCCCCAACCAAAGCAGTTAACTCATTAATAGTCAAAAAATCTAAGAATACAAAATAATATACATAATTCTGACATTGTATATTTTCCATCTTTATCTGTCTTAATATATATAAAATTCTATTCCTATTTAAGGATTTTAAAGTCGTTAATCTATGACTGTACTTTTTTTTTCTCTTTCCCAAGCCTCTGTACATTTATCAAACACACTATGACCAATTTAGAGTTCTTTTCTATCTGAATATCTTCTTATTGTGCATCTATAATCCTGTTTTTTTTTTTTTTTTTTAGAAGAGTTTTTAGAACCTTAATCATGTGTGCCTAGGATCAAGGTGGCAGCCTTGGATGCTGCTTTTGCTTGCCATAAACCTCTTTTTTTTGTCTGTATAAGTAAAAGCTAAATTTACTATGCAGGCTCTAAAAGCTTGGAGACACTGATGAATGCATCATACTGGTGGCTCAAGCCCGAATGATGATGGTGACTGTTTTGTAAACTTTATTATTGAGAGGTCTTGTTTTCTATGAAGTTATCTTTTTTATTGACAAAAGACAGGCAACAAGTGTTCATTGTTACCAAATTTCCTTTTTTTGGTATCAAATGAGAAAATTATGTCAGGTTTCATTATTATTAGTCAAAAAGTATCTTTGTATTCTTGAAAAACTTCAACTAGGTATCATATTTTTATGTGTAAAATCTAGAGCTTAATGTATCATAATGATATGTGCATTTATTGTAAAAAACTTTTTATTGAAAATTTTTGGTATGATATATTCTGATTATGATTTTACTTTGCCCAGATCCTCCTCACCTACCCACCCACCCAAATCTTTACCCTTTCTTTCCCTCATTAAGATACAAATAGTCATCTTAAAACAAATAATAATAAAATGAAATTAGGTTAAAAATATACCAGAATGGATCAAAATAAACAAACTCCAAAGAAAAAGAGCCGAAGAAAAAGCTCAGGGAACATAATAGACACTGAGACACATGCACACACACAGGTATTCCATAAAAGTTCAAAGCTGAAAACCATAATATGTATGGAAAGGGCCTATAAAGAAAAGTTAAAAAAACAAAAACAATTGAAAAAAATAAGTGGCAAAAAATGAGACAAAGAACCTTCAAAGGTGCCATTGAGTTAGTTCTGTGTTGGCCATGTGCTATGGGGCATGGGGATTGGCCTTAAGAGTGTTTGTTTCCTCAGTGAAAGACTCTAATGAAAAAAAATTAATTTTGAGTGGTTATCCAAGCTGTCTTACTCTGTATTCACTATTGTCCAGGTGTGATTCTCTGTATGTGTTCCATTTCCTGCAGGAGGAGGGTTTTCTGATGATGGTTCTCTTCTCTCTGATGACTGAGCAAAACCCTGATCTATGAGTATAGTAGAACATTTTGTTCTACCATTTTATTGCTCTGTTCCTTAGTAAAGCAGTGGTATTTGATTTTCCCCTTGTCCCTGGCTTGGCTACCCAAAGGTTGGGAAAGGGTTCCATTTCATGGAGAGGGTCTTAAGTCCAATCAGATATTAATGGTTGGTTAGCTTCCACTATTACATTTGAGAATCTTTGCAGATGTAACATCATTGTAGATTGAAGGATTGTAGTTGGGGTTGGTGTTTACCTTTTTGCCTTTGTGCACAGAGTCCCTTCTGGTCCATGAACATTAGTCCATAGGAGTGAAGCTCTAAAGTAAGTGCCAGCTCTCCTTTTCTCTTTAGGAGTCGTGGAGCCTTGCTGTCAGTCTGTGGATAGGAACCAGTAGCCCTGAAAGTGACTTGGTTTGTTTGGCCAGCAACTGATTAGATGTAACCCATTCCCCAAACTCGTTTGGTAATGAGAGAGATGTCCAGTTGGTTCTGTCTCCCCGTTATTTAGCAATTCCATTTAGATAACCTTCAATTATGTATATATTTTAGGATTCTACTGTATTACACTTCCATATGACTTCTCAAATGGCCCTTAGTTTTAGCTGTCCCTCCCTCACACATTTGTTTCCTTCCTTTCCCATCTGATCATCCTGTTCCAGTCTTCCAATACAAGTCAATATTCATGATACTTTTTCATGAGTTTGCATAATTTCTGGCTTAGTGCCTAACTTTATCCTACCTCATACTAAAATACCTTAGAATACTGCACATTGTGTATCTTGAGCTAGTTATTTTCAACATTTCAAGTCAATAATGAGTGATGATAAATTGAGGGGTTCTTGATAACGAACAATGGTTTAAAGAACACCAAAACATTTTCTTTCGTGGTTGCTAAAGATAGTGTTATAAACGATCGGTTTCCTCCTATAAATAATAAATATTAGTCCCTTCCTATAGTCACCTGTTAGAAGGTCCTTTTTCCATTTTACTGACTTTTTTTGCAATATTTCCCCCTCGAAAAGAGAGAATATTGTTTAAGACTGTTGTCTAGTCCTGACTGAAGAAGCTGGGGGCGGGTGGCACAAGCACTGTGGGGCTATGAGAATCATCAGGTAAAGGCCAGCTTTTCTACGTAGCGGGCCTGTCAAAACAAAACAGAAAAAAATAGTGTTTGAATAAAATTTAATGCATTTAAAAATTATTTTCATTCCTTCTGCGCTTGTATATTCATTTAAAATGTTAGAATGACATTGTTTTAAAGATGTTTTGCAATTTATGTTTCGAGGACTTGTTTTGGCTTCATAGTTTTTGTTGTTTCCTTGTCAGGTGATGTGTGGTGAGCTCTCTGAGGGCAGTTTATGTTTCTAAAGCATTTACTGAGCAGTGTCTTCAATACAAGTGATCAGTATTGGTCTCCTTCAGGACATCGTGATTCTCTGGCATTTAGAGAGAAGTTTGGTGTTATTTCATTTAAATTTGCTTGTGAAATGTTTTTTCACTCTGCTGAAAAAAGACAATTTTGTATTCATAGTAAACATTTCTTTAGTGTTTTCTTGAAGTTGGTCTATCTCAAAAGATTTTTTTTTTTTAATAGAGAATTTTAGCATTCACAGGAAACTACCTTGATCTTAGATCTTTAAACAAGTTATTTATTGTTACATTAAAAAAAAATACCTAAATTTGTTAACTATGAAATAATATCTACTCTTCTTTGGTTCAGTGGGGGAGGGGCATCTAGACATGGTTCAGCTGCACCCTGCTTTAGACTCTCACAAAGCTGCCAGTCAAGGTGGCAGCTAGGTCTGAAATCTCATGTTAAGTCTTGATGTGGAAGAATCTGCTCCAGTGTAGTTCCTTTCTACTGTGCTCACTGTTGAATGGTTTTATGGTTATTTGTATGTGACTTGCAGCTGACTCAGATCCCGGCTCTTTTCAGGCTCTTATCGTTCAGGTGTGCATGTGTGAGTGAGTGGGATGGGTGGGTGGTATGTGAATGTGTGTAGAGAAGAGGGAGAGTGACTGTGTGTTAGCATACGTTTTCCATTATCAAAACTGTATTACATGGTTTTTGTTTCTTTATAGGTGCCTTAGCTGGATCAATTATCGTGGAGCCACATGTCACAGCAGTGTGGGGAAAGAATGTTTCGTTGAAATGTTTTAATTGAAGTGAATGATGAAACTATAACACAGATTTCATGGGAGAAGATACATGGCAAAAGTACACAGACTGTTTGCAGTTCATCATCCTCAGTATGGATTCTCTGTTCAAGGAGATTATCAGGGAAAGAGTCTTGTTTAAAAACTACTCACTTAATGATGCAACAATTACTCTGCATAACATAGGCTTCTCAGACTCTGGAAAATACATATGCAAAGCTGTTACGTTCCCACTTGGAAATGCCCAGTCCTCTACAAACTGTGACTGTGTTAGGTAGGTAGGTGTGGCTTGAGTTGGGTTGAGACTATGATATCCTATTAAAAATGTTTTTCAATCATATAAAATGAGGATTTCTATAAATTTGATTTAAATTAAAAACATTCAGATATACATTCTCAAATTCTGTCTAATGTTGTGTATTTCTAGGCTTCTCTTAATGTAAGCAAAACTTGTGTGTACCTGCTTGTAATGCCGCACAGTTTTGGCTTCTTTTCATAATAGGTGGCACTGTAATAACAGATGTGATTTTCAGCTGGCCATGGTGACTCAGCACAAGTAATTCCAGCTCTTGAGAGACTCAGGCAGGTTATTGCCATATAGTCCAGGTTAACATGGGCTACAGAATGAAATCCTGTTCTTAAAAACTGAACTGCTATAACATTTTTATTACTTCAATATTAAAATTTAGTGATGTTTTTGTTGTTTTTAGTTTTTCCTGCTTTTTTGTTTGTTTTTCTCCAGTGACTCTCATTTGGACTTCTTGGAACCTTTTGCCACTGTGTATTTTAGTTTTCCATAGTGGTTTTTATTATTGCTGTTGAAGACTTGTGTACCTGTTTGAATCATATACTAGCTACCTAAATTGTTAGAGTTTAAGATGGAACTTTACTAATACCCTGTTAGCATTGTGGTAACTCCTGAAGTAGGATGTAAGCAATCTGGAAATGTAGAGGAATACTGTGGTAGTCACGATCAGAGATAGACGAGCAACCACAATTTGTAGCTGAGGTGGAGAGGCACCTCAGCTCCTACTTCAGAAAGCCCCATTGCTCAGCTGGAGGAGCTAACACCTTCCCCAAGGCCAGTAAGAATTCTTTAGTAAGATATAGGGTGATTAGGTGAACATAGAATTCAAGACATATTTATAAAAGGAATGGTTGTTAGTCCTTAAGTCATGGGTAGTTTGGATTTGGCACATTGACCTTCTACTGAATTGACAGAGAGCCCAAATCTGAGCGGTATTAAAGTTTCTTAATTCTCGATTTTTGAATGTCAGAGCTAGAATTCTATTTGTTGAGGATTCTTTTCTATTCATCATAGAGTGCTTTGCAGATCCATAGGCCCCAACCCATCAAATGGCAGTAACACTTCCTCTTTTTAATGACAGTCTCTCACCACACAAGTGATCTCTGGGAAAGTCTAGGATAGACGGAATTTAAATGGTTGAAATGGACTACTGAAAAAGTAATTTATCAGTTGTGCAAGGCATTTGTATGAAGTATAAGACACTTTAAGTCTGGAACATCTGAAAATAACTTGAATGGAAAAATTGCTGTTTCTATTGTAAAAGTAAATGTAAGCTTGTGTTCCTGCCTCATCTGCTCTCAAGACCTTGGTGCTTAAAGTTTAGTACATAGGCCAGCAGCCTTGGTCTTCCTTGGAAGTATGTTAGACACAGAATTTGAGGCTTCTTTGTAGCTTATTGGATAGTATTCAGTACTAGGTTTAGCAAGGTT
This sequence comes from Arvicola amphibius, assembly GCF_903992535.2. Classification (NCBI taxonomy): domain Eukaryota; kingdom Metazoa; phylum Chordata; class Mammalia; order Rodentia; family Cricetidae; genus Arvicola; species Arvicola amphibius. Next base: position 47,676,120 of record NC_052056.1, on the reverse strand, counting down.
GTAAGGGGTCCAAGGTGACAGAACAGGAAGATTGCTTAGCAGAGGGATCTATCTGTACAGAGAAGCCAACTTGAAGGGATAAAACTACCAAGAACAATAACAAGTACCACATTTTTTTTATCCATCTTCTGCTTGAGGGGCATCTAGGGTTGTTTCAAGGTTCTGGCTATTACAAATAGCTCTGCTATGGACATAGTTCAGCAAATGTCCTTGTGGTATGATTGAGCCTCTTTTGGGTATATACCCAACAATTGCTGGGTCTTGAGGTAGATTGTTTCCTAATTTTCTGAGAAATCACCTGATTTCCAAAGTGGCTGTACAAGTGTTGCACTCCCACCAGCAATGGAAGAGTTTTCCCTTTACCCCAGTGTTTTTGATCTTGGTCATTCAGACAGGTATAAGATGGAATCTCAGAATTGTTTTTGATTTGCATTTCTCTGATGGCTAAGGATATTGAACATTTCCTTAAGTGTTTTTCAGCCCTTTGAGATTCCTCTGCTGAGAGTTCTCTGTTTAGGTGTGTACCACCATTTTTTTTATTGGGTTATTTGTTCCTTTAATGTCAAGTTTCTTGAGTTCTTTGTATATTTTGGAGATCAGTCCTCTGTCTGATGTAGGGTTGGTGAAGGTTATTTTCCCAATCACAGTGGTAAAAAATAATGATATCTTGAAATTTGCAAGCAAATGGGTACATCTGGAAAAAAAAAACATATTTAGTGAGGTAACCCAGACCCAAAAGACAAATATAGTATGTATAGGTGGGTTTTAGACATAAAGCAAAGAAAAAAACCAGCCTATAATTTATAACCCCAGAGAACCTAGACTACAAGGAGGACTCTAAGAGAGATATACATGGATGTAATCTACATGGGAAATAGAAAAAGACAAGATCTCCTGAGTAAATTGGGAGCTTGTGTGGGAGTCATGGGAGACATAGAAGCAGAGAGGGGAGGAAGGTAGAGGAGTGGAGAAAAATGTAGAGCTCAATAAAAACAATTTTAAAAACGTAAATAATATCATTCAGAATTGACTTTAAACATATGTTTCTCGAGGAAAAGAAAGCTTTTGTGCGTATATAAGTTTTTAAGACCAGCTCTTCAACTGGGGTGTTTGGAACCCCAACGTATATAGTTAGAAGGGTGACTGTATTAATACAACGTATATAGTTAGAAGGGTGACTGTATTAATACAACGTATATAGTTAGAAGGGTGACTGTATTAATACAACGTATATAGTTAGAAGGGTGACTGTATTAATACTGGGAGAAGATGACGGCATAGAAATAACTGAGCGCTGATTCATCCTGAAGAAACATTGTGATGCCCAGATGAGATTTAGAACTTCTAGAAGGGAGAGATGACTTCAAGATTTACAGTCTCAGAGTAGTAGTAAACTCAAAGCAAGTCGTGTTTGAAGAGTCATAGTCCCAGTCTATATAATTTAAGAACTTGAGAAATCCTGGCCTAGTTAGTTTGTAGGAGCTTGGCCAAAAGAAAGATTATTTTTTTTTTGAGGGAATATCTTTAGTCTCTATGTATTTCTACATTAATAATTCAGATAATAGTCCTCTGCTTGAGGACTACCAGTCTTATAAGTAAGGGGTGGGGGGGGGGTTGGTCTTCAACTCCTGTACAAATAAGACCACAGAAAACAGACTCTGTCGGGGGTATGGCTCAGTTGGTAGAGTGCCTAGCATAATGGGGTTTTGACCCCCAGCTCTATGTAAATTTGCCCACGGCAATGGGGGGCACATTCTTGTAATTCTAGAGGTGGAGGCAGGCAAGTGAAGCTCAGTTATAGCAGGCTACAGAGTGAGTCTGAGCGCAGCCTGGGATGCCTTAAAAAAATGCCCAAGTGGGTTAACTTTTTCAAAATGGACTGGTGGTGATAAAACTCAGCGACAGAGCATGTGTCTAACATCCATTCACAGGACCTTGGTTCAGCACCTGGACATCTCAAATGAAACAGACACAGAGCAGAAAAAAGATAAGCTTGAGACTGATAGAAAATAATCTGTGCTACATCTAACTTAAACTATTTTCCAAGATTTATGTCCAACATTTACATACCAGTTAAAAAAGAAAAAAAAACACCTCACCTCAAAATACTTTGGCAGAAAAGGAAATTGAATGACCCAACAGCATATGTGATACCCTCCACCGTCATTCATAACTTGAGAAATGTAAATCTTAATGATGCATCATGACATATATGAGATTGGAATACTGAATAGTTTAATAACATTAGCTGGTGAATATATGGATACATATCTTGAAGATTGCAAGTTAATTGGCACCTCATGTAAGTTTGGGTAAAATTGAAAATAACCAGGATAGAAGCAGTTCTAGTTTTGGGACAAATCAGAGGAAGTTGTTTATAAATACACCAAGATATGTATATGAATGAATTATAAAATGGGGAAAAACCCTACTGTCATCTACCAGTAATAAATTCTGGTATAAATAAATGACTTATTATATAAATAAGTTCTACAATAATAAAATTCCACATGGATCTAAATCATTGGAAAATGAATAATTGAAGTGAATTTAAAATAATAAAGCTAAAAAAATGAATCTCAAAGAAAACCTAATGCTTGGCAGTGGTGGTACATGCCTTTAATCCCAGCATTTGGGAGACATTGGCAGGTGAATCTCTGTGAGTTAGAGGCCAGCTTAGTTTGCAAGAACTAGTTACAGTGCAGGATCCAAAGCTACAGAGAAACCATGTCTTCAAAACAAAACACCGGAACATATAATTATAGCAGTTCTGTTATATACTCCACGTACAGGTAAAGTAAGGCTGTCTGGTTTGGATTTGTTTAGATTTGCCCTATTGTATGGAGAAGATATTTAAAAATTCATTTACCAGGTTTGAGTTACAGTTCCACATTAAAGTAGATAGGGTAAGACACAGAGAGACAAGGAACTTACGAGTTGCTCATATTTTTAGTCCATATGGTGGTGGTTACGTGGATATTTGCTCTGTATATGCATTATGTATGTTTCTTTTCCCTTCCCTTTGTTTCCCTTCTCTTTGCTTGAAGGGGTACTTAAGGAAATATTAATAGCCTTTAAAGTAAAATAGAGAGCAATAGTAGCTAGGTATGAATTAGAGACAGAACAAAACTAGTGACTTATTTAAAGGTAATTTGCTTTAAACTTTGCTTAGAATGAAGTAATATATACATACATATAATGTATTTAATGTAGAAAGCTATTTTTATTTCAGAAGTAATGACTTTAATATAAAGGAAATTATGATCAGGGCCATAGAAATCTTTTAATTTGGTTATATTTCACTCATCTCAGAAGGTGAAACTTTATCAGGACAGCCATCTTTATGATGATAATATAAAACTTAACCTCTTATTCCAGGTATGCAGTTGATGTTGGCATTACTTAAAATATACTTGTATGATTTTATTTGCATTTGTCCCTAAGAGTATAATTATTTCTAGATGTGGATAGAACAAATTGTAAGTACTTTATTAATTGAAGTACTTTTTTTTTTCATTTTAACAGTTGAACCTACGGTGAGCCTGATAAAAGGGCCAGACTCTTTAATTGATGGAGGAAATGAAACAGTAGCAGCCATTTGTATAGCAGCCACTGGAAAACCAGTTGCACGTATTGACTGGGAAGGCGATCTTGGTGAAATGGAATCTACTACAACTTCCTTTCCCAATGAAACAGCTACGATTGTCAGCCAATACAAGCTCTTTCCCACGAGATTTGCTAGAGGAAGGCGAATTACTTGTGTTGTCAAACATCCAGCATTAGAAAAGGATGTCCGATACTCTTTTATTCTAGACATCCAATGTAAGTATGCACCAGGGTCTGCTTACTAGACATCCAGTGTCTACACCAGTGTCTGCATTCAGCTTTAGCTACATACTGCTGGCTGCATTTTCTCCTGTAGTCAGAGTTCTTCGTCAAATCGCCTTTGGTTTGAGTACTGAGTATGCAGTGATGCTCAACTAAAAGTTGAGGCTTTAAAGGAGGCTAACCTTAAGGAAGCTGTGGACACTTGTACCTCAGATGTGTACTACTTAAAAGACAAACAACTGCATTGTGTTTAACTGGGCTGCTGACCCTACCCTGGGTCCTACTGTTTTCAGTAAGAATCCTTTACTTGGGTAGTAATGGTGCACACCTTTAATCCCAGCACTGGATAAACAGAGGCAGGAGGAGTGTCTCAGTTCCAGGTCAGCCTAATGTACAGAGCAAGTTCTAGGACAGCCAGGGCTACACAGAGAAACCCTTTCTTGAAAAACAAAACAAAGGAATATCTTAACTTTATAGGTACATTTTAGCTAGTTTGAAATCTTTCTTCAGTATTGTTCTAAGCTGATCTTACTGATATAATTATTATGTAGTTAAAATATTTTAAAGCTATGATTTAGAATAGTAAGAAACTATAAGCGAGAGTCCTAGCTGCCTCCTTTGTACTGAGGAGTTCTCACATTTCACTTTTCACCAGTTCCTGGTTTTGATGCATTGTGATTTGTTTGAAATTTTGAATTTTTGAGTAAAATTGGTTGTTGCTTTCTTTCAAGAGTGACTTAATATTAGGCAGATTGGAGATAACATCAGCAAGTGTTTAGGTCTGCTATCATTTTCATACATGCAGATTGAAGTCATATATGCTGGGGTTTTGAAGTTCTGTTGTTTTTACTTTTTGGTGAAATGCCATGCTTAGGTTTTAGATTACACTACTCATTACAATTAAAATTGACTATGCTGTGCATATACTAAAGACCCTTTTGGTTGCAGTGAATAGTTTGTTTTGTTGCCACTGAAGCTCTAGATATTTATTGTACTTGTATATAGTCTCAAAAAGTATGTGCCACAGCTCTACATTTACAGTGAGTATTACTTAATTGTAATATGAATCTTACTCCTCTTAGATTAAACATCCTTTTCCAGACGGTTATATGAGGAACTTGGTACTAAGGCAGTACCTACATGCCATGTCTCTATATTTAATTAATATACTGTGTTTGTTTTGTTTATGAGTCTACTCTTTTATAATAGGAGTTATGAAGTCTTACATTCAGCATCCTTGCTAAATAAAGCCATAGGTGATTTTATCTGGTACTAAATTCCATCCATCCATCCATCCATCCACCCATCCATCCATTGTCTTAGTCCACTACTGTTTACTGGGTATTGTTTTCCCAGGTGGTAATGTTGAAAATATTTTTCCTTACCCATTGCATTAATGTCTTTTTCATTGTATAATGTATGTACTCCTTACAAAGGATGATTGTGTTTGCATTCATTGATTTTCTAGATGCTCCTGAAGTTTCAGTTACAGGATATGATGGAAATTGGTTTGTGGGAAGAATAGGTGTTAACCTCAAATGTAATGCTGATGCAAATCCTCCACCCTTCAAGTCTGTATGGAGCAGGTAATGCAGAGTTAAATGCACAGTAGCCAATTGTTAAAAGAAGAAGTTATTCTGAATGCATTAAGATTAATTTTAATCAGTGTATTGTGTAATTAAATTAATAGCTGAAGAAATTAAGCAAAAGGTTTCTCAGGCTTTTTCTACCCCTCTTGCTATCTCTCACCCACCCTGTCCTAGCATTTCTGTTCCTTACTGGCAGCAATGTTAGAGACTTTAGCTTTTTTCTTTTTTTCCTCTCTATTTGCTATCATAGGTCTAATGATAGCTAGCTTCATAGAGAGGAAGCTTTCTACTTCAGTTTCAACGGGATTTCTCTATACCCTATATTTAGGGTGTGTGATATCTTCAGCAGTAGATCTAGTCTTATCTAATTCTGGCAGACAACCAAGAAATTGCAAGAAGTTACATAGTTTGGTGTAGTGAAAGCAGCGGGCAGGCTCGCTTTTCGTCCTTCTCGGCTCCCGCATGGCTAGCCTTATTACCCGAAATAACAATACACAAACTGTATTCATTTAAACACTGCCTGGACCATTAGTTTCAGCCTCTTATTAGCTAATTCTCACATCTTGCTTTAACCCATATTTAGTAATGTGTGTAGCACCACAAGGTGGTGGCTTACCGGGAAAGATTCAGCATGTATGACCTGGCAGCTAGCTCCATGGTGTCTGTCTCAGAGAGGAGAGGCATGGCATCTGCCCGAGACATCTGCCTTACTCCCAGCATCCTGTTCTGTCTACTCCACCCCACCTATGTTTCTGACCTATTAGGCCAAGCAGTTTCTTTATTAATTAAGCAATGAAATCATCAGATAGTTAGAAGACACACCTACCTCAGTTTGGGGGCCTCTAGTGCCTAGCTAAGTGGTAGCTTATAAAGAGGCATTCTCCTTTCTAGTGCTGGGATTGTGGTTTAATGATCCTGGTTTTTAAGAGCAGCACTGTCCATGCCCTTGCACAATGGCACCCTTTCAAACTCTCATTTTTGTTTTGGCCTACATTTAAATTTAGCAAGGCTCCTTATGGCCTTTTCATATATACTTTACTGAGATACCCATTCCTGTCATTGAGATTACTCCCTCCCTGTTGCCCCTCCCTACATCCCTACCCTAACTTTCAACTTTCCATCTCTAGTATTCTTTTCTGTCTACTTGCCCTATCACTCATGTTCTGCTACACCCCTTTGGCACACTCAATCCCTGTGGCCCTTTTTGACTGGCTTATGCAGGTACTTCAGATTAACACAAATCTAAAGATTTAGTACTAGGGTCTATAAATGGAGTGCTTTGATTCTGGTCCTGGGTTATCTCATTCTAATTTTTTCTAGTTCCATTACTTGTAAGTTCTTATTTCCTTTACAACTGAATAAAATTATATTGTATCTGTCTGCTACATTTTTATTATCCATTTATCGATATTCCTTGTCTTAGCTATTGTGAATAGAGCAGCATTTGACATTGTTGAATAGATATCTTTGTAGTAGGATATAAGTCCTTTGAGAATATTTCTAACTAGGTGATATGATAATTATGCTCCTAGCCCTTTGAAGAACTGATTTCCATAGTGCCTTCATTGCTTCTGCCACTTCCACTTACAGTGAATAAGTGCTCTTCTCTTCTGACATCCGGACAGTATTTGTTGTCAATTGATTTCTTTTACATTTTATTATTGGTTTTTATGTGTGTGTGCTTGTATATGTATATCATTTTCATATAGGAGCCCATGGGGGCCAGTGAAGGGTATTAAAACTTCTGGATCTATATGTAGACAGTTTGTGAGAGACTAATGGGTGCTAGGAATCCGAGCACAAGAGTCTTTGCAAGAGCAACAAATCCTTTTAAACTGCAGAGCCATTTCTCCAGCCCTCATTGATTTCTTGATGAAATCAGGGAAATAGACTTCAAGGTAGTTTTAATTTCCCTAATCACTCACAATATCTAAACTTTTAAAATGTCTATTAGCCCTTTGTATTTCGTTTGTTTTTTCCTTTGATATTTATCTGTTTATATTGTTAGTGTCATCTCTGTTGCTATGAAAAGCACTGAACCTAAAGTAATTAAGGGAAAGAAATGGTTTGTTCCCATTACAGATCACAGTCCATCAATTGAGAAAAGTTGGGACAAATTGAAGCAGAAAGCTAACTTTTGTATGCAGCCCAGGTCCATCTACCTAAGGACAGTGGTGCCCACAGTGGGCTGGGCCTTCCTATATCAATTAACAGTCAATTAAATGCCAAAACATCTCCCCATTCTTGCCATACATCCAGTCTGATCTGAGCAATGTTCAGTTTGTGAGTCTTTTCTTATGGGACTCAGAGCTTATCAGACTGGTAGTTAAAGGCAAACTAGGACTTAGCTTCCTCTATGGCCTATTTAAAATTAGATTCTTTTCTTGATGTTTTATTTTCTTGTGTGTGTATTGTATACATTCACTCTGTAGATAAGTAGCTGGCAAAGATTTTTCATTCATTGTATGGGACTTTTCTTTGCTGTACACAAGCTATTTCATGAGGTCCTATTTGTTAGTTCTTGGCTTTGTTTTTTAAGAGACTCAAATTCTGTTTAAGAAGACCTGGCCTATGGCTGTATCTTGTAGCACATCAGCTTCCTTTCGCTCTAACATAATGTTTATGCCAAGGTCTTTCATCCATTTAGAGTTGGTTTTTTGGCCAGGAGAGATCTAGAGATGTAGTTTCCTCTGCAGTGAGTGGTGTTGAATACAGAACTCAATGACTGCTCAAGATTGCTGAGACTAAGTGATAGTCAAGTGCTCAACCCTGGGTGGGACCTTATACCTCCCATCAAATGCTGGAGCAATATTTTGAAGAGTGGGAGGGAAATAAAGAGCAGAAAGATGGGGAAAGAGCTGTGAAGTACTGTCTTCTGTCCTGACCACAATCAGTGCAGGCTGTGGCAGCCTCTAGTAACACTGCACTCGATTTGACCGGTCTCTAGCCAATCGTTTGTTCATGAAGGGGCTCAATAGGACCCAACCCCTGCTTTTTGAACTATTGGATATCCTGTGTTCTGGGAGAGGGATTGAATGTGTTGTCTTCAATTAGGTACTCACAGATGAGCCCACTAGGTTCCGGGGGCATTCGGAATAGTTCTAAATCCATGGTCCCACCAATAACCTTGGTCAACTCAGCGTGCTACAAAAAGACATGAATAGGAAAAGCAACTCTTCAGGGTTTCAGGCAAAAAGGGGTTTGGAACTTCAGAGAGGTAGAGGATGACAATTATCAGAATACAGCATATATTTAATCGTGAAATTGTGGAAGAACATTTAATTAAAGGCTATAATGAAATCTTCCTTCTCATTATGTTGACTTGTTGTAACATACATAGATTAAATTTCTAAAGAAGTGAGTGCACTTAATGGACTTGAATAGTTAAGGATGAAATAGTTGGAATCAAATTTATATACATTCATAACTAATATCCAACACATAGGTAGTTTTATTGGTATTCTTAAAGTTTGACAGTTTAAATAATTGTCAGTGTTTGCTATTTTAAGCTATTTAAAATAACGTCATGCTTCTATAACATTCTAGGTTGGATGGACAATGGCCGGATGGTTTATTGGCTTCTGACAATACTCTTCATTTTGTCCATCCACTGAATTTCAATTATTTCTGGTTGTTTATGTCTGTAAAGTGACCAATTTCCCTTGGTCAAAGAAGTGATCAAAAGATCATCTACATTTCAGGTAAGCTCCTGCCTCTTCCAAGATGAGTTAAAGTAATGCTATCATAATTAATTACAGTGTAATGCTGTATAATCATTTATACTCAACAGCTTAGATTCACTGATAGTTTTAAAATAATACAAAAGAGATATGAAAGTTATAGCATCTTAAATATGTATATACAGTGCAGTTCTTTAAAGAAGTGTCAACATGTGTATACAACAAATTCTGCACATTCTTTGACTGATGGCATGCCTTTCTAAATGCTTTGGTGTTTAATTAATAATGTGTTTTTGATTTTTGTTTTCTTATTTGCTGCTCTGCATGGAATTGATAAATAAAATGGAATATTAACTTTGTTTATAACATTGTTTGCCATTGGAAATGAGACTGCCATTTAGGTAATGAGAGGTGAAGTAAGAATGCTGCTGTGTTTTGATGACGTAAAATTTGGTATTTTTGTCATTATTTCAGCCCTGAAAGTATTTGTTTTTCATATACTATTGTTTCACTATGAAAGTTTTGTTAATTTGGCTTAGTATAAATTTGAGCATTTACAGAATATATGAACAGAATCCACATTTTTTATTAATAGCTATAAATTACCCATGAAGTATTAATGTAGGAAAAATACATTAATAAAAGCCTATCTTCACATCTAACACATGGAAAATGAGGGATGATCAAAAGAAGACTTTGAGATGAAGGTTGTATTATGGAATGGATAGTTATGGCTTCGCAGTCTCTCTAACTGTATGAATAAGTTATGGATTTTAGAAAACATTGTGCTTATGTTTTCAGTGCAGTGTGAACCTGTGCTTGTCCCCAGCACCACTGCAGGCTATGGCATGCTTCTGTCGATGTTCAACTGTGCTCAGGACATGGACTAGTGTCTAGCATATAACAGGCTCCTGTTTTCTTTTTGTATATCCTCACAAGGAACATAGTGCTATGTAATCCACAGCACACTAAAGTGCTCTTTAGTAACAGCACTTCAGTGGGAAGTTAATTAAAGTATATGAGTTGCTTTTTCCCCCAAGGACAAGCCATAGTCAGTGTAAATTAAATTACATTAAAAACTTAAATTTTAGTTTCATGGAGAGTATTTATTTACATTTTGTTCCTTTTGCACAGCTTCCTGTGGGGCATTTGATCTTAGCTCCAAATGTTACCATTTTATCTTCTTTACATACCATGTTCAAGTTGGTCTTTTACGTATGTATACTGAGTTCATTGGTGATAGCTAAACTTAGACTTCATCTATTATTTATTTATTTTATTATTTTATTTTTTATTTAAGAATTCTCTACTTTTGTTTCAAGCTGCTTCTTTAGAATCATTAAATATATACAGAAATTGAGCAGGCATTTATAACTTACCCTGTTCAAAACCAGGTCTGTCGTTAATCCACACCTTTGTATCTTGTCCGTCCCTCCTTTCAGTGCTTGTGAGTTCTGTCATGGTCACTCAAGATAACAGCCCTTTTGAAAACCTTCTTTCCACTCTTTGTCCTTTGCTCACTCGGTCTCTCAGCAGACCTGTCTTAGCTCTCCTAGAGGTGGCATGGAGGGTTATCCACTCTACACCTCTCCTGCTGTTACTGTTAGGGTCCATGAACAGCCAGGACTTTTTACATAGAAAGCTGTTAATCTCCCTCTTCAGACCTGTCACCCTTCAGTCCTTAATCAGATAAGCAGCCAGTCATCCTTTTAAAGAGTGTGTTAGATTATATCACTCCTTAAAACCATCCCTCAACTTTACTTACCCATGGTAAAAAACCAAATCTTCCCAGTAAGTAATGGCTTCCGCGTGTACTCTGTGACATCACGTCATCATCTGTGTTCCTTGCTCATGGTTTCCCTCACAGGGGCCTCCGGCTTCCCTGAACATAACAGGTGTGCTTCTGTCTGAGAGTTGGCCTTTTCTGTTTCTGTAGCCTGAGTAGCTCCCCACAGGTATCTTTGCAGCTCTTCCATCAGTTGCTTTCCCAAATGTCATGTTTCCCAATAAAATCTCTCCTCTTTCCATGATTCCTCTGCCATTTCACTACTCCTGTCCTCTGCCGTATCCTTGTTTTATTACTTGTCAGTATGGTGTTACTGTATATTTTTTGTTCCTATGATTATCTATTTTTTTATCCCCACTAGAAGTGCCTCTTAAGAGGGCATGGATTTGGTATCCATTTTAATTGCCATGCCCAATAATCTGTGACATACAATAGCTTTTCTCATTACAGTTTTGTTGTATTGAGTGAAAAGATTAGATTTTGGTACCACAACAACCTTATTTTCTTTGTTAGCAAACTGATATGAATCCTTTTTTTAAAATTAAAATTTATTAAGCATTATGAACTGGGGTGATGCAAACTTTAAGTAAAGATAAAAAGTCAGTTCAACTACCTCAAAGTAGTGCTGATGTTTATCAAGTAATCAAGAATTAGATTTTACCTTTCTCAGCGGAGTCTGTGGTCTGATTTCTGTGCGGGGGCATTCCCATTCTTCCGTTGCTGCTTGTGCTGTGTAGCATCCTAGATATGCTGCTGCTTTTACAGAGCTGCTTTGTCATTAGCCTCCTGGGTTCTTATCAGGGTAAGAGGCTGTAATTGACTTAGTAAGATCTCATCTCAGAGTTAAAACTATTTTAAAAATATGTAATCTTTATGTCGAGTCAAAGTTTTGCTTAGAAAAATAGAGGTAACAACTCTGAAAATTTGAAGTTGTCTTTAATATTTTATGTATTTCACATTAATGGCCATAGGTTTTGAACAGAAGGCCATGGGCTCATGATTGCAGTACCCAGCTTAGGTTGCTGCACACTGTATTCTAGCATAGTGTCACTCTCCTGGCTCTCAGTGCATCTTAGGGCAGGGCTAGCTAAGTGCTGGAAATGGTACTTTTCTGGTTTGCTGTTTGTGTGTACTTTTTTTTTTTTTTTTTTTTTGGTTTTTCGAGACAGGGTTTCTCTTGTGGCTTTGGAGCCTGTGCCTGGAACTAACTCTTGTAGACCAGGCTGGTCTCGAAACTCACAGAGATCCGCCTGCCTCTGCCTCCCGAGTGCTGGGATTAAAGGCGTGCGCCACCGCCGCCCGGCCTGTTTGTGGGTACTTTATCATAACTGATTTATTACTTCTCTGAAAGTAGAATGGCACATTTTGACATTTCAGATCATCACCCATGCTTAGCATTCTTACTCCTCTGTAAAGGTGAAATGTCATATTATTGATTTTAAGATCCAGGCGTAAATTCAAGGATCTACAAATGACAATTCTGACTTTAAGATTTTTTTTTTTAATTTAAACAACCTATATAGTATAAAGAAATGAAAGTCAATATGTGTAATTTTAACGCTCTTACCACTAGACTGACTTGTACCTTGTGGCTACAAGGACATTCTTGTATGTACTATAGGTTGTACTACTTGGCAGAACTAATTATAATTAGTTGGTAAAACAGACTTCAAAGGCCCTTCTTTTTGGTAGCATATCAGAATCAACTGCAAATCTTTATCATCTCATCTATCAAACCTTAACAAAGAATATAAACAATGTCTGATTGAAACAATAAGGATGTTGATCACTATTGATAAGTAGCTGTTGATAATTATTAGAACCTTTGACTCCATGCATGAACTCTGATTCATTCTAGATTAAAATAAAAAGATAGGTTGCTATATAATCCATATGTTCACTGCTCTTACCTAATGTTCCATATGTTCACTGCTTTAAAATGTACAATGAAGTGTTAACTAATTATGTATATAACATTATGGCTGTGTTATCTTAACACTAGTTAAGGAGAATACTGAACTGAAAATTTCTCAGACCTCTAATAAGTTTTTAAAAATTTTTTGTTAGATTTTTTTGAAATCTTTATTTTGTTACATATGAGAAAAAAACAGATTTGTGTACATTTAAAGAACTTTTCAAGTTGAAATAAAAATGTCAAAATTTAGAATATATTGTAACACATTAGTTTCATATTTTTGCTTGGTTGTTGCACAGATGTATCCATTGCTCTAAGGAAAACTAGGGCATCAGGAATTGTCATAAGCTTTGGAAATCTCCATGTATACGATGAATATATATAATGTGAGCAGTTTGTATTTTTATTTCAGTGTACTGGTACATTTCTTTTTGCAGTGTTATGTACTGGTCAGTGACTTGGCCACCCTGTTACCCCCCTAAACTATAACTTGTCTCAGACAAAGAAGTATAGATGTTTGACTTATTTCTGTAGTACCTAAACTCATCGAAGCTGGACACATGAAGCTTTTACTGCTTCCACTGAAACAGAATCCATCAATCTTACAATTGCTTTCTGCAGAATGAACTTGCTCGATAGAGAAGACTCTACAAAGTCTTCTAGATTCACATACACATAGCATTTGATAGCACCCAGCAATAGCTTAAAACCATAGAAAAAGACTTCTATGGTATTGGTGGTTTGTTGGGGTTTTTGTTTGTTTGTTTTTTGTTATTTTTTAATATTTTACTTGCTAAATTTTTACCACATTCTATAACAATATGCCTTCCGTGATGAAACCTGTTTCAGTAAGTACATTTCATTAGCTTGTGATGTTAGAATAACTTACCCCATGTAGATTTAGTATTTTTCTAACAATCATTTAAAAAGCTCTGTCAGACCCACTCACATAAAAATTAATTTTAGAAGATTACCATTTGGGTCATTTTTTTTTAATCTATGAAAAAACTCAACATTTTTAAACTCATCTTTTTTTTAAAAAAAACTCTAGAACTTTATGTAACTTGGCCTACAGATACTACTTAATGGACAGTTAACCATTCTTTAATTTTTACTATTTATGTTTTAGTTGCTTTTTAATATTAACGGCTATTCTGTAATATAATGTCAATAAATCGTCCATTTGCATCTAATATTTAAATATTATTAGACATGTTCTCTCTAAAATATTAGCTATTTTCTCTTTTGACAGTCTATCTTAAAACAATGGCATGGAATTTTTCAAATATAGTTGAAATTCCTTCATTTTACAAATGTTCATATATTCTATTCATTGGTTATTAGAGGCGATTATTACATTAAATTTATTTGTGTGTTAGTCTCATTTGATTGTAACTCATTTGATTGACACAGTTTAAATATATGCTTTGAGTTTTAAAGATTACCAAATAAATAGTCTTTACTATTATATATATTTAATAAAAAGAGTTATAGTACTATTTATTTTAAAATATTTTTTGAGAGAATTATTAAACCAACGACTTATATAGTATGCTCACTAACAAGATGCTATGGTTTTTCATCTTTTAAAGATTAAGTTCTTATCTTAGAGATTAAGTAAAAATACATATTAAGAAACATTCATTTTTTATTGTTCTTTTATTTCCTTGCTACTGGCTAAGAAGATACCTTTGAATACTTAATTTAATTGAACTTTTGTCTGATCATTCTTAAGCCAGCCATGTATAGATGCCTTAATGTAATAATGTACATTGGGACAATAGCATTCTTAGAGCACAGTATTCACTCAGACGTGGGTTGAATACCCCTGGACTTATACTGTCGGTTTCATTCTTCTCACTTCATTGACAGCTGACTAAGTGTCAGGTTCTTTTGTTTTGTTTTTGATTTTCAGTATTTGTAAGTGATACTACTTTCTAATCTTAAGAATGAAAAACTATTGTTACTGTGAATATGTATTCATTAACTGTGTGCCTTTTTCACTGCTGGCTGGATCAGCCTCATTGACATTCTCTGCCTTCTGTGTCTTGTCTATCTTTACTGTTTCCATTAGATCCTCCTACTACCACCACCCTTCAGCCTAGCCAGTTCAGTGCATCCTCAACTGCTGACATCGAAGATCTAGCAACAGAACCTAAAAAATTCCCTTTCCATGTCAACTTTGGCAACAATTAAGGATGACACAATTGGCACCATCTTGCTAGTGTAGTGGGTGGGGCTCTCTCTTCATTAGTGCTTGTGAGTGTTTGGCTGGAATATTCTGCTATAGGAGACGACGGACGTTTCGTGGAGACTACTTGCCAAAAACTACATTCCACGTCAGACATGCAAAAAAGAATCGCAAATCGATGTTCTTCAACAAGATGAGCTTGATTCTTACCCAGACAGTGTAAAAAAAGAGAACAAGATCCAGTGAACAATTAATACGTTAAGACTACTTAGAGGGAGCCTGAGAAAACACAGTGGAATAATGTAGACAATCTCACTAGGTTTGAAAGACCGATGGATTATTACGAAGATCTAAAATTGGGAATGAAGTTCGTCAGTGATTAACGCTTACGATGAAAATGAAGATGATTAGTTTCCATGTAGATGGTTCCGTAATTTCCAGGAGGGAGTGGTATGTTTAACAACCACTAATTGTGACTTCACTAGTACAATGTTTCATTCATACTAGTTCATCATTTTCAGATTGTGTCATACTTTTTCTTGAGGAAGAATAAGCTTTTCCAAGTTGATTTCATTCAAGCTACTTTTTATATCTGATCTGACAAATGAAAAATGTAAAATCTGGGTTCTAATGTATCTGAGCTGCTTTACACTTTTTTTCACTGCTGTACTACTGTCTCAAGATTTAAATTCTAATGCAGAGTACTTTATTGGGTCTGAGGCCACACAGGTAAGAAGAAATGTCAGCGTTAAATGTATGCCGTTTTTGGTACAAAAATTAAAAACAGAAAAAAAAAATGAAAACTACCTTGGCATGTGTATTAAATGTTTACTTAAGACTATAATCTCAAGTATAATGTCATGTAACGTGGCACCTCTCGAGCATATCACCACTAAGTGTGCTCCATCAAAATTGACAGTAAATCTAATCAGAAATGCTTATATATTGTTAGTATACTAAATTATTCATCCCGATGGAGTATCTTTCATTTTCAAACATTGTTTTCTAAGTTTCTATAGTAATAGAAATTCTTTACCTCTGAATTTTAATGAGCCTGGCCATAACTTCTGTAGAGTGGCTTTTCAAAGATATTTTGTTGCACTAAAACACAATGGCTATAACTCAGTGAATATGATGTTGGAGAGCATAATAGCTGGTCAATATTTTGTCACAATACATGCAAGAGTAATAAAATATATGCCTCCTAAGATAATAATTATTAATTTTTTTCATCTCTGGAAGAAAGTTCTTAGTTGTTTGTGTGAACATGGTTTGGTATATGAAGCATTGGCCTTATTTGAATGCTTATTTGCTAAGTGTACGAATAGTGATGAAAGGATGGTGCGCGAGAAGTACAGAGAGTATTTGAGTATCTTTGTGTGCATTTGGTGCCAGAGTAGACATGAGCTATTTCAGCTAGGAATCTACGCAAGAATTTTCTAGAAATCTTGATTTAGTATTTAATGTTGGTGTTGTTCAAACGGGTAACTGTAAAAAAAAACAAAATAAACTTTGAAGCTTGAGGTTAATTAGAGAAATTGAATTACAGAACCAATTGTTGATAACACTTGCTGATGACTATTGGTACTCCATCCCTTTCTCTCCATGTCCTCCGAAATGTATGTATATGTTCCAAACTTTTTTGTTTTCATTTTTGTTTTTTTTTTCAAATTAAAACTGGAAACATATCATGAGAATTTTTGGGTTTATTTTGTTCATTTGTATCACATAGCTCATTAACTATATTCTTTCCCGTATCATATAACTTTCAGACATGTTATATAAATCTTCAGATGTTAATCTTTGTATGGTAACTTAATGCTGCAGTAGAGTTCTAAAAATTGTGGTAATGGCAATGTTTTAAGGTCCAAAGAATGTTTTTCTATTGATAATGAAAAGGGACTGGTAGAAACAAGTGTCTTGCAAAGACAGTGAAGATGTTATGAAATTAATCAGAATAGATAAATTATTTTAATAAAAATGTAAACTAGGTGCTCTTTACCAGCACCTACTCCCAGTCATCATTTATTCATATATACATATATATGCATATGTATACATGAATTTTATTATATATAATAAAATTCCATTCTATATATTTAATATAGAAGACAGAATTGTGGCATACTCCTAAAATATAACAATAGTGATAAGGCTTATTCTGAATAATAGATACTATTTTTCTTTAGCACTGTTGTGAAAATTAAAGGATTTACCCTAACATGTATTATAAGGCAATAATATCAGACTAAGAAAGAGGGTTAGTTCACAGTATCTCATTGAAAATGTTTTAATATATTTAATCACTTAATATACAAATAGTAAGACACATTAGTTCGAGTCCATTGGAAGTCACTTCCTTAGGTAGTAATACACTGTGACAACTAACTTGATGTTCATTTAAGTATGAGTTAGTGCTATGAGCCACAAGAAGATAGGCCTAAGATTTCTTTCCATGAAAGATAGAATATATTGCTCTTTTGATCAAAAATTTTATTTTGAGAAGGAAGTTTTTGATATGCTGTATGAGTCCAACAGAATGATTACATTTAGGATTCATATAAGTCTCGACCTTGAATATATAACCTAAAGAATTATGCTTAAGAATGTTTCTAAAATACAGATACCTATTGATGATGAACTCCCTCTCATGCTGTGTCTATTATGTGGCTAATTTTAGGCATTTAGTTTGGTTTTGTGGGCATAAGGCAATCTGGAAAACTATGACGTATTTAATATAGTCTGTATTCATAATCTGGATTATTTGGCATCCTGGGAGCTTTGCAGGTTCTAGGAATCTTAGACTGGTGCTTAAGGCTTTTCGAGAGCTTTGCACTGTTGATAAAGCTTTGTGTATGTACACTGTACATAGGAGTTGTCTGTGAACATGACATGTGAATACTAGTGATGTGGACACAGCTGATGTCAGGTATATACAAGTCTATCTCTGTGGGATATCTGAAAGATCATTTTAACCCTATAGAGACCATGTTTACTTTTGTTACTTAGATATGTTTTAAATTGTTTTTCCATTTTTATATTTATCTCATGGTTTCTTTTCTACTAAAATATTTCAACAACACAAATTGTTTTTTCCTGTTTTATTAAACTATAGAAGCTTCCATAAGCTAGAAGTTATCTATAGACTAGTTTTTGACTGTGTTTGAACATTTAGTAGTTAACCATGTGCCTGATAGGAGATGTGTGTTGCTGTGCCCATCCCCTGCCATACACACACACACACACACACACACACACACACACACACACACACTCACACCCACAAAGCTATATAGAAAGAAATTGTTAAGGTTCTTTTAGTAGTAACTGCTGCTTCTGATAGTCATTCATATGTGAGAAAGTTCTAGAAAGAAGCTAAAGCTCCATGTTTTACATTATTATAGGATTATAGGAATTAGAATAAGTGCAAAATTTGACAAAAATGTCATTTCATATGAAAAAAAGTTGGAGTGATTTTGATAGTGTTAAAGTCTATATAAATATAACATGTTATTTGTACATGGCAGTAGTTTACATGAAATTCAAGAAAGGAAAGAATGGTCCACAGAGGGAGATTTTAAACTTACAGGGTCTAAAGTAGAGCTTTATCCGTCTGCTTGTTAATTGGAAATGACCTGTCAAAAAAAGGGTGGGATGTTATTTCTATTTCTCAGCTTTTTTTTTGTTTTGACATTGTGGGATTGGGTTTCACTTTCCAATTTTAGATTTAATCAATAACTACAACCTCCCCCCCCCCCATTTCTTATTTAAACCAAGTTAGGTTTTTAGGTGTTAGCTCTCATTGCCATGCAGTAACTCATAAAATAAAGTTTCATAAAAAAGCTTTTTCAGTGGTCTATTTCTAAAGTGAGATGAAATTCTGTATTTTTTCTTGCTCTTCATATTGGCTACTGTGTTTGTATGTTCATGTATGTATAACCCATTTTCATTTCAATTAACAATTAAAATGCAATTAATAATCTTAGAAATTAGGATCTACTTTATTTCTCTTCCCAAACTACTAATATCAGGTTCAAGATAGAGTTAAGGAAACTCTGACAGTGCCTCTAAGTGGACATGTTAGCCACATTGACAAGCTAGCCATTACACAGTTTGCTTGTAACATGTTTATCTTGTATGTTCATCATCAAGATATTCAGAAATATTTAAGAAATTGCATCTTCACCAAACATGTGCAGCCTGTTTGTCTCACCTTTTCTTAAACACTCCTTACAACTCTTGCACAGAATTTACAAGTTATTAGGCATTTTAAATGATCTGAAGATGAATCATACGTAGGAGGATTTATACAGATTATGTTCATCTAGTAGTATACTCGGGATCTGAACATTGCTGTATGTTGGCATCTTGTGATCCTGGAACCCTGGTATAGATACCAGTTGGTTTTTGTTTTCAAATCAGCTCATTTTAAAAGAATCTTAACTTTTAGGGGTGTTTACTTACTGCTTATGAACTGTTTTGAGTAGAAATCACACTTTATAATCAATTTCCTGTTTACTGCTTGTTATTTCTAATAGTGGTATATATTTTTCTAAACTATTTTTGAACAAGGAGCCATTTCTTTAAGTGGCATACACTTTGGATTGTTTTGTTCACCTTGTGGTATACCAATAAAATTTGATTCATGAAAGCATCTTTAGATGATGTCGAGAGTATCCCTAAAGTTTTAAACGTCTCTGTTTACATACGGCTGTTTTCTTCTGGTATGTTACATCCACAGTTTTAGACATGAAGATGAGTACCGAAACTAAGGCTACTTTTACAGAACATCACACTATGTATATTTTATGGAGGGGCCATTTATTGAAGCTTGGTACTGATTGTGTCTGTCTGGCTTTGGAAGAGAAAAGCACAGTTCTTTGTGGGAAGAGAGTAGCATTCCACTAGCTACACACATGAGAGTGGTCACATCACAGCAGAAGTAATCTTGAACTCTTGAGAACAATCCGAAGACATATTTTTGCATGCATATTATTTCAATAGATATACATCAGTACAGAAATTATACCATTCCAATTACCAGAAATGTCTCAGGGAAAACCTACTTTAGAGAATTGTTTTTTATTTTGAATCACTGTCACTCATGTCACAGTTGAAGCCAATCAGCCTTCCTGCCATTACCTCATTGACAGCAAATCGTCATTCATTCTGAAAGAGAAAAAGACTTCCAAAAACCAACTATGGTATCTTTTAAAAAAAACTTTTCATAGTATCTTTATTATACCAAAAATGAATATTTCTCAAATTTCAAGCAGTAAGTATTCACATTTCTTCATGTTATGGAAGGTTTAATCAGGATGCCAAGTATAATCTGTATATTGTAATTTTAGAAATACCTTGTCATGTGTTCTGGCCCACATGCCAGAAGTTTCTTTCCTTTTTCCTTCTGTTTGTTTTTCAAAATGGCTTCACTTTCCTACAGTTTCCCTGTGTGGATTGTCCCATTGCATCCCGAATGCATCTTCTGCATGTTTATAAGTTGTTGGTAAGGTCTAAAGCCTTGCTTCATTCAAATATCATTGTGTGACAGGGTTACTTCATAGGAAATGATGCATTCTTCCACCATGAGGTTCATAATACTTGCTTTTCTGCTCTGACACTAGCAACCATTTGGTCCTCAATGCTGAGCCACAGTAACAGAGGGCCTACTCATGTCCAGATATATTAAATGTGTGTTTATATGTGGTGTGCCTGAAACATGAATAAGTCTGCCCATGTTTCCCCTTTATGGAAAACTTCCTTTTCCCCTTTTCTACACTGGAAGGCCAGTCCATGTAAGTGTATTTGAAATGACAGATTGATGATACTTCAGCAGAATTAACAAATGCCAACCATGGTCTTTTCTATCATCTTGTATGTTTACATTTTATTCTTGTTTTTGCCTGTCTTTTGTAGATCAGTGAAAACTCTTGATTGTAACATGAGCTAAAAAGATTAGTGTGTATTCAGTATATATCTGTGCTACTAGAGCAGCTCAATTGTATGTATTTTAAATTAGTCCAAAGTGGACATTTTAACTCTGATAACATAAATGCTTTTAAATGTCAATGTCATTGTCACTATTTGGGATGCATAATGTGCTTCACTTTTAAAGTTAATCTCTTTTCTCACAAGTTGGTATTTAAAAAAGATTAAATGTGCTTCATTTGAAAAATCTTGGTTTTTAGACTTTTTGATTCAATAATTTAAAAAGACCTTATTCATTCTATGGTACATATTTTGGTACTTAATGTGGTGCTCTCAAAGACAGCTTGATTGGCTTGGAAGGAGAGCATTTTTGAGAACTTGATTTTGTCACAGCTAGTTTGAGAGCTTGTCTTTATGTACAAGATGTTTGTTTTTCAGTGTCTTGAAAAATTGCAGTAAACTCACATGCTTTCTGCTTTTGACCCTGTGTAGGTTTATTGTGGGTGTTATTGATACTAAGAAAATATAAATGTATTTTAATTGGTCTCTTGATATACCTGAATTATGTTTGGTTGATGTATCATAGCTCACTAGTTTGTCGTGGTTTTTACGTTCATACCTCTAATGGTGGAAGTTCGTGTGTTGAGTAAGATGTTGGCACTGCTTTCATATGAATGGGGTGATACCTTCATGATGTCCCCTCTTTCGCAAGATAGCGTATGCGAGGCATGATTGCTTACCTAGTGTATATCACACATGAGTTTTGGTAATCTCATTTGATTGGGTGCTCATCTGACACATAAGATCCATTAGTGTTAAAAATAAATACTGGGTCAGTAGGCTGAACTCCCATGTGTCGTGGTGTTGATTATATGAGAAGGAACACATAATCGAAGGGTTAGAAGAAGTACCCCATTTCACATTTGTTGTGGGAGTGTTCCACTCTGTTCTTCCCATGTACAGCCACAAGTGGTGGGTGAGCAGCAGACTCTTGGATCATATCAGGCTGACAGTGCCAATTTATGTATTTTATGCTAGTTACCATTTGTTTTTAACCAGTGTTGCTTATTTGTGCTTTTCCTTGGAGGAGAAGGTAATTTGCTGATAATTCTAGATAAGTTCTACCGCTGAGTTATTAAATATGTTTTAAATATAAGTTCTATTTCTGTAATGTGGTTAGACTGCATTGTGTGAATTTGTAAACTCACATTGGGTCTCTTTCCCTTTCTTGTGAGGATCAGGATTATTCCTGTTTCACCCTTGTATTCCTAGCGGTGGTGCAGTGGTTCACGTAGATGCCTGGTAGTTTATTAAGTGAACAACTGAAAATGACCTAAATATGGTGCTTACAGGAAAAAAGAAACGGTGAGATAAATTTTACATGGCTACAAGCTTAGGTATCAAATTGAAAGCATAAAGGAGCTGTTGAAAATGAAGACAGAAGCAGTGTAGCTCCGAAGTAGATCACATGCTTGTCATGTGCAAGGATTATTTATGGGGAAAGTGACAATGGCTGTTCTGTATAGAATGAGAGTAAGTATAAGATTGGTAATAAAAACAAAACTAATTGTATTTGCTATCTATACTATTTACTATGTGCATGTTCTCTGAGAAGTTCATTATACATTGGTTGGTTGACTGATAACTTGTTTTTGAATATTTTTCTTAGAAGATGTACACTTGTTTCTGTATTTACAGGTGATATATTTTTGGCGTATGGGGGATTGTCATTTTTCTTTTCGGGTGGGAGGGTGAGTTTCCAGTGAATGTGTGGTCATTGATGTAAGTGCTGCGATGACAGCAGTCAGTTGTTCAGAGATTCATATACCACCTTGTCGTGGTGAAGTGCTGCTTACTCTCTGTCACTTTCAATATTGTAGACCATCTCCCTCGGTATCTCATCTTCCTTCAAGTCACTGACTTAGGTTTTAAATGCCAGGTTTCACTTCCTCACTGAACTTTTGCACTTGTGCAGTATGAAGAGCTCTTGTAGTGTGTGTGTTTATCTGAGACAACAGTATTACTATTGGAGCAAATTTTCAAATTTCCATCAAAATACTTCAATTTGAATGCAAAAGATTTTACAGCTTTCTTTGTATTTCATTCTGACACTTAACAACTTACCTCTTTAAAGCCCTGGACTATCCTTAAATATGCTGTGTTCTTTTCTTTTCCATAACTGGTAGAAGAATCAGGAAAGGAAATGTGATACGTCACATACACATGTAGCACCAGCTTGCCTGTGAAGTGAACTATTTCTGTGGGTTAAAAATCTTAATTTGCACTCATACTCAAGAGTAACCTGAGCTGTTGAGAAACAGTTTGGAAGTACTACTGTTCTATACTGTGAACATCATTATAAAGCTCACAAATTTAAATTCTGAGTACTTGGGCAGAATGCTAGGGACATTATATCCTTATCAGATGAAAGATTGGATTAAAGACATTTAAAAGAGCTACTGTGTAATAAATAGCAAATTTGACAATTGGGCACTGCTGTTGGGTGGTTGACCTTGCTTGGTCGGGTCCTTAATACGGATTTCAGTTGGCCTAGCACTAACCACCACATCATAGTTTGGTGCAGTGATTGAAAATAGAATTTATATGTTGAAGAAAGTGGTTGTGTGGAATGACTCTATTCTCTCTCACATTTACAAGCACTAAATCCTTTTTACTGCTCTGACAAATGTGCTAGTGATTAGACTGATAATCTCAGTTGTGTTAAAATTGAAAGTTGTAGCTTGACCGTAATTACATGCCCACACTGTCTAGATTTTATTCATTGATTGACAGTTTATTCAAGTGAATGACTTGCACTAAAGGGTAAGAGTTTGAGTCTAAAATGAAGCTAATGAAATGACCTCATAATAAACTGTCTTATTAATTTGCTAAAGAACACTTTAGAAAGTAAAAACTTTTCAGCCATGTAAAACCCTATGTGCACAAGATTTGTATTGAACTCATAGACATACATCTGCCTCTGTCTCCCTAGTGCTGCAATTAAAGGTATATGCCACCATGCCCAGCTCCAAACCACATTTTAATAAAAGTAAAAACACTTTGATAGGTAAAACATTTTTAAACATCTAGTGCTTCAATTCCATTTCAATTTGCCACGTCCTGATCTGAAAAATAATTGTAAGACATGCGACTAAATCATTTAAATGAAAACAGTTTTTGATTTCCCATAGAGAGCAAAAGGGCAAGGCTGTATCAGCTGATGCCTCTCACTCCAACCCCCAAATCGGAGCACAAGCACTGCCTGGAGACTTGGATTTTGACCCGGCTTTGGCTTTTGTCCTCTACTGCTCATTAGCTCGGTGACTATGGGCAGGCTGAGTTAGAGTCTGGTCATCATTTTCAAAGTGGCATTTCCCACTGTCTACATTATTGGTTAGAAAAGTAAAACAAAGTCAAATTCATGGGTTAAGGGTGTGGTTCATTGGTGGAGTATATTCTTAACCAGGCACAAAACTGGCTTGGTTCCCTGGCAGCACATTAACTGGGCATCATGGCAGATGCCTGCAACCCCCACTTACAAGGCTTCACACTTAGTATCATGAGTTCATAGTTACCCTTGGCTATATAGTAACTTCCAGAATAGCCTGGAAAAAAAACAAAACAAAACAAAACATGGTATACAATCTCAAAACAAAAAACAAACAACCCAAAACTTTATAACTTATAAGTCACTTCACAAAATTGGACCCTTGGATTTCATATGGCTAAAATTAACAAAGTTAAACAGATAATATTAGTCATTACATTTGAATTGTTGTGGTTCCATTTGTGAGTTTATGAATGGTAGTGTCTTTTAAAATGTTGTATGAGATGCTGCTATATTAACTTAACAAAATGTGTCCTTCAGCCTGAGAAATGAGTTAGTACTCAGAACTTATATAAATGTTGCATAAAAATATATTGAAATGTAGCCTTTACCACGTAGGAAAGAACTGCTTTTGTTGGCATGTCTACTGTTTTTGAAATTCTCTATTTTAAAACATTTTAAAAAGTTTTTAAAGTGTGCACTGTAACTTTTTATACTACATTTTTGGTGTGTTTTTTGGTTTTTGTTATTGAATATAGTCCTATTTTTAAGAGTGTTTCTCTTTCACTTTAACAGAATAAAATGGTAAGTGTGTGTATTACTAGTCAACTGATTTTTTAATTGCCTGTTTGAATGAGAACTTAACATTATCTT